>NW_012154174.1:6158204-6169210 GCF_000956105.1 Propithecus coquereli
CATGGCACTCTAGCCTGGGCAACAGAGTGACACCGTGTCTCAAGAAATAAATAAATAAATAAATACACAGAACTCATGGAGACAAAAAATAGAACAGTGGTTGTCAGGGGCTGGGGAAAGAGGGAGTGGGGAGCTATCATTTAACGAGTACAGAGTTTCAGTTTTACGAGATGAAAAGAGTTCTGGAGACAGACGGTGGTGATGGTTGCGCAACATTATGAATGTGTTTAATAACACTGAACTGTACGCTTAAAAATGGTTAAGATGGTAAACTTTATGTTACGTGTATTTTACCACAATAAAAACAATTGAAAAAAAAAAGTAAATGAAGACTTTTCCAGATGGTTCCAGCCCCCAGCTATTGAGTCACACCCGGTCTTTGAGTTGGTCCAACTGATGTCCCAGAGATAAACCATTCTCACTGTACCCAACCACATTCCCGACCCACAGAAACTAGTACAAATACAGTGTGTTGGAATGGTTCATTACACAGCAATAATGACAGGAACAGTGGGACAGCATGGCCAGGACACGCTCAGAGGCCTGTAGGCAGGAAACTAGTCTCGGGCTGGGCCCTATTGGCAACTTGGTTCTCACCCTCTGTTGCGCATTGGCCCCTTCTCTGCCCCAGCCTGGACTTCTTTCCCACCAGGTTCAATCCTGATTTGAAACCCTTGCCCCGAACATAAACAGTCTTTTCTCCCACCCCTTCTGGCCTCCGAAATCTGTGCTGGCCCACCAGGTAGCCAGAAGTATTAAGAGTGTGGGAGTTGTATCTGCACAAGGAAGACCTATCCCACAGGACCCGCCACACAGGCCCTCTTTTCACAGTCCCAGGACAGTCTGTCCGCCCCTCTAGCCCCACCCCAAGGGAGCCAGGCCAGCTCAGGGAGAGCCGGACGGGGGTGTTGGAGAAGACCACTGCGGACGAAGCCAGATCAGCCTCCTCAACCAAACACACAGTCCCTGCGGTGCCCTTGTGCACACAGATCAGAGAAAAGACATGGATGCCTGAAAAGGGGGTACATTACACACAGCAAAGTTTAGGGAAAAAAGCTTTTTGTTCTTGATTCCCATTTAGACTCCCACCTCCCCCCCTTGAATTCACAGTGTGGGTGAATTTCCTCTCTTTATCCCGAGCCCAATTTCCTGTGGGTAGGTGTCCTGTGTTATCATAGGTCTTGAGTCACCCTTTTATCTTGAGCTGTCCCAAGGCCCACCTGCTGGGGTTCGTGGAGCAGGCTGGGGTTCGTGGAGCAGGCTGGGGTTCTCCAGGCCAAGCAGGTCCAGGTGGTGGCTTACCTGAGTGTCTGCCAGATCTGTGACTAGAGAGTTGGCGGGGAGCCCACACACGAAGAAGGCAAGGTTCAGTTCCTGGCCAACCCCACGTGGGCCTCTCAGCAGAAGACTGATTTGCTACTAGACGACTTCTGGTGCCACTGTTTGGGAATTGACAGCTCAAAAGTTCTCTGTGGTGATGGAGAACACTGTGATAAAGGCCCTGGGTATGGAGCCCAGTGGCACAGGCCTCACCTGCAGCCTGACCTCCAGCATCATCTCACAGTTCTGAGGCCCCAGGCCCAGACACACTCCCTCTACTCTTGTCTCATCTGCCCGGTCCTGGGCAGGGAGCCTTGGCCCAACCTCAGCTGGGGCCACCCAGTTGGAACCTTGGCCAAATTTCTGTAATAAACACTTTGGGTTGATGAAAAAAGTAAATAAATAAAAATATTATCCTCTTTCTCCAAATACAACTGTGGCTTTACTGAGACAAATCCCGATGGGGCAGGATCAGCTGTGTTTGAACCTAGTGCCCCACACGGCTGGCTCACGGGTGTCTCTAGTGCTGGAATGTCAGGGCTGGCTGTCTCCACCTGCAGTGCAGTTACGTTTTCCTTGCTTAGCCTGGCATCTCCCTTCTTGGGGACAATACTATAAATAACCACACACAGAAGTGGGCAGGCGGTCCCGCCAGACCAATGCCAGTACTGCATCTTCTCAGCACAGCAAGTGGTCCCAGGTTAAGCCCAGGTTCCCAGCTTGGACAATAGGAGTCCTTTCCCAGGAATTTTTAACCAGGCCCAGGGACAGATGTCCTCCATCCTCCAGGGGCATGGATATGAGGCCACAAGTTTGGCAGCTGTGCCCCTGATGTGAGGAGGAGCGGGGCACAGAGAATGAAAACGACACAGAGCAGCAGTCTGGAGGGAGACTTGAGTCCTGATTTTGTTGAAGGCCCTGGGCCACTCGCCCCTGCCCTGCTCAAGGCTCAATTTGTTCAACCTACTCTCAGGAACCCTTAAGTTGCAGGTCCAGACAGTATCACAGAGTCCAGACCCTGGTGTGGGGATGGCAGCGTAGGTAACAGGAATGCGAGACTGAGGAAGGGGAGGTGGGCTAGAGAGAAGGCCAGGAAGAGGGTCAGGAGAGAGGATGGGGGAATGGGGCGTGCATCCCACCTGGTAGATGCACCTGTCCCCTAGGATCAGGGGACAGTGGTGGCTGGAGGATGGGAAAAGAGAACACCCTGTGCAAGTGTGGGGGAGACGCCTGGAGTAGGGAGAGGCAGGAGAGTGGAGCATTGTCCTCTCCCAGCGCCAGGGCCAGGGAGCCACAGCATGGAAGGTGGTAGGCAGGTGGCAGCCACCCCACGGATGGTCACCACCAAAAGCACAGGAGAAGACCAGGCCTCCCTCCACAAGGACCAGAAGCCGGCCATGCAGCAGGGCATTTCTGACCCCACGGGGGCACAGACACAGACTGGCTCAAAACGAGTGGCAGCTGAGTAGCCAGATGCAAACAAGGAGGACAAAGGGCTCGAGATCCCTCAGCTGCAAAGGCAGGTCCAGACTCACTTCTCTCGTCTCGCTCTCTGGTGCTGCTGTACTTCCCTCTGATGGAGAGAGGCCCCCAGGAAGTCACCATGAGCTACAGCATAATGTTTCCCCCTCTCCCAAGGAGGGCCACTTGGGTTCTCCCCAGCGGTGTGCTGGTCAGTGTTTACTAAGCAGCTCTTCAGGAAAGCAACCACTCAAAAACCTGACTCAGCATTTGCCACTTTCCATGGTGTAAATATTTCTACCGTGGTCAGTTTCAAGCTTCCAACGTGATGTTCCTGAATGGAGCTGGGACGACTCAAGCACATCGCTGACCCTCCAACAGACAAAGAAGGATTCCCGATTAGCAGACAGTGCTAATTGCAAGGAGTTGCAAGTCAAACTAACAGTCTCCCTCCAATTCAGTTTGAATTCAATGAGTTCACCATCCACAGAGGCTCAGAATGAAAGGGATGCCAATGGCAAAAGAGAAAAATCTGTCTATGAGGGCGTTTGCTGCCAAGCAGACCAACGCACCAATGTCATTAACTATTAATAGAAATTTCGGCCGGGCACGGTGGCTCACGCCTGTAATCCTAGCTCTCTGGGAGGCTGAGGCGGGAGGATCGTTTGAGCTCAGGGGTTCGAGACCAGCCTGAGCAAGAGTGAGACCCCGTCTCTACTAAAAATAGAAAGAAACTATTTGGACAACTAAAAATATATAGAAAAAATTAGCTGGGCATGGTGGCGCATGCCTGTAGTCCCAGCTACTCGGGAGGCTGAGGCAGAAGGATCGCTTGAGCCCAGGAGTTTGAGGTTGCTGTGAGCTAGGCTGACGCCACGGCACTCTAGCCCGGGCAATAGGGTGAGACTCTGTCTCAAAAAAAAAAAAAAGAAAAGAAATTTAAATGATTCAGAATGAATTGAGGAAAATATGGTGTCAGGGTTTAGAGCATGACTCTGTAGCCAGATGGTACAGGTCCAGTCCTAACTAGCTGTGTGACCTTGGACAAGCAACTTAACCTGTCTGTAAAATGGGGACATACTGGCGCCAACCTCATTGTGGTTGTGAGAGTTCAATGAGAAATGCGAACACAAAGCTCTGAGCACAGTGCCTAGCACATAATAAACGCTAATACTAATAAATAATAGACAAAGATGTTAGCTATGTTGATAAATCAGGGTTGTCAGCGTTATCATCATTGAAGTTGAGATGGAAAACAAGCCGTGATCAATAAGCAGTGATTGGTCATTGGACTAGAAGCTCCATGAGGGCAAGGACCTTGTCCATCTTGGTCACTGCTGTAACCCCATAGCTAAAACGGTGCCTGACCTATTTATTCAGTAGGCACTCAGTAACCATCAGTTACATGTTGAGTATCAGGAGTATGGCATCTAATGGTGCTTAAAATTTTGTATTTCTTTAGCTCTTGCTTTAATTGCATCCTCCGTTTAAAAATAACCGTCAGTAACCGCAGCAAATAGTAATTATATCTTTGAAGTCCATCTGAGTGGAAATAAGGACTGACCTTCCCCTGAGTTAACCACAGCCATGGAAATCGTGCGGTGCAGACTCTAATCCAGACACTACGTCCACTTGGTGGCAAGATGACCAAAGAGAAGGCAAAGGGCTCAGACAAAAACCTTTTCACTGTTAGCCGGACACGCCCACACTCTGAAGCGCCAGACATAGCTAATCCCAGCCCCAGTCCTGACCCACCCCCAACCACACCCACCCATCAGGCCCAGAAATGATGGGGAAACACTCTGGACCCCGGTGGGGCTTAGGGGGTTCTTCCTGGCATTTCTGCTCTGCTCTTCCTGTCCTCTCCTCCCTGTGCCCCCACCCAGACCCCTTCCCCACCCACCAGAGCGACCCCCGGCCTGCTCCCTGCGCGAGCCTCTCCTCACCCCTCGGCTCTCACAGGCTGGTTCATTGTGGCATGAAAAATGGCTCCGAGGAATAAAGACGTTTCCCCTCTGATGAGCACATTTGCGGAAGGTATGTCAGAGATCCCGGGGCCGGGGTTGGGCGATCTTTCAAGAAAGTTGTTTTTCCCCCTTCTTTCCCTCGCTCCCTTCCCCTCCCTGCCCCCTTCGCTCCCCCCAACTTTGCTTACTTATTGGAAGAGTAATAAATATTGGGCCGACAGGCCCTTCTCACAGTTACAAAGCCTACCTGTAAGCGAGCTCGATAATTAGCAGTCTTGAAGATGATATATGACTTTCATTACCCTTTGGGACTGGAGACTAAATGAGGACAGAGCTAATTGCCGTGCAAAGCAGTTTGGCATGAATGAGAAAAATGCAGGCCCTGTCTCCTGCCAAAAAAAGGGCCCTATTGCTGCTCTGATCTCAAGGCTGGTTTCTGCCGCAGGAGTTCACTCGGTGTCCATAAATCACCGGCTGCTTACAGCTGAAGCTGCCCTGAGTCGTCAGCGGGCTGTACACTGAGTGACAGATCCCAGCCGACTGCATTAGAACTTTAACTCGCTCCTTTCTTCTCCTCCTCCTCATCCTCTTCCTCCTCCTTTTCACACTGACCAGAAAATTAAACCCAGACCCCTCGGAGAGGGTGGAGAGGGTGGCGGGAGGGCTGAGTAGGGGTGAGGGATGCAGCTAGGGTTGGGTTCCCGATGCCCACGTCCAGCTGCTCGCTCCCTGCACGTTGTCACCCCCCTCCAAACATGCCCTGGACCCAAAGCTAGGGGACGATGGCTCTCTCCATCCTCAGGAGGAGGCAGGCCCCTCCTGGAATGCTCCAGGCTGAGCTTTTGTCCTTGGTTTGTCATCGAGACAAACGTGGCCTCCCTTCTGGCCTGCAAGTCTCCCTCTTCTCCCCCGACCCTTGCAGGAAATGATTCCCTTCCCTTCAAGGGGGAGGACCGACACCAGCCACATGTCTGTCTGCAGCTGACAGATGCGCACATGCCATGGAGTCTGGGGCCAGGCGGGGCGGGGCCGGTGTGGCAGCCGGGACACCTCCTGGAAACAGTTTCTTCTCTAGCCCTCACACCTGCCCTTTGGTCATTCCTCAAGGAGCCTGGCTTCTGCAGGTCCCTGGTGGGAAACTCACTGAACGTGCAAAGCGCCATCCACGCAATTCCCCTCCATCCAATTCCTGTCCATCCAGTTCCCTGGTGGGCGGGGGAGGTTCCCTCCCTTGGGGGCAGACACCAATTTCACACTCAGAGCTGAGCTTCCTGGCTTTTCTAAGGGTAGTCACATAATTAATCCTCAGTATTGCCAAATTATATTTGACACTTAATTTAAAACTCAAGGTTCCATAATGCAAATCCTCTCCTGGTAAGAAGGTGACATGCACATTAAGCATGTATGCAACTTGACAGTCAGGGCTCGAGGGGCGGTCCTATGTCACTCCCAGAGAGGGAAAGGAGCTGACTTTTATTGAACACCTACTTTATATCCAGTGATTTCCATCTATTATCACATTTCCTTCTCAACAACACTACAAGGCAAGTGCTGTTATTGCCTCCATTGTACAGACAAGGAAACCAAGACCCAGTGAGGTTAATACACCCAAGATCATTCTGTTTGGGAAGAGGCCAAGCTGGGATTCATGATCTTGAGAGCGATTCAATCCCTCCTTTAAGGTTGGGGGCAAGGATCCCCCAAAGTGACAGCTTCATCTGCTTCACGAAGGCGGGAGTCAGAGCCAGACTTGGCTGCACATCACAGAATGCCTCGCTAGGGCAGCTTACACAAGGGCAGGTTATTTGTCTCACAAAACAAGAAACCCAGAGGCAGGTGATCCAGGGCTGGTGCAGCTCAATGGTGACTTCAAGAACCTGGAAACCCTTTCTACCTTCCTGCTTGCATTCTAACTTCTTGCATCCTGGTTGCAATGTGATTGCTGTAACACCAAGCATCATGTCTTTGGTCCAGGGAGGGAAAAGGTGTTAGAGAGAAGGGATAAAAGGAATTCTCCAGTCAAGCCTTTTCTTTTTTATTTGGGAGGGGGAGCCCTCCCCAGCAGACTTCCCCTTTCCTGTGACTGGCCAGAACTGGATCCCCTGTCCCTCTCCTTCTCCCCCAGCCAGACCAGCCATTGGCCAAGGGAATGAGTTGCCATGACTCATTTAGACCATTCATGATGCCTCTCCTGGGGCTGGGGAAGGGCCCAGGGTTCTAGCCTCCCTAAGATCAAAGGATCTCCAGTTGCTAATTGCACAAATCACACTGTTAGCTGGAAGGAGAGGAGATGGCTGTTGGATATGCAATGGACAGTGTCTGCCACACGAAGACTTTACCCTTGGCCAACTCTTAGTCTGATGGAAGAGACCTGAATCCCAGCTGGAGAAAGACTCTGATGTTCTGGGTATGTGCACAAACAGCTTTGGGGAGTTTGGGAAATTTGGTTCCCTCCTAAGCTACCATCATTTCTGGGTTTTGTCTACCTGAGCTCCCTGTATGTGTGTGTGTGGGGGGGGGGGTTCTTTGTCCTGTGGACCCAGGTCTGTGGATCTGTGTGCACATGGGCAGGGGTGACCCCATGATCACTCCCATGTGTGAGCTCCAGAGTCAACAGTGGCTTCGGCTTGAGACAGACAAAGTACTGAGTGGGTGAAGTGAGGGGGTAATTCCCACAGGAAAGTGAAAACCAGTTTGCAAGGGCACCAAAACGGGAGGCCTGCCATCTAATCCATACATCTCACACTTTTGCTTTGTAAAATCATTGACGAGCAAACTGATTTAGGCTCTTATAAGGCAGTTGTTCTCTTCTCACCTCCACCTGCAGCTGGGGCAGGACAGGGCATCCCCCTACCCCAGTCCGTACTCATCACTGTCTTCCTACCCAGCTGGGGCAGATTCACTTGCTAGGAGGGGCATCTGTCGGGACCCAGGCGGGAAACAGGTGGCACACTCAATAGTAACCAGCTCGCCACCCGTCCCACGGGACTACAAAAGCCATTTCTGGGCTCCTGGCTGCCTCTCTCACCCCAAGATTTCTTATGCTTTCCAAATTATTGCCTGAATCATCAATTATGATGACATGTCTATTTGTTTAATAGCTGTTGCCCCCACTAGATTGTAAGCACCGTGATGACATAGGCCACTGTATCTCCAGAACCTAACATGAGGCTATTGCCCCATAATCATATGTTTTATGAATGAATAAATGAATGAATTAACACATGGTGTTTCTCGCAAATGCACGCATGTACGCATGCGCACACACATATATCCCACTTCAAGATACCAAGTTCACCACAATCACCTCCAGGGAGATGTATTTCTGGCACAGTCTGAGCTTCCCAGCAGCAAGACAGGTCGCTCTGAGCTGCCTACAGCATGAGGAGTTCAAACAGAGGCCATTGTCAGGAAAGGATTCGCATGGAATATGGGTCGTGACACCGCAGGCCTCTCCGTGCCTGGTTCTCAACCTACCTCAGGCAAGATACCAGCCAGATTGCCTCCCACGCCGCATCACCATATACACCGCCACAGCGAACATCCTTGTACATGTCCCATGATGAACCCGTGCGAAAATTCCCCTGCAGTATAGATTTTCCAGTAGCTGAATTGATGGGTCATTAGGGATGTATATAATCATCTGGATTAATCCCCCTTCTTTTTTTTTTCTTTTTGGTCTGTACAAGTTCTAGAATTCTTGGACTGATTATCCATCTTGACAAATGGGGCCTTGTGTCAAATTTAATTTGATAAAAAAATAAACGCACCTTTCTTCTATCCCTCAATAGACTGAATGTATTATATATGTCCCCACAAAATTCATATGTTGAAATTCTAACCCCCAATGTGATGATACTAGAAAGTGGGGCATTTGTGAAATTATTAGATCATGAGGGTTTTAGTGCCCTCATAAAAGACACCCCAGAAAAATCCTTTGTCCCTTATGCCATGTGAGGTTACAGTGAGAAGACAGCTGTCTACGAAGAAACAGACACCAAATCTGCTAGCATCTTGATCTTGGATGGTCCAGCCTCTGGAACTGTGAGAAATAAATTTCTGTTGTTTATAAGCCACCCAGTCGATAGTATTTTGTTATAGCAGCCTGAAGGGACTAAGATATATTCCGAGCATCATGGGAAATTTGCCACCTGCTTTAGACACATCTTCTCTGTGCCATTGTCCACACTTAGAAAATGGCTTCAGAATGAGCTGGGCACCATGGAAGTAGCCTGGGAAACATCACCTCTTGCCTACCCTCTGGCACAAGTGAGGTGAGCAAGAGAGAAAAAGGAGATTGTTCTGGTAAAGGCTGCATCTCCTGGATGTATGATAGCTCTCCTGGAGACCCATGGAAAAATCCACTGTGCAGAACATGAGGTCATGCTCCTTCAAGACTCAGACTGGGCTTATAGCACTAACCAGACCCCTCCCATGTCAAGAGGGACCCACACTCAAGCCAGGCACCACAGAGGGTCCCCAGAACCTATGGGATTGCCATAGAAAGAAAGGGGAGGCAAGGCCCCAGAGCAGCCCCAGCAGACTCCAAACAGAAAAGCCATTCTGCCCCCACCCTCTCTTCCCAACCAGTGCCACAAAAGGCAAATGTCTGCTTGGCTCATCTGCAGCCAGTCCACAGGCCAGCCCAGGCCTAATGGTCTTGGGCGTGGACATGCTGATATTTAGCAGGATGACCATGTAAGCAGCATGGAGTTTCACCTGAGCAAGAAAAAGAAAAGACCCTGTTCTAGGGTGCAGCCACAGACAGCTTCCCAGATTCCAGAAGAATGCATTCAGACATGCAGACAGACGTGTAAACAGATGTGTAATTGGGAGTGACAGCTATGGGCACAGAGATGCACACCCTGTCATATAAACTCACTCTTCTTCCAGCCAATTCTATAACCCACTCAGTCTACTCCAGAAGTGCTAGCTTCTCGGTTTAACAACACTGTTGCTGAAAGCAAAGGAGCATCTTGGGCCTTTCACTTACACCAAGATAGAATAACAGACTGGATTTCCCTCCCATGTGAAACAACTAAAACACTGTACAAAGTGTGTGAGGCAGGTCAGGTGCGGTGGCTCATGCCTGTAATCCTAACACTTTGAAAGACTGAGGCAGGATTGCTTGAGGTTAGGAGTTCAAGACCAGCCTAAGCAAGATAGCGGAGACCCCATTTCTACAAAAAATAGAAAAATTAGCTGGGCATGGTAGCATGTGCCTGTAGTCCCAGTTACTTGGGAGGCTGAGGCAGGAGGATCACTAGAACACAGGAGTTTGGGACAAAATTAGCCCTATATTAGGTGGTTCCACCTAACAATCTTAAAAGCAAGACCCAAAAGGATCAAACTATCTCCAAGTAACTTAATGGCAGTTATAACAAAGCTCAAGAAGTTTATAAGTACATAAAGCACCCAACAAAGTAAAATTCGAAGTGTCCAGCACCCATCAAAAATTACCACACATGCAAAGAAGCGAGAAAGTGCAATCCATAAACAGGAGGAAAATAAATCAGTAAAAACCTAGAACTATCACAGATATTAGAATTAGCAGGCAAAACATTAAAACAGTTATTATAACTGTACCCACATATTCTAAAGGGCAAATATGTTAAGTAGAGATATGGACAACATAAAAAAAGACCCAAATCAATTTCTAAACATGAAAACTACAGTGTCTAAGATGAAAAATACACTGGATGAGACTAATGGCAAATTAGACATTACATAAGAAACGATTAGTGAATGTGAAGTCATAGCAATAAAAATTATTCAAAATAAAATACAGAAAGAACATTAAAAAAATTGAACATTATCAGTGAACTATGGAACAACTTAAGCAGCCTAATATATATGCATATAACAGGAATCCCCAAATAAAAGGAGAGGGAAAAGAAGAAATAATGGCTAAATTTTTTCCAAATTTGTCACCAAACTACCAAAGCTCAATCAAGAAGGAATAGAGGCCAGGCACAGTGGTTCACACCTATAATTCTAGAACTTTGGGAGGCCAAAGTGGGAGGATCATTTGAGGCCAGGAGTTCAAGACCAGCCTGAGCAACATAGTGAGACCCTGTCTCTACAAAAAATAGAAAAATTAGCCAGGTGTGGTGGTATGAGCCTGTAGTCCCAGCTACATGGGAGGCTGAGGCAGGAGAATCACTTGAGCCTGAGAGTTTGAGGTTGCAGTGAGCTATCATGATGCCACTGCACTCTAGCTGGGGTGACAGAACGAGACCCTGTCTCAAAAAAAAAAAA
>NW_012154174.1:6169455-6171065 GCF_000956105.1 Propithecus coquereli
GCCACGGCACTCTAGCCCAGGCAACACAGTGAGACTCTGTCTCAAAAAAAAAAAAGAAATTGAATTTGTAGTTATAATCCTCTCCACAGAAAACTACAGGCCCAAATGACTTCACTAGTGAATTCTACCAAACATTTAAGGAAGAAATAACACAAAGTCTATACACTCTTCCAGAAAACTGAGGAGGAGAGAATACTTCAGACTCATTCTATGAAGCTAACATTATTCTGACACCAAAAAAAGAGAGTACTTCATGAAACTTGATGCAAAAATCCTTAAAAAAATTTTAGCAAACTGAAATTAACAATATATAAAAAGGATAATACATTATGGCCAGGTAGAGTTTATCCCAGGGATGCAGGTTGATTTATCATTCAAAAATCAATTAATGTAATATGCCATATTAATAAAAGAAAGGACAAAAACTAACCAATTATCTCAATAGATGGAGGAAAAAAACATTTGAAAACTTTAACAGTCATGGTGAAAATGCTCAACAACCTAGAAATAAAGGGAACGTCCTTAACCTGGTGAAGGTCACTATAAAGCTCACAGCTAGTATCATAATGTAAAAGCCTGAATGCTATTCCCTTAAGATCAGGAATTAGATAAGGATGTCCACTGTTGTCACCTCTATTTAGCATTGTACTAGAGGTTCTAGCCACTGCAATAGGCAAGAAAAAGGTTCTCTAAAAGCCACCCAGATTGGAAAGGAAGAAGTAAATTGTCTTTATTTGCATAAAGCAAGATCATCTATGTAGAAAATTTGTTGATATCTATGAAGTATGGAACAACTCAAGCAGCCTAATATATATACACATAACTGGAATCCCCAAAGGAAAGGAGAAAAAGCTCCTAGAACTAATAAATGAGTTTAGCAAGATTGCAGGATACAAGATCAATTTCCAATAATAAATTGTATTTCTATATAGTAGCAATAAACAATTGGAAACTAAAATGAAAAAATCATTTAAAATAGCATCAAAAATATAAACTACCTAGAGATAAATCTGACAAAAAAAGTGCAAGACTTGTACACTAAAAACAACAAAACATTGCCAAAAGAAAATGAAGAACCAAATAAATGGAGAGATATACTGTGTTCATAGGTCAAGAGATTGTTAGGATATCATTTCTTTTCAAATAAATGTATAGCATCAAAGTAATCACAATCAAAATTCTAGCAGGCTTTTTTGTAGAAATGGACTAGCTGATTCTAAAGTTCATACAAAAATACAAAAGTCTTAGAATAGTAAAAACAATTTTGAAAAAACAAGAGCAAAATTGGAGCTCAAACATTACCTTTATAAGATTAAGACTTATTACAAATCTAAAGTCCAGATAGCATGATATTGGTGTCAAGATAGACAAATAGATCAATGAAACAGAAACAGACATACACATATATTGACAATTAATTTTCAACAAATATGTAAAGGTGATTCAATGGAGAAAGGACAGTCTTATCAACAAATGATGCTGAAACAATTGGATAAGCATATGTAAAAACTAAAGTGCAATTCATACCTCATACCATATGCAAAGTAGTTAGGGCAAAATGGACCATTGCCATTAAATATAAAAACCTAACACAATAAAACTTCTAGAAG
>NW_012154174.1:6174945-6176718 GCF_000956105.1 Propithecus coquereli
CAGCATAGCAAGACCCCTCATCTCTAAAAAAAAAAGAAAATAGATTAAGACAGTAAATTTTATGTCATCCTTACGTGTATTTTACAATTTAAAAAAATGGAAAAAAAATTAATTTCTTTTCCATTTAAGTTACCAGAAGCAGTTTCTGTTGCTTGCAACTAAGAATGTTGATGGTTAGAAAAATGGATAAAACGGAAAAAGGTATTCCAAGGCTATGCCATAAAAGGTAATGCAAAGAAAAGAAAAAGAAAGGTTGAAGAGGGGTGCTGATCTGGTCTAAAGAGGGCAGAGAGGGCTTTCGCAAGCATGTGCTGTTTATGCTGAGACTTTTGCTGCTTGCTCTGTCTGCAGCAATGGGACTGGAGTGAGCTCTGGGGCCATTCACTACTCTGACCCCAGGCAGAACTGCAGTGCCCAGGCCAACGTGGTGCAGATGTGAGAGGGTGCTCCTCCCGCAAACAGGCCCGGATGTATTTACCCACCGGAAATGGCTGACCCCAGTTCCGAGGCAGGAAATGTATAAGATGAGCCTTGTCATACCAGCTAGCAAGGACTCTTTGCAGACCACAGGGTAGTGTCAGAAGGACTCAGGAGCCAACCTGAAGAGGTTTATAAGAAATGAACTTGTTCTTTTGAGGATTGGTAAATAAAAGGACGAATCCTGCCTTTCCTAAATGAATTGTACCCCTGGGTAACCAAACAGTAGATGAAGAGAAGTTTCTCTTTACTAACAAATGAAGAAGGAATGAAAGTTTTTGCAGCCTCTTATGAATTTATTAATCAAGGCACTGAGCATCACTGGTCCCTAATATCACAAAAACAGAGACAATGGATGTGTGTCTCCTGATAGAACACACCACCACCACTGACACAGCCTTGCCAAAAACAGAGACAACAACAACAACAAAACCTGAATCTGGCCAGGTGCAGTGGCTCAGGCCTGTAATGCCAACACTTTGGGAGACTGAGGCAGGAGAATTGCTTGAGCTAGGAGTTGCCAGCCTGGGCAACATAGTGAGACCCTGTCTCCACAAAAAATTGAAAAATTAGCCGGGAGCGGTGGCACGCACCTGAAGTTCTAGCTACTCGGGAGGCTGAAGCAGGAGGATCGCTTGAGCCCAGGAGTTCAAGGCCGCAGTGAGCTATGATCACGCCACTACATTCCCAGCCTGGGTGACAGAGCAAGATTCTGTGTCTAAAAAAAAAACCAAATCTGATCAAACCTCTAGATCTAAATTCCAATATACAGAAAATTCAGAGTACAGAGGAGCTCGCTAATTACATACCCAGAAAATTCAGACAGTGAGAAACTCTTCCAAACAATTGGTTTCTTCAACAAATCACTTAAAAAATAAGAAAAAAATAGAGGAGGAACCTACGGGTTTGAGAAAAGAGATGTATCAACTAACAGTTATGTGGGCCTTGTTTAGATCCTGATTCAGACAAACTAGCTTTTTTTTTAAAAGTGTGACATTTATGAAACATTTGGAAATTTGGATGACTGGCTATTTGATGATCTTAAGGAATCGCTATTGATTATTTTAGTGTAACAACGGTATTTTCAGATGAGCTGATGTGATGTGCGGATTTGCTCAACATAGTCTGAGAAGGGGAGAAGCTAGTGGGGATGTGGATGAATAACATATTAGCCATGAGTCGGTCGTTGTCGAAGTTGGGCAATAAATACACAACGGTTCATCAGACTATTTTTTCTGTCTTGAAATTTGAAATTTTCTGTCTGACATTTTCTTATAGAATCCTTTGATATCTATA
>NW_012154174.1:6176768-6180743 GCF_000956105.1 Propithecus coquereli
GGAGTATATAAAGAACTCTCAAAATTCAATAATAAGAAAACAAGCAACCCAACATAAAAACAATCAGCAAAATATTTGAACAGAAATCAAAAAAGATATATAAATAGTAAATAACTATTTTAATGCAAATTAAAACCACAAGGAGATACCACTATACACCTATTAAAATAGTTAAAATTAAAAAGACTGACCATACCAAATGTTGGTGAAGATGTAGAGGAACTCTCATACTCTGCTGCTGGGAATGTAAAATGATGCAACTACTTTGGAAAATAGTGTAACAGTCACTTTAGAAAATTAAACATAAAGCTAGCATATGATTCAGTCTACTAGATAAATTTCCTCCAAGGGGAATGAAAGCTTATGTCCTTACAAAGACTTGTGGATGAATGTTTATAGTAGCTTTATTTGTAACAGATAAAAACTGGGAACAACCCAAATTTCCATCAACCAACGAATGAATAAACAAATTTTGCGTTAAAAGAACCAAGTGCTAAAGAGATATTTATACACCATGCTCAGAGTAACAATATTCAAAATAGCCAAAAAGTGGAAGCAACCCAAGTATACATTGGCAGACGAATGGATAAGCAAAGTGTGGCTTATACATACAGTGGAATATTATTCAGCCTTGAAAAGGAAGGAAATTTTGACACATGCCACAACATGGATGAATCTGGAGCATATCATGCTAAGTGAAATAAGCCAGTCACCAAAAATTACACGCTGTATGATCCCACTTCTATGAGGTACCTAGAGTCATCAAAATCATAGAGACCGAAAGTAGGATAGAAGTCACCAGGGGAAAGGGGAAGAGGAAAACGGGGAGTTACGGGTACAGGGTTCCAATTTTGCAAAATGAAAAGAATTCTGTGGATGGATGATGGTGTTGGTTGCACAACCCTGTGGACATACTTAACATTCCTGGACTGTAGGCTTAAAAATGGTTAAGACGGTAAATTTTATGTTATATGCACTTTACCACAATTAAATTTTTATTTTAAAAGAAGTATTTTAAATGCCAAGGGAAGGAAGAGATTCCTTATATCTTGAAGGAATCCTAGACAGCTTCCTGGAGGAGGTGTCATTTGGCTGGGGTCCAGGAAGGAGGGTAGGATTTACCCAGGATAGGGCAGCCCAGGCAGAGGTCAGCTTGAGCAGAGGCCAGGAGGCTGGAGTGGGCTGGAAGTTGTGGGGTCAGAAAGCTGGCAAAGGGCGCCCAGGTTGGGGGGATGAGTCTTAAAAGTAGACTGGGCCCACCCCAAGGGCCTCCCAGCCTCTGTCGGGGAAGAGAGACATTTGTAAACATCAGCTGTGAAGGAGCCAGGCCCACAGCACCACAGCCCCATCAGGATGGCCACTCAGGAAGGGAGAGACCTGGGGTCAGCTCTGGATAGTCGTCAAAAAATAAACACGTCCCTGGACATTCAGGAAACGCTCAGCTAAGCCTGTGTCCAGGCTGGGCTGTTTGTTTACTCGTGACTTTCCTGCTTTCCATCACCCTGTCATGGCCACCCTGCCCCCATCCTGACCCTGACGCCCCATCCGGCCGGGCCTCAGTCCTTCGCTGCAGAAGAATCCCGTCCCTGAGAGGAGAGGAAGCAGCAGAGTGTGTGTCAGAGCGCGTTTGCACACACGCAGGTCTGGCAGCATACGGGATTGGTGTGCAGGTGTGTCTGCCCACGGTGCAGGTGTGGGTCTCTGCATACGTGTGTGTGTGCACGTGGGTGTCACATTGGGTGAAGCAGTGAGGACTCTGGGCCCAGGTGGACTGGGTTCAAATCTAACCGCAGCAAGTTATTAATACTCCACCTCTCTGTGCCTAAGTTTCTCCATCTGTTAAGTGGAGAAAATAACATTACTGATCTCACAGGGTTTTTAGAGGGATGAAATGATTCATGCATAGAAGGCAGTTGATCGAATGGTGCTGGTGCACAGGAAGTGCTTAATACGTGTTAGCAATTATTATTTTTATGTGTATCCATGTGCAAATGTATGAGAGAGATGGGGCGTGTGCGTGCACACATGTGGGTTATGAGCGTGGAAGTGCGTGCAGCTGTGCAGCAAACGAGCATGAGTGTCTTGAGAGCACATGCACTGGGATGCTGGGAAGAGCAGCCTAACCAGCCCCACCCTGAGCCCAGGCCCACCCTCCCGACGGAGGAAAGCCAGGCCCCCCGGGCAGCCTCCGTCCCCACAGCCCTCGGCCCTGGGGAGCAGGGCCCCAGGCGCTGGGCTGGTTTCTTCCTGCTTGGGGCTGCTCAAGTCTTTTGCTGTCTTTCCATTTCCTGGGGCTGTAGGAGTGAGGGTATTTTTTTTCTATCAAAGGCCACTGACCCAAAAGAAATCAGACTAGGGTCATATACAAAAATCAGCTTAATCTGAGGACTGTTTTTTCTTGAAAAATAACAAAGGAACTCAACTCCTCTGCTTTTTAAATCAAGAAAAGTAAGTGGCGCCAATGCTAAAAAAAAAAAAGTCCTCATATTATGTGGAATTGCTTTATGCAGGGTAAAGCTCTTTACAGATGTGAGGAATTCTTATCCCTGCAGAAGCAAAGTGCACCCTGCCAGGAAAGACGAGGACCCAGTAAGGAGGGAGAGAGATCACGAAGAAAACCTGCCACTGTGGAACTGAGCAGTTCATGGGGACGTGACCTTCGGATCCAGCCTTCGATAGTAATAAACGGACAACCATGTTGAATTCACTCTAACTCACAACCTTTAGAAGTTGAATCCTACGTGGAAACGTACTGGGCTTTTGGCTCAGGCTGGCCTGCATCCCAGCTCCGCCATCACCAGCAGGGCCGCTGCGTTAAACATCATGTCCCTGGAACTGTGCAAGCCAGGGGCCCAGCTCCCAGGTCTATGAACTGAGCTGTAGCGGGATGAACGGTGACCCCCTCAAAAAGATGTGTCTATGTCCGAATCCCAGAACATGGGAATATTACCTTCTAGGACAAAAGATGTGAGTTAGTTGAGGCTCTTGACAAGAGGAGCTTAACCTGGCTTATCTGTGTGGCCTAAAATCCAATGACAAGTGTCCTTATGAGAAGAGGCGGAGTGAGATTTGAGATAGACAAGAGGAGAAGACACACGCACACAGAGGAGAAAGTGATGTGAAGACAGAGGCAAAGATAGGGGTGATGCGGCCACAAGCCCAGAACACCAGGGCTACCAGAACTGGAGAAAGCAAGGAGTGGATTCTGCATGTCAGACTTCTGGCCTCCAGCACTGTGAGAAAATAAATTTCTATTGTTTTAAGCCACTTAATTTTTGGCAATTTTTTACAGTAATCACAGGACACTAACATATAGGCAAATTACTGAATTTCTCTAAACCTGGGAATAGTGATATATCCTTCCTCCTAGATTTTTTTTCCTGAGGATTGAATAATGAATGTACAGGCTGGGTGCAGTGGCTCACGCCGGTGATCCTGGCAATCTGGGAGGCTGAGGCAGGAAGATCGCTTGAGCTCAGGAATTCAGGTCCAGTCTGGGCAGCATAGCAAGACCCCTCATCTCTAAAAAAAAAGGAAAATAGATTAAGATAGTAAATTTTATGTCATCCTTACGTGTATTTTACCACAATTAAAAAAAATGGAAAAAACATTAACCTCTTTTCCATTTAAGTTACCAGAAGCAGTTTCTGTTGCTTGCAACTAAGAATGTTGATGGTTAGAAAAATGGATAAAACAGAAAAAGGTATTCCACGGCTATGCCATAAAAGGTAATGCAAAGAAAAGAAAAAGAAAGGTCAAAGAGGGGTGCTGATCTGGTCTAAAGTGGGCAGGGAGGGCTTTCGCAAGCATGTGCTGTTTATGCTGAGACTTTTGCTGCTTGCTCTGTCTGCAGCAATGGGACTGGAGTGAGCTCTGGGGCCATTCACTACTCTGACCCCAGGCAGAACTGCAGTGCCCAGGCCAACGTGGTGCAGGAGATGTGAGAGGGTGCTCCTCCTGCAAACAGGCCCGGAT
>NW_012154174.1:6181203-6207949 GCF_000956105.1 Propithecus coquereli
AAATACAAAGAAAAATAATCTGGCTAAACTGACCTAATAGGAAAAAAAGGAAAAGAAAAGAAAAAAGAAAATATTTAGTAA
Organism: Propithecus coquereli; assembly: GCF_000956105.1. Taxonomy (NCBI): domain Eukaryota; kingdom Metazoa; phylum Chordata; class Mammalia; order Primates; family Indriidae; genus Propithecus; species Propithecus coquereli. The sequence continues at coordinate 6,181,285 of NW_012154174.1, forward strand.
AAGTTATCAAAATCCACCCTCATAATACTCTGTCTGGCATTTATTCATAGTACTTTGTTGACCTGATTTGTTTATATGTCTCACTTCCTTTATACCATGAGATGCCTCAGGTCAGGGATTGAATGGCTCCTCTCTCTAGTCCAGGGCCAAGCATGTGCCTGGTACATCATAACAAAAAACATATTTTGTTAAAGAAATGGGTGTATATTTATTTATTAAATTGGGCAAAAAAAATACATGAGTTGTGACAAATTCACTAATTTATTGAGTGAATTTGCAAAGCAACGACATGTAAGAAATGATGAGAAAGGATGCAGTCCATACCCCAAGGAAATTACAATCTAAAATGGAGCAAAACATTTATGCAAATAACTATACAAGGCAAAGGGTGATAAATGCCATGAAAAAGCTAGACAGAGATATGGACGAAGGAGAAAAAAAGAAAGCTTTCACAGAAACGGTGACATTTCAGTTAGAATTTGAAAAAACAATATTTTAAATACATTTATTGATTGCTCACTATGTGTCTGACACTATTCAAGGTGCTGGGGACATAACAGTGAGCAAAAACACTAACAGGCGGCACAGGCTGGGTGCAGTGGCTCACACCTGGGCTAAGGCTAGAGGATTGCTTGAGGCCAGGAGTTTGAGACCAGCCTGGGCAACAGCAAGATCTTGTTTCTACAAAAAAATTTTTAAAAATCAGCTGGGCATGGTGGAGCCCACCTGTAGTCCCAGCTACTCAGGAGGCTGAGGCAGGAGGATTGCTTGAGCCCAAGAGTTCCAGGCTGTAGTACGCTATGATCATGCTTGTGAATAGCCACTGCACTCTGTTCCTAAAATAATTTTTTAAATATAATTCAGCACATACAAAATCCCAGGACACAAACCAGGACGACTGGACCAAGGCAGATTTTCATTTCTGCTGCCCTCCCCCATCCCACCCAGTGCCACCTCCCCTTCCTCCAGCCAGGCCACTGACCCTGTCCCTTTTCCAAGGTGACTTTATCTCCAGGACCCCAACAGCCCTCCTTGCGTCTGGGTCTTTTTGTTGTTATTGCTGTTGTTTTGTAATTCTTAGTGAGATATCATTCACACATCATATGCTTCGCCTATCTGAAGTGTACGATGCGGTGGGTTTTGGTATCGTCACAGATATGTGCACCCATCACCACGGTCAATAGAATTGATGTCCAGGGTCCTTATCAGACACACAGTCCAAAATTTCTCACTACCTTCCAGTTTTACACAAAGGAGTTGGAGTCTTGGTCCTCCCTCTCCTGGGAGTCCTCTGTACCTTGATGCCAGTTTTCCTGCAATGAAACAAGTTCCGTGTACCATTTACGTTACACACACACAGTAAATGCTCCCTCAGTGGTGGCCCCACCATGAAAGAATGAAGATGGCCTTCCAGGCCCAGGCCCAGCGGGGCATGAAGCTGTGAGCACAGGGACCTACAGGAATCCCTGAGCCATTCAGGGGTGAAAGAGGGAGGAAAGAGGGGATGGAGAGATCCCAGCCAGCAGAGGAGGAAGACTGGACCCAAGTGGGCCCACAACACTGTGGGGGCGGCAGTAGCCCCTGCCCAGGGGGATGGAGCTGCTGCGCTCCCCTCTGCCATCCTCCCAGGGGTAAAGCCCCGGGCCACCCCCTTTACCGTCCTCCACCCCTCTCCTGAGGCCTGCAAATCACACAGGCCCTGCTAAACCAGCAGCCATGCCTTTCAAAGCGGCAGTTCGCTTTATTCGAAGACAAGAGCCGTGGGCAGGCCAGAAAGGAGCCCTTTCTCCTTCCCGTCCTCCCTTTCCAGGGAATCGATCTTCTTGAACCTTATCTTCCCAGAGACCATCTGGATGAAAACCGTTCAGGAAACTCAGCCGGGTACTCAGCCCAGAGCTCCCATCCATCTTGCACAGTCAGAGCCTGGGCTGCGGCCTTAAAGAATCCTTGTAGCCGGGGCCACCACAGGGCTCCTGGGCACAGGGGCAAGCCCTGCCTGTGCTCAAAGCCGAACCATCCAGACATCCGCCACTGGACGCCTCTGAACCCCTGGTCCCGCTCTGCTGGTGTTGCCCGCTTATAATATGCAGAGAAGTAATGTGGTAGAGTAGAAAGAAATCCCAGGGCTGGAACCTGGCTCTGCTGTGTGACCTTGACCAAGTCACCTGACCTCTCTGAGACTCAGTGTCCCAGTCAATAAAATTGGGGCGGAGAACACCCACCTGGGAAACTGTGGTAAGGATTACATGAGAAAATGTACTTTAAAATGGTTCTCCTCCATGTTTATCCTGCTCCAGCCACACTAGCCTGCTTATTGTCCCTTGAATTTGCCAACCATCCTCCCACTTTAGGCCTTGGCACTTGCTGTTCCCTGTGCCTGGGAACCCTTCCTGGATAACTGCAGCTCAGATGTTACCTTCTCAGAGAGACCTTCCTCGACCAGGTATCTAAAATAGACACCTACCCCTCCCCCGCCCAACCTCTCTATTTTTATTCTGCTTTAACATTCCCAGAGCTCTGAACACCACCAACCACATTTGAGAGTAACGTACTTATTGACCACCCATCCTTGCCCTGGAACATAAAAACGCAGCGAGGGCAGGGCCCACGTCGTTTTGTTCCCTGCCTTAGCCCTAGTGCTAAGACAGTGCCAGCCACATAGTAGATACTCAATAAATATTTAATGAATGGAGGAATACATGGCTGGTTGCATGAACCGGTGGCTTTGCCCTGTGCCTGGCCCTTCACGGGTGCTCAGCACATAGGAGTTCTTTGTCTCTAATTAGGAGGTGCTGAGGGAGGCGGTGGGGGGCGGGGGGCTGGACGTCTGGGAAGAGGAGGAGCTGAAGAGAAGAACTCAGATGGGACTCAGCCTCACCCCCAGCCTGTTCTGAGGTCAAACACCACAGGCCACAACATTTGGTCAAGGGCAGGGATTTGCCACCAGGGAACTCCCGGGCCTGAGGGGGACCTCGAGTCCCACCTGTTGCAAGCCGTGCTCTCCAGATTCCAGCGAGCTGGACCAGGGGTAGGTAGGGGATTGGGACAGGCCTGGCCTGAGGATAGACAGACCCCCCCCAGACCCACACTTGGGCAGGGTACCCAGCTGGCCCCAGCAATGGGGTTCGTAAGAGGCTCTCTGTCCCCAAAGGAACCTGAGCAGCAGAAGGGACTGGTCACCGGGATTGAGTCTGTGGGGGACCTCCAGGTCAAGTAGAAGATGAGGCCGGCCCCAGCCAGAGGAGCCAGAGGACAGGGTCATGAGTCGGTAGCCTGCACTGTGCCTCTGGGGGCCCGGCGTTCCCCGGTGCAGAACCAGCTGGGCCCCTGAGTGGGGGAGGAAAGCCCAGCTCCATCTCTCTAACTGTGTAACCTCTGGCAAATCGCTCAAACTCTCTGAGCCTCAGTTTCCCCATCTGTCAGAGGGAAATAATAATATCCACCTTAAGATGCCGGTGGGATGATTAGTAAGAATAATAATAGTCGCCATTTCCTAGCACTTTGCTATGTCTGTTGGAGGTGGGGGTTGTTACATTATCTCATTTGATCCTCAAACCCTTCCTAATGTTAGGTATTTCTACTCTGACTTTACAGAGGAGGAAACCAAGGTTCAGAGAGGGTAGCGACCAGCCCAGAGCCACACAGATCGGAAGAATCAGAGCAAAACTGGACCCACATCTGCTAGTTGTGAAGCCCAACCAAAGAGCGCACTTATGCCCCAGCACCTGGCCAGGTACAAACAGATCCCTAATAGATGTGAGTTTTTTTTTCCTTCCCAAAGCTTCAGGTCTGGGGACAGGTGAGCCCGGCTATGGGGGCTGAAGGAACAGGGAGCCAGGTGGCCCTTAAGCTGGGTCGAGGCTGCGGCAACAGCCCCCGCCCTACCCCCAGCCAAGCACAAGCAGCCGGGGCTGCCTTCCCCTGCCTCGACCCTGTCTCCCCAGCCCCGGCAGCCTGGGGTCATCCCCACAGAGGAAGTTCAGCCAGGTCAGGCCTGCCCCTTTCCCACAGCCCTGGAGTGACCCTTCGCAGCTTTTCCACTCACCTTCAGGCCGAAAAACCCCCAGCCCCCCACCCTGGCCTGCCGAGTTAAGCAGCCATTGGCGTTGCTCCCTCCAAAGGGGACAGCCTAATTCACATGTGACCCACACCGATAAATCAGGGAGGAGCGGGCGGTGGGGACATTCATAAATCCATATCAAACAGCCCCCAAATTATGACAGATGACATGGCAGTCATAAAATTGCACAAGCAAAACTCACCAAGTCATTAATTTCATGGCCATAGAAAATAAACAGACACATTTTTTCGCGGCCCTAATAAATTTTTAAAAACTCAAAGAATGGTCCATCTGCTTCGAATAATTTTTAATTTCCTATTCTGTCTCATTCCCATTAGCTATTCCACTGAGATATTTGCTAAATTCTTTCATTTACCTCCTCCCATCTGTATTCAATTACCCTATTCCCAAATAGAGTGAGTTTTTGTTTCTCCTATGCGCGGGACAAAATACCCCCACCTGTACCTTAAAGCAAATGTTATGTGTGTTTTATTATCTGTTAGACCGTATGAGTCATTCTAACTCGATTGCCTGTGCGGAAAGGCTTGGAGAGCAATGTGATTTTGATGTTTTCTGGCTGGGGTGGAAAACACCTGCCCGATTCTCAAAGCTAATCTATTAACGCGGTAAATGCTGCAGCAGATGTTCCTGAGTGAGCGAGGGGCCGCGCCGGGCTGTGACCCGCCCCGGCGTGTCAGGCGCACTGTGGAAATGCTCCGAGATCAGAGGCCAGCCTCGCCACTGGGGGCTGAGCTGTCACAAAGTCACATTTTCCGGCTGTCCCCCAGGCTCCGGCTGCCTGGAAGGCTCCCCACTGCCTCCGTGGGCTTTCAGCAGCCATGTGAGCTGGAAGGACATTTCAAGGTCATCTGGTCCACTCCACCCCATCTCTTACAGAAGGGAGACTGAAGGCCAGAGGCCAAGCTTGCTTTGCCCAAAGTCACACAGCATACTGAAAAAGGAGAACATGCTTAGAGGTTGCAGGTGGGTGCAAGAAGCTGAGACTCGTTTTGTGGAGCTCGGATGGGAAGAAGGGGCAGATGCTGGGGACACATCCTTCCCCCCATGCCTTCTACCTGGCAAACAAGATCATTTAGAGATTTTCAGTCTAAAATTCTCCTAGGTCATCTTTCCTCATCCTGGAGGAGCTGGGCCAGGCCTGTGAGTGCAGAACCAAGAATCAAGCTGAGGGGCCAATGTCCTGCCCAGGGCTAGGTTGGTTTCAACACTGTATGCACCCGGGCACCTATGAAGCTCCTTTTGCAAAGTCCCAGGAACACGAGCTTCCAGGCTGAGCGGCAGATTTGGGGAGGAATTGGGTCACCCAGAGCCACATATGGCAGGATCCATGTAGCTGCACTGGGGGGCCCACACCCCGTCAGCCCTCGTTATTTTCACACATGCTAGTGGCTGCTTACTATGGGCACGTGCAGTACTGCCCGAGAGCTTTCTCTGGCCTGGGGTCATATTCAGTCAACCCTCAGGACAGGCCAGAGATGCCAGGGACTTGACACCCACAAGAGCAGCCCTCAAACGATGAGTGGGAGTTGGCGAGTAAATACCCCAGCTCCCTCATCTCTTGGATGGGACAATTCTGAGACCACGTTATGCACCAGTGGTTCTCAACCAGGGATCATTTTTCTCTCCTTGGGACATTTGGCAATGTCCGGAGACATTTTGGTTGGGTGGTTGCTACTGGCATCTAGTAGGTAGAGGCCAGGATGCTGCCAAACATCCTGGAATGCATAGGACACCCCGACAACCAAGAATTAGCCAGCCCAAAATGTCGGTAGTGCTGAGATTGAGAAACCCTATTCTATACCCACTACCAGAGGTCCCCAGGTACCCTCAGCAATGCCCTGTTCATTTAGGCATACTGACTTCTTCCCTCCTGCCCTCGGACTCACTTTCCCACTCCCCTACCAGGGTTTCCTGGGACCACATCCCATGTAACTACGTTCATTTAAATTCTCGTCTCAGGGTCTGCTGCTTGGGGGACCCAACCTAAGATCATCCATTACTACAGTCATGGTGAGAACCTTAGAAGGGTCTCAAAAACTTAGGTTCCTATTGCAGCCATCTAGACACGTTCAGTCCCAGTGACACCCACACTGACAGGGCCACTTGAGGACCCACACATGGGGACATACCAGACTGGCCTGGGCAGGAGGCCCTTTGTCCCACTCTGGAGGACCAGCTGCCCTCCAGAGCTGTGCTCACCCCACAAAGTGATGTAAGACGAGAACAGATTCAATGCAATCCCTGTCGGATCCCAGCTGACATCTCTGTAGAAATTGTCAAGCTGATTCTAAAGTTCATAAGGAATTGCAAGGGACTCGGAATAGCCATGACAATCTTGAAAAAAGAACAAAAATAGGAGGACTCACACTTCTGATTTCAAAACTTGCTACAAAGCAACAGTAATCAAGACAGTATGGTACTGGCACAAGGAGAGACATATATGAATAGATAAATGGACTACAAAAATTAACTCAAAATGGGCCAAAGAATTAAATGTAAGAGCTAAAACTATAAAACTCTTAGAAGAAAACATAGAGGTAAATCTTTGTAACTTTGGCCTTGGCAAAGGACTCTTAGGTATGACCCCAAAAGTATGAACAACAAAAGAAAAATTGATAAATTGGACTTAAAATTAAGAACTTTTGTGCCTCTAAGGACATCATCGATAAAGTGAAAATACAACCCACTGAAAGGGAGAAAATATTTATAAATCATATATCTGATAAGAGACTTTTATATTTTGAAGCTAAGAGTATATTATTAGGTATCCATGAATTTAGAACTATAATTTTCTCCTGGTGAATGTAAATGTTATGATGTTGACCCTCTGTATCTCTAATGATGCCTTTTTGCCTTAAAGTCTACTTTGTCAGCTTATTGATACAACTGTGCTGGTTTTCTTTTGGTTGGTATTTTTCAGCTATTTTTTCACTGTTTTACCTATAATTTTTTAACTGTCCTCATGTGTCAAATGTGTCTCATGTAAGCAGCATTTTGCTATTCTTTTTCTTTAATCCAGTCTGACAGTCTTTTCACTGGAGAATTCAAGCTATATTTATATCTCTAGAGATTGCAAGTACATTTGGCTTTATTTCTATGATCTTATTTTATGTTGTTTCGGGAGTTGTTTTTGGTTTTGTTTTGGAGTTTTTTCCTGCTTTCTAAGGATTTCTCTTCTTCTTTGTTGCATTCTTTTGATTGATTGAGGTTTTATACTTATTGCATTTCTTCCCTATCTATTAGTTTGGAAGATAGATGTTCTGTTTCATGTTTTTTTGTTGGTATGTTGGTGACTCTTGGTATTTTGAAATGATTACCTAACTTAATATAGTCTCGTGTTAATCAATATCTTCCTCTTCTGTACCATGCGAGACACTTTGAAAGCTGTAATTCCACTCACTTAAGGCCTAGGCTTTTAGCTTCATCTCTGTTTAACCCCATGGAACAGATATTGTTTTGGGCAGTAAAAGTGTTTGTTTAGTTTTAGCCATATTATTATTACTTTCTCAATTCATCGTTTCTTCTTATACGTCAATCTTTCTTCCTGGGATCATTTTTATTTTTTTCAAGTTCATTCTTCAGAAATTCCTTTACGGGAGGGGAGTCTGTTGTTTATAAATCCTCTTATTTTAGCATAAATGAAAATGCCTTTTTTCCACCCGTATTCTTATTTTTTGCATTTGTTATTGAGATATAATTTATATGCCATAAAATTCACCCTTTGAAAGTGTACAATTCAGTGGTCTTAGTATGTTTTGCAAACATCACCACTAATTCCAAAAAATTTTATCACTCAAAAAAGAAACCTCAGGCCCATTATTAGTCACTCCCCATTCCCCTTCAACACCCCCAGCCCCTGGCAGCCACTGGTCTACTTTCTGTCCCTATGGCTTTGCCTATTCTGGACATTTCATATAAATAAAATCATATAATATGTGGTGTCTGGTTTCTTTCACTTAGCATGGTTTCAAAGTACAAAGGAACTTTATTCCTTTTGATGGCAAGTAATACTCTGTTATATGGATATACTACATTTTATTTATTCATTTACCAGTTGATGGACATTTGGATTGTTTCCATTTTTGGCTATTATGAATAAAGCTGCTATGAACATTTATATACAAGTTTTTATATGAACACATGTTTTTAATTCTCTTGAATATATACCTAGGATTTACACTTATTCCTAAAAGATAGTTTCACTGGAGTATACAGTCCTTAGTTGTATGACTTTTAAAAAGTCCTTTGAAGTTAATATACTTCTGTCTTTCATTGCTATTATTGTCCTATGATTACTAATCAGCCATTAGTCTAATTTCTTCTAATTACAGAAATTGTGAACAACAAAAGATTTTTTTCTGGTTCTTTTAAGCTCTTCTTGCCTTTGGTATTCTTTAATTTGACTATGATGTATCTATGTATGGACTTCCTTTTAGTTATCCTGTTTGAGATCACTGGAATTCCTGAATCCAAGGGTTTGTGTTTTTTAATAATTGTGGAAAATTCTCAGCTGCTATCTCTTTGAATATTGCCTCTCACCCATTATTCTTAGCATTGCTTTTCAAAAATCTGAATAGACATATATTAGATCTTTTCATTCCATCCTTCATGTCTCTTAACCTTTTTCATATTTTCCATTTTTCTTCGCTATATTATGGGTAATTTTTTCAGATCTATCTTCCAGTTTACAAATTCCATCTCCAGCTGTATCTATTCTATTTAACGATTTCATCAAGTTTTTAATTTAATATGTTTAAATTTCTAGAAGCTCTGTTTGGTTCTTTTTCAAATCTTCCTGGTAATTTTTTATAATATCTTGCTTCCTTCCTTTGCCACAGAAGCTCAAGTTGTGGAAGTTGTAGGCTGCCGATGAGGTAGATGTCCTCAGGATGTGTAGCCATTTCTGCAATCACTTACTTCCTTGCACTAATGTTTCCAATTTGTTTCTGGCCTCTGATAATGCCCTGACTTTCTTACAAGCTATTCCGTTAACTAAAGGAGGTTTCAAAAATATTTTTTCTAGCATTGTCAGATGTTTTATAGATGATAGATTTGCAAATCTTTGATAGATTCATAAATCTTCAGTCATCATGTACATTTAAAATCTCTTTGTTCCTTTTCCAATGTTCATACATTCAACAAATAACTATTAAGCACCTATTATGTGTCAAGAACTGCTGAGGATCAAGGAGAGAACAAAACAGATCCTATCCCTGTCCTCAGGGTTGTTTACAGTCTAGGGGAAGACAGACACTTCACCCAGAAACTGAACTTCACAGTCAGTGTTCTGATGGAGGAGGCATTTGGAAACAAGGCCATGTTGAGGTATACAGAAGCCAGAAACAAATATTTGAATAAATATTCAAATTTATTCTCTTTCAATAAACATTCAACATTTATTTAAGGGGAAGGAATATTCCACAAAGAAAAACTCAAGTTCTTTTCCTGCTTTAGAAGGAAGCTGTTATTATTTCGAGTACATGTTGTTATGGAACATACATCTTTCGGGGAGAAGATCTAGGCCCCACCCCAACCCCAAGCTACCTGGAAAATCAATTATTCCAACCACATACAGTCGCCTCTTGGAGGGATGCTCTGGTAAATTTTTGCATCTCATTGTACTTACACAGGTGTTTTAGTTGCTGTGCTTTTGATGCCCTGGCCATCCCTTAATTCTAGTGTTCTGGGTAACTATTGCTGCATAATACTCACTCCAAAACAGTAGCTTCAAATGATAACTGTTGCAGGTCGAATTGTGTCCCCAAAAAAGATACATTGAAGTCCTAACCCTCAGTACTTCAGAATGTGAACTTTTGTGGAAATAGGGTTCATGTAGATGTAATTAGTTTAAATGAGGTATACTGGCCGAGGGTGGACCCCTGATTATTAATATAACAACTAGTATCCTTGTAAGAGGAGGGAAATTTGGACACAGGGACGCAGGGAGAAAATGTGAAAATGGAGGCAAAGGTTGGAGCGATGCATCTGCAAGCCAAGGAGAGCCGAGCATGGCCCTGCAGCCACGAGGAGCTAAGGGAGGAGCCTGGGACAGACTCTCCCTCTGAGCCCTCAGAAGGAGCCAACCGTGCCAGCACCTTGATTTCAGCCTCTGGAACTGTGAAAGGATAAATTTCTGTTTTACTCAGTTTGTGGTCATTTGTTACCTAGGAAGCCCTCGGAAACTAATACGCTGTATCATTCATTCTGCTCACGAATCTGGAGGTGACCTGGACTCAGCCAGGCAGTTCCCAGAGTCTGTCAAGCGTGGCAGGTATTTGGTGGCTGGGCATGGAGTCATCTAACGGGCTTCCTCATGCACCTGTCTAACACCTGGGCTGGAAAGACTCAAACATCTGGGGCTGGATGAGTTGGGGCCCCCTGGGCATCCCTGACTTTATGTGGTCTCTGCACACGGCAGCCTCGGGGGAGATGGCCTTCTTACAGGGCAACTGATGGTTCTCGGATCAGGTGCCCAAGACAATCTGAGAGAAGCTATGGGGCCTTGGAAGTCACAGCATCACTTTCGCTACATTCTGTTCACAAAGGTTATCACAGAGGCCCACCCAGGTTCGAGGCAGGGGACACAGACCGCGCCTCCTCATGAGAACAGTGTGTGAGACTTCCCCACGTGTTCTAAAACCACCACAACAGCTTGGTCAGGGGACATCTGGTCTGGCGGATTGGGAAGGCTCCCTGGAGACAGTGATGTCCGCCTGCCCGAAGTCCTAGGCGTGGGGCATTAGCCAGTGAGCAGGGTGAGTCCCAGAGAGAGGAGCCGCTCTTTTCTGATGACAAGAATGACGCTGGAAAACTGCCCCCTTCCACTCCTCCCCTACCAGCCCCAGGCTCAGAAATTCAGCTCAGGGCACTGCCAGGCGCTGCCCAGACACAGCCTAGGGCCAAGGTCGCCCCTGGGCTCCTCTCTGCCACTGCCCAAAGGTGGGGGAAGGGAAGCTCAGGTGCTCAGGCCCTTCTTCTGTCCTTAGTCTGAGGCCACTGCTGCCCCTCCCTTCCCCACTACTCTGGGGCAGACGGGAGGCCCCTCCGAGAGGGCTCCCCACACACACAACAACCCCCCAGGAGCAGGCCTGCGGCGGGGGTTCCTGGCCAGATGATCTCCCGGGAGGCTCAGAGGAGAAGCGGGGTGAGTGGGGCAGGGTAAGGCAGGGTACAAGCCACGCCAGCATGTGGCCTCAGCAGGAGTCTGGCCACAGCCCGTCCCACGGGTTCCGGGACGTGAATAGCACCACAGAGTTAGTCCCACCTTCAGGCTTAGGGTCACCTTTTGTCTCGCATGTCAGTCATCGGCCACAGTCTGCCCAGGTCGTGGCAGGTAGCATGTGGCCGCCCACGTGGAGGCGATTCTCGTTTGGCCGAGGACACGTCTCCGGGGAGGGGGCAGTTGTGACTCATCAGGGGCAAACCTCCAGCCGCTGGGGGACAGGGAGTTCACAGGTTAGAAGGAAAATAAGCAGATCTCCTCCGAGAGCCCCCAGAGGCAGCCCCGGCATTTCCAGCATGGAACAGTGTCCAGGAGCGCAGGCTGGTCCCTTCCGCCACCCCAGTTCCCCTGTTGGCGAAACGGGCATGCAGGACGGGGGTGGCCAGGCTCCTTCCCAGCCTTCCTGAGCTCCTGTGACTCTGCTTCCAGCTCAACCCGAAGTTCCAACCAAGCCGCCCCTGCCCCGGGCTCCCCACGTCCCCAGGCAGTTGCAGAACCGGTGAGAGCAAAGTGGGGTCTCCACTTGAGCCAGCCTGGACCCCACGGGGCGGGCAGAGGCCGCAGCTTCTCGGCGCGTACCCGTCCCCCGCCCGCCGATCGGGCCCGAGGAGTCAGTATTTCTTGAAATGTAAGTGCCGAAACCACACTGGGCTGTCAGCAAATTCATTATCCCATTACGCAGGTCTGAATTATTCAGCGCTCTTGAGGCCGCCTCGGAAATGTGCCCGAGCAGTCGATGCCGGCATTAGTGGGATGGATGGAGCCGGCCCGGGGCATGGCTCGTGCCAGCATGATGGATCCCGGCTCAGAGCGGCTGCCAAGGCTGGAAGGCACCAGGGGGTCTGGCTGCCGGGGCCTGGCCCCGGGTGTTCCTGGGGCAGGGACAGGCTATGCACAGAGGCCCAGCCCTCCTCACCCCCCAGGAAGCCAGCAGAGCCGGCCTTGGGGGCCCTGCCTGCTCCAAAGGGCTCAGAGACAGAAGATCCGGACTCCACTTCTTTTTGGCTGTGTGACCTCCAGCAGGTCATGCACCTCTCTGAGCCTTAGTTTCTTCATCTGTAAAATGCAGCAATGGTGCTAAATGTTCCCAGAGTCCATTGTCCCTTTTATCTTTAATAGTAGAACTGATTTTTCATTGAGCACATAATCACTAGAATAGAGACTATGTCTTGGCTGCAGTGTGGCTACGTGACTACGTGCAGGTCAAAGGGACGTGAAACTTTCAGAAAATGTCCTTATAGGAAGGGGGTGAGTTTTATTTTGTCCTCCCTTTTTCCTGGAAATCGGAGTGAAGCGTAAGGCTGGAGCTCCCGCAGCTATCTTGCTCAATGAGGAGAAGCCACGTGATGAGGGTGGCGCTTCCTCCAGGACAGTTCAGTGGGTAAGAACCGTGAGCCCTGAAACCAGAGGACCCGGCTTCACATCCCCACGCTCCCCCTTACAAGCTGCGCGATTTGGGGCAAGTTGCTTAACTTCTCTACACTTCAGCTTCTTCTGTAAGATGAGGATAAAAGTGGTACCCTGCCCTTACGGGGTTCCTGTGAGCATTAAGTGAGTTAATATGAAGTTATAGAAGAGGCTGGCACACAGTGTTAGAGAAGTGTTAGCTGTTCTTATCCCCTTTTCACACTTCTGGGGGGATTCCCTATGTAGCTCAAGGACCTGAGCCCCCAGATGACTCCCAAAGCGTCTCTCAGTCTGGGTTGTCCCCTCGAGGGAACTGCACACTTGACGCAGCAATGCCAGGGGCATTCTGAGGTTCAGCCAAGACAGGAACAGCTTTGCCCAGAGGGACAGGACCCCAGCCTGAGCCGGTGCGGGTGGAAGGCAGAGACTGGGCTCCCAGGTTGGAGTCTCAAAGAGGGGCTGCTCTCTGGGCTCCAGTTGAGGTTTCTACTCAGGAAAAGAGAAAGAAAAATAAAGGCTTCTGATTCAGTGTAGACCCCAGGCAGGTACCTCCCTTCTCTGGGCCTCAGGGAGTGGATTAAATCAGAGGTTACAGCTCATGGGCCCGCAGCATAGAGACCAGTATGGGAAATGAGTGAAGTTGTCTGGGAGTGAGACAGCAGGGAGTGGTGAGGACTGGGGCAAGGGCACCTGCCCCATGTGACGTGGGGCGGGGCACCAGGCAGCCCCAGCCACCCTGCTACGCAGCAAAGGGGGCCCAGTGTAGGCAATCCTACTTTTTCAAAAGGAATGGAAGTCAAATCTGGACTCTTTGTGAAATCTTCTGATTGTTTAGTGCTGGCTATATTAAAACAAACAAAACACTGAGCAAGGCAAACCAAATATGTCCCCAGGCCAGCTCAGGGGCTGCCAGATGCAAACAAGAGCTGAGAGGTCTCCGTGCAACAGAGTCTGAGCCCTGCAATCCATGGCTGTGTTGCCTGGCATCTCTGGGGGGGTGAGCATATGCCGAGTGTGGGGATGGCGTAGAGGAAAGGGGCCGGGAGTTTGTCTTTCCTGAGGAGGGAGGTGCTCCGGGCTGGACTTAGGAGAGGTGAGCCAGGCCCCCAGCTCCCTTCCTGCCTGGGCTCAGGCTGGCAGTGGGGATGGTGGGGGCCGGGGTCTGTGTGGCAATCACATTCGTGTCCGCCCAGAGCTGACAGAAGGCAAGATGGGGAAATCTGAGCCTTCAGGAATTGGGCAAGACTGGATATGCAGAGGCTGGGGATGGTGCCCTGCCAAGGCCCTGGGTCCAGCCAGGCCTGGAGGCAGCTCCTGCATGAGGCAGCTTCCCTGGGCCACCTGCCCTGCGGGGGTCCCGCCCAGCGCAGGGAGAGGCCCTGCCACCAAGGCTTTGGGGACACCCTGGGGTACGTGGGACCTGTTAGATTGGATTGCTGATCCTAGCTCATTGCACCCCCACTCGTAACGGACTCACACATCTTTGCGAGTGACCTTGCAGGGCCACCCCATGGAGCGGGTACACCATACGCACTTACCCCAATACTCAGGGCTCAGCCAAGTGAGTTGCTTTGGCCAATGGAACTTCAGCAAACTTGACACAGGCAGGGGCTCTAAATGCACCTGTGTGGTTGGCGTCTTGCCCCTGTGCTGTCCGCTAGGAGAGAGCATCCCCGGGTGGCCGCTGGTCTCAGAATGACCTACACCCACAGTTTGAAGCAGAACCACCCCAGCTGACCTGCTGAACCAGGAACAAGAAAGTAATTGGTTATTTTGGAAGCCACTGAGATCTGGGGCTGTTCCACGGCATTGTTGTGGCAGAAACCTGACCCATATGCCTGGGAGGATGTGGGCTGCCCCAGCCCTAGCTCGCTGCACAGAAGCACCCACCCCATCTGGCCATCCACTGTCCCCTGTGCCCCTGTGCCCCTGGCCCTGAGGCAAATAGAGAGACTCCCCTGGAGTGGAAAGACCCAGCTTTGGTCATGTAAGACTTGCCAATCTCCACATCCTGGCTGTGGGACCTCGGGTGAGCCACTTCTTGTGTCTGAGCCTCACTGGTAGAACGTGGGTGGCCACTCCTAGCTTCACAGGGAGATTGGGAGGGTTCGATGAGATGCCACAGGTCTGCAGCAGGGTGAGGCGGGCTGCCCAGTGCTGACACTTGGACTCCTTGGCTGGGGAAGGGCCTGTTCTTGGCACGAGTCTAACCACACAGGGGATGGGGTGCCCCTGTGAGAAAACTCAAACTCCTAAGGAAAATGAGGCCTCACCATTGGTGGGCATGACTCCAAGTACATGAAGCCTGAAGAAAAAGCAAACAGGGTAATCTAGCCCCAACTCTAAACCACAGGCCACAGTGCTTGGGAGCCTGAATCAGTCTGGACTGCTCTGAGCTTCGACCGAAAGGATATACAGTTACCAGTTGCTTAAATGCAAAGGGCTCCATTTTCTCACAGAACAAGGAGCGTGGAGATAGGCAGGTGCTGGTGTTGGTTCAATGGCTCAATAATGTCTTCAAGGATCAACACTCCATCTTTCCTCTCACCATCCTCGCTGTTTGGTTTTTTATTTTTAACCTTGTTGCCTCATGGCCACAAGATGGCTGCTGTGGTTCCAAGCATTTCATCTTTACACAACCCTATTCCAGGTAAGAAGAGGCTAAGCAGGAAAAGGGGTTTCTTATTATCAGAAAGGAAAATATCCTGAGAAACATCCCTTTATCTGTGGCCAGAAATGAGCCACATGGCCATCCCTGACAACGGAAGGTGAGAAAGCAGATAGCTTGGAAAAAGGATGGGGATAGTTATGCCCACTTGAGACTGATCACAATTCATCCCCCAGAGTTGGGCATGTTGCTGCTTGAAGAATGTCCGGTTCCTATTGGCAAGACAGGAGGAAGAATGTCCAAGGTAAACAGAAACAGTGTCGGCTGGAGGTCCAGGAATCAGAAAGGCGTATAGAGGAGAGTGCACCAGGCTGGCTCTTAATTATAAACCACAGAAGCCACTCTGTCACAAACAGTACATTCTACTTTGTTGCAAATAGAACTCGCTTTGTCGCAAACAGCAGACTCTGGGGGGGCCAGGGAAGGAGGCTGGGATGCTGGGCAACCAGGAACCACACAGCTAGGAGCCGCACGCAGCCGCACCGCGGGGCTGCTCCAGTTCAAATGCAGCCACCGCCGCAGCCCGCCTCTTGGGAGGGGCTCCGACCACAACCACCCCAGCCGAAACAGGCGCCTCCACCGCCAGAGGACCGTTCTCCTCCGTGCTCCTGCTACCTCCCATTGCCCACGTCTGTTTGCTTTCAAGTCTTGTGCGTCTGATTGGTGGAAGCTGGGTCACGTGCCTGCAAGGGAGCCTGGGAAGTGTGCTTGTCTTTTGGGGCAAAAGAGGGACTCACAATGTAGGCCAGTGTCTCGACGTGGAGAGATCAGGACTGCAGGGAGACTTTCTTCGCCAGTTCTCAAAAGAGCCCTCTGAAGTCCTGACCACTTGAAGCCTCCCGCGGATCAGCCAAGGTGTCCAGCAAAAGCAGTGACACCCAGGAGTGGCCGTGACACTGCAGCCATGGCTACCCCCAGTTAAGAAAGAGGAAAGAGGCCAGGCGCGGTGGCTCACGCCTGTAATCCTAGCTCTCTGGGAGGCCAAGGCGGGCGGATTGTTTGAGCTCAGGAGTTCGAGACCAGCCTGAGCAAGAGCGAGACCCCGTCTCTACTAAAAAATAGAAAGAAATTAATTGGACAACTAAAAATATCTAGAAAAAATAGCCGGGCATGGTGGCACATGCCTGTAGTCCCAGCTACTCGGGAGGCTGAGGCAGGAGGATCGCCTGAGCCCGGGAATTTGAGGTTGCTGTGAGCTAGGCTGACGCCACGGCACTCACTCTAGCCCGGGCAAAAGAGTGAGACTCTGTCTCAAAAAAAAAAAAAAAGAAAGAAAGAGGAAAGAAATAGGAGAGACCATGAAACACACGTAAGTCATCCGCTGGAGCCTCCCGGAAACGACTGAGCGCCAGGACCTGCATCGAGCTGGAGAAACGGCCTCGCGTGCACATGCGGGCACGTGGTGGGTGCCTCCCGAAAGGACTAAACTTCCAAAGGGTGCAGGAGCTCTGGACGTGGGCCCAGTGGTGAGACGACAAGCTCTTATGTGAAGCAGAGACAGAGACAAGTTCACATCTTGGCTCTGCCGCTTATACGCTCCCTGACATCTGGCATCTTGGTTTGCACATCTGGAAGAGGAGACAATGCTAGTTCCTTCGGAGGGCTGCTGTGAGGAACATTCCCACCACCCAGCAGCAGGGAGTCCCTGACACAGCGCTTCTCACTTCTCGAGGATGGGGGAGGGGACAGGCAGGGGTAGCCTCATCCTTACAACCACCCCAAGAAGGTGGGCTGTGGCAGGCAGAATTTGGGCCCCATGAGCTCTACCACCAATGTTACTCCCATACTTGTTATCTTACATGGTAAAGGAAACTTTGCAGAAGTCACCAAGGTTATTCGCCAGCTCACCTTGAAATAGGGAGATTATCCTGGATTATCTGGTGGGCCCCATGGAATCACATGTGCCCTTAAAAGCAAAAGAGGAAAACAGAGCAACTTGAAGCGCCAGAAATATTCGCGGTGCCTTTGCTGGCCTTGAACATTGGAGGGGTTTCGTGAGAAGACTCTGAATTCTGCCAACAACTAGTGAGCTTGAAAGAGGACCCAGACCCCAGGGGACAACCTGACTTGAGCCTCGTGAGGCCCTGAGCGGAGAATCCAACCACGCCTTGCTGGGCTTCTGACCTACACGTCTACAAGACAAGAAGTGGGTGTTGTTTTAAGCCACTTATTGCGGCTTCCTAGAAGGGCCACTGAGGCTCTTCTCCTTCGTGGCTATTCGCTATGCAGCAATAGGAAACTAAGACAGAAGTGTCATCCCATTTTCTATTTGTTAGAGTTTCTCAGAAACTCTGAGCTCAGCCAGCTACACAGTGAGTGGTGGGACCAGTGTTTGAACCCCAGTCCTTTGGATGCTGGAGCCCAAGCTGCCAGTCTCCCATCCAGCCTCTCCAGATGAGGAAGTTGAGGCAGTAGAGGCATTGCCGGTGCCAGTTTCCCAGCATCTCAGCACAGAGGCGGTGGCCCCAGGCGGTGGGCCCTCGCCCTCCCAGCTCACCTGAGGCACTGCAGAAGCCCGAGTCACCACCTGTCTGTGCCTGCGTCAGCCCATCAAGCCCCCCAGAGCCCTTGGAGCTACAGCATTGCCTCCTAAAGTCTTCCGTTACAAGGTGCCATCCTCCCTGGGGAGCCAGCTCACCTTACCCAGGTGTGGGGGGAGGTCCGCTGGCCACTGAGGCCCTTCTAGTCCTAAGGTACTCTACTTTATGCCCTAACTTCTCTGATCCAGGCTCAGACTCAGAGGACACTTGTGCCCCATGAGCCAGAGTAGACACAGAGTTCAAAGATGTGGTCAGTTTGGCTGACACAGTGTTTAAAAAAATCTTACCCTAACGTTTAAAATTGTGATGTTTCATACTAAAAGCCAGATTGCTAACTTCTCTTGGAGAATCAGCTCTGGCCACACAGAGCCCATCTCCCCACGTGGCAGCTGAGGATGGAGCCGAGGCGCCGCCGCATCCTAGTGGAGCATGAGCTCTGGAGTGCCACAGTCCCCCCCGCCCCCTATCGCCTCCCCTCACTTACCTCACCTGCCTGGCCCCTGAAGACATCTGGGTTCCAATCCGTTAGGCCCAACTTCATTCTATGACCTTACCCTTCTGCCCCTGCCCTGCCCAGTCCTGGGGGGCCCCAGGGGAGGGGCCATCTGCGCCCATCTGCGTCAGTTCTCTTGACCTGAACCGGCCTCCTCACTTCCTGGCATGGGTCTAAGGGCAGGCACCAATACCCACTTTCCCTGCCCTGGGGAGCCTGCAGGTTCCTTGCTGCCTAATGGGGCAGCAGCATTTGGCCAAAAGGGCAACTGAGAAAGGTGGAAATGATCCCCCACTCCACCCCTCCCATCCCCAGCCCCTTCTTTCCCCTGGGGCAGCGGCCCACGTCCACATGGCCGTCCTCTGGGGAGGCCCGGCTCTCCCCATCCACTGCTGAAGAGAACAATCGAAACCCACTTTGTCTTCAGCCCCTGGGCTTCTAGGAAAAGGCCTTGTAACAGATTCCAGGGCGACACTTTGCTCCCTTCGTCGTAGGCCGAAATGCTGGTGCGGCAACGGAAGAGACAAGAAATGAGTTGCACAAGGGGGAGGGAGGTGGAAAAATTAAATTTTGCGTGATCAGCAAGGTTTCAAACAATCGCTCGCCAACTGAAGTGGGTGCCACGTCTATAAGTCATTCTGTTTTATAGACCATTAGGATCTCCAGAGAGAACCTGCATGGAGACCACTGCTTTTTGTTGAAATTAAAATGTCAGAGAAAAAGAAATAGAACAAAACAGGGAATCTGCAATTAATTACCAGGCCATAAAAATTCAATAATCAGGAGGCAGAGCGGCCGCGGGCCCAGAGGTATCAGAGCCAGCGTAACAAGAATGGAATACATTAATCTTTTCAAATTAGTTTTTTAATCTGACGGGGATATATGGTGACATGCCTCCCCTCCCTTCCTGCTCCCCCACCTCCACCGCTCCGGCCGAAAGCCAGGCTGGGGGAGGGTGGTTCTGGTGGGAGCCGGGGGCCTGCTGCAACCCGCAGCCCCAGACCGGGAGAGAGGGCGGTCTGCAGCCCAGCCGAGCCCAGGGCCCCCATGCCGGCTCGCCCGGCAGAGACACCCCGCAGAGGTGCCAGGAAGGCCTGTTCCCACCGGTCCCAGGGTGCAAGAGGAGCTGTGGGTGCATTTCCTCTTTTGGCTGGTGGGGGCAGAGGTTTCAGAAAGCGAGAGTGGGGTCTGGGGAGGAAGCCTGCAGAGGTGGCCAGTCTCTTGGAGCTTCCTTTCCGCCTTTGGAAAATGGGAAGAAAATCGCAGCCTCGCGGGGACTGGGTGTCTTGTGGGGGTACCCAGCAGGAGGTCAACGGAGGGCCCCACTGCTACTATTTCTACTGCCAGCGCGCGGCACCACCTGGACACTCTTCAAAGAGCATTTACTTAGCGTCTGCTGTGTGCGCACAGCAGCCTGTGCTTACCCCGGGGAATGAGACTCACGGTCAGGTCCCAGAAACATTTACGCGGCCAAGCAGGAGGCAGGGGGTCGGAGGGCAAAGGGCAAGGAGCTTGTCCTCGCGGCAGGGCCGCTGGCCTGGGCCCAGCAGGAGCAGGGAGCGGCGTCCGCGACAGCCACGAGCCCTCCCCGCGCCCGGGCCGGGCGGGGACAGCGGGGTCCGCCCCGCACGGCGCCCTCTGACTGGAGGCGCTGCCCTCGGCCCCCAGCCTCGCCGCAGACCGCCCTCCGCGAGGCCCTGGGCTCGCGCAGCTCCCCGCAGCCCGAAGTCCAAGTTTCCCGCCTTGAGCCTCAGCGGCCGCTGCCTCGCCGGCCCCCCACGAGCCTGCGCCGGGCGGAGCCCGACTCGGACGCCCCCGGGGGGCTCGGCGCCTGGCCGGCGCTGTTACTACGTGGCCGCTCGGGGGCCACCTGAGCCACCCCAGGGACCCCGCAGAGCCGCGGCCTGGTGACCTTCCCCCGTTGGGCTGCTTTTAAATGTGACATTTCCAGCCCTCTAAGTGCCCGGCCCCGGGCAAGTCCTTCCTTTGGGTTTTCTCGTCTAGGCCCCATTTCACAGACGCGGACTGCTGAGGCGGGGTCGCCGGCCAGGCCCGCTCGTGCTGCGTCTCCGACACCGGCCTCACGAAGAATGCCACCAGAACAGCGTCTTTCTCCCCCGAGTTCGGCGCACGGCAGGTGCTGGGTCAGTGCTCCGGCAGGACGTCGCTGCCGGGGGCCCTCCCTCGCCCTCCCTGCTCCTCCCTCCACGGAGTCTTCGCTCCAACCCCGGTCATGACGCAACTGCCACGCACTGTGCAGCGCGCCAGGCTGCGGGCTCTGCCGCCTGTATGGTAGGATCGTGGTCTCCATATTACAGAGAGGAAACTGAGGCTCGGAGAGACTGACAGGCCCAAGATCAGACCCTCGTGCCTGCCTGGCCCCCGAGGACAGGATTCCAACCGCCAAGAATATGGTCTCTGCTCCCCATTAACCAGGTCTGCCCCAGGGTCCCTGCACCCCATCTCCGGGCTGTGGGCCCCAAACCGGGTCCTTCACTCCTTCAACCTGGGACCCTCGGGCATCTCCCCCAGGAGGCCTCCCTGACTCTCTCAGTCCCTCTCAGGGTCCTTTAATTTGTGTCACTTGTACTTGTTACTATCTGGTAACTTACACTGACGCCCTCCACACACACTCACATCCATATATGCCCCAGGGGGCCTCAGCAGAACTGGTGGCGAGGAGAAAGAAGCATAGCCAGGAGGGGCATTAGACTTGTGCCCCCGAACCCAGGCCCCTGGGACCGCAGGCGCAGGCGGAGAACCCACATCTGGGTGCGGGGCCTGCTACCGGCCGGGGCGCAGTTCTGCGCGCAGCCACCAGATGGCTCCCGGCGCGCTCGGGCAGGGCTTGCAGTAAGGCGCTGTGGCCGCCAGATGGTGCCCGAGGCCGCGGCTCCGCGGGCAGTGCCCCGACACTGTGGAGCGGGGCGGGCCTGCGGGCCAGAGGCCCGCCGGGGTAGCTCCAGCGCACGTGACCTGCCACCGACTCCTGCCGCCTCCTGCCCACGCCATGGCCCAGCCCGCGCCCCGGCTCTCTGTGCCCGCCGCGCTGACCCTGGGCTCGGCCGCGCTGGGGGCCGCCTTCGCCACTGGCCTCTTCCTGGGTGAGCGAGGCCGGGCTGCGGCACCCCGCGGAGCCCCCGAGGGCGGGTGGGCTGAGGGCCCGCGAATCCGCGCGGCCGGCCGCGGCTCTGGGTAACACTGGCGCCCGGAACCGCGGGCCCTGACCCAGCAGCCTCTCCCTGCAGGGAGACGGTGGCCCCCATGGCGATTCCGGCGAGAGCAGCGCCTGCTTCCCCCCGAGGACAGCCCCCTGTGGCAGTATCTGCTGAGCCGCTCCGTGCGGGAGCACCCGGCGCTGCGGAGCCTCCGGCTGGTTAGCGGGGCTGGGGGCGGGAACGCGCGTCCCCCTCGGGCCCGGTGGGTCCCACGTGGCTGTGCCCTTCGGCTGGGCGGTGGCCCTCTCTGGGCTTCCTGCTTCCTGGGGCGGGGCACGGTGGGCGTTCCCCGAGGGCCTGTCCCCACGAGGTCGCCCTCAGCGCCGCGCCCCTCGGGGCTTCAGGACCTTGGGCGGGGGGAGACTGGCTGGGCCCGTGCCACCCTCTGCCTACACACAGCTGACCCTGGAGCAGCCGGAGGGCGCGTCCATGATGACCTGCGAGCAGGCCCAGCTTCTGGCCAACCTGGCGCGGCTCGTCAAGGCCAAGAAGGCGCTGGACCTGGGTAGGGCGCGCCGCCGGCGTCACTGGGGCGGAGTCTCCGGGCTGTCCCCCGCCCTCGGCTGAGCCTGTCCGTGTCCCCGTCCCCAGGTACTTTCACAGGCTACTCCGCCCTGGCGTTGGCCCTAGCGCTGCACCCCGACGGGCGCGTGGTGACCTGCGAGGTGGACGCGAGGCTCCCGGAACTGGGACGGCCCCTTTGGAGGCAGGTGAGCGTTCCACGCCACCTGGGCCCCGTCCGCTCCCGGCGAGGGGGCGCGCTGGCTGACCCCGCTCCTTCCGCAGGCCGAGGTGGAGCACAAGATCGACCTGCGGCTGAAACCTGCCCTGGAGACCCTGGGTGAGCACCGCAGCAGGAAGGGCCTTGGCGCCCCTTCCCAAACGGGGCCACTGGGCGCGAGCTAGTGACCAGGTCTGCGGGGCGGGCATAAGGCGCTGACAGCGCCCCCTGCAGCCGCCCGGCCTCACGGTATGCGGCCACACGCAGGGTGGCAGGGCCGGTGTCCCTGAGCGGCCTGCCCCAGCCGGCTGCCATCGTCACAGCGCCCGTGCCGGCCTGGGCAGGGGCTTCCGGCCGCCCACTGCGGACTCAGCCGCATCTGCCCCTCCCTGCCCCGCAAGACGAGCTCCTGGCGGCCGGCGAAGCCGGCACCTTCGACGTGGCCGTGGTGGACGCGGACAAGGAGAACTGCGCCGCCTATTACGAGCGGTGCCTGCAGCTGCTGCGATCCGGAGGCGTCCTCGCCGTTGTCAGTGTAAGGGGGAGAGGCTAGTCCCCTCTCGGGAAGGGGTCCCAGTCTTACCCCTTGGCCCCGCCCTATGCCTCAAAGCCCCACCCAGCCATCCATAGGCTCCTCCCCTCGCAGGACTCGAGCCTGGAGTCCCAGGCTTTCCTCGCCCTGGGTCTTCCGTCTCCTCTCTCGCCCCGTCCTCTGCTCAGGTGCCTCCCTCCGAGGCCCGCCCCTCCTGATGGCCGCCCCTCCGCAGGTTCTGTGGCGCGGGGAGGTGCTGCAGCCTCCGAAGGGGGACGTGGTGGCCGAGTGCGTGCGAAACCTAAACGAACGCATCCGGCGGGACGTCAGGGTCCACATCAGTCTCCTGCCCCTGGGCGATGGTCTCACCTTGGCCTTCAAAATCTAGGCCTGGCCCCTAGGGAAGTGGGCTTGAGGGAGGGAACCTGGGAAGCCCAGCCATTGATCCTGAGTTTTAAATCCGACAATAAACTGGGGCTGGGACACACGAACTCTTGAGCCTCTGGAGCCTCGGTACGTGGCGCTGAGTGAGGGAGGGAGACGGAAGCCCAGCGCAGCCTTCTCAGTGAAAGAGGGCCTTGAGGTCAGGGCTGTTCATCCCTCCCTGGAGCAGTCCTGAGAACCACCTGGTGCCAGTGCTGTGGCTCAACCGCAGGAACCACCAGCTGCAGGAAGCAGGTTATAAAGTTTTAATTGACCGGGCCACATGCAACAGGCAGAGACCCCAGCTCCATTCCACAGATGAGTGCTTGGTAAAGAACCCTTTGGTCTCCCTCCTACATCTCCCTCCCGGCAGCTGGTGGAGACCAGGCCTTGCAGGGGACCAGGTTGTCGGGAGTACTCTTGTAGATCACACCAGCTCTACTGGCAGTTTGCCCACGCTTTCACAGCTCCCCCTCCGTACGGGAGGCCCTCCTCAATGGACATGACTAAGAATGGTCTAAGAACCAGGTCCCAGACCTGAGGACCTCAAGGTTGACTTCAATATATATCCTGCCCTCACCCTGAAGTCCAGAGGGAAGGGGAGGGGGACAGGCCTATTGGTGGCAGACCATCTGTATGGCAATTTTTATCGTGTTCCCTAGAAGAGGACAAAGAGAACTTTATGCTTTCCAGCACCACCCGTGAGGGGAGGTGGAGAGGAAGCCAGGTTTCACTGAGCACCTTCCAATCAGGTGCTTTGCTTCTCTCATTTAAATCTCCCCTTTGCCACAGGAAGATCTCATCTGACTCTCAGGTGAAGGTCAGGTTCTTGCCACTAACACTGCCTCAGGCAGAAATGGCATTAGCATTGGAATACGGTAGCCCTGGGTGGTGGAAGCACACCAGAATTGCTGGAAGCAAGGCCACGGGAGCCACATGAGCACCCACAGCTGGTGATGTTCATTATCCCGTAACTGGCATACACCTTGCATTTTGGACCATCCCCAGGGCCCTGGCTGTAAACTTGCCTTCTCTCTTGACTCAAAAGCATATTAGGATACACATGGGTAAATAGATCCAATTTACTCTAAGCAAATCCTTGACAACTAGGAGGACTACTGGTTAACTAAGGGGCAAGCTGGCCCCGGAGACCAGGTTTCCTCCCTGCAGGGCACCACCAGCAGTGGTCTGAAGTTTGAGTTATCTGCTGGTCTACACATTTCTCTTAGGTACTCTGAGTACAAGACTTCTAGCTTACATGGACACCTTTTCTCTTACCTAGCAATAGCTCCCCAAACAAGTTGGTTCAAATTCCAACCTTCTGTCATTAAGTCACCTGTCTAGAGAGGACCTATCAAACTTCAAGCTGTTCTTTAGGCCTAGTATTATAGATTTGTTGAAAAAAACCTCTCCCTTCTTTAACCTTTGATCATAGCCTTCAAACTATCTCCTCCCAAAAGAAAACTTGGTCTTTCCTACTCTTCCAACCAGAATCACCTATTAGTGCCTACCACTCATGCCCAAATGAAGGCTTTGACCACGTGGCCTGTAGGGGTTGCCTCTGCTCTCACCCTAGGCTCAGCTTTTCAGTGTCTGCCTGGAAGGAAATGAGCAATGACCTCTTGCTAGGACCCATATACTCCCCCACAGTCCCGTAGGTTACTGACACTATGTACACCTTACTCCCATTTCCCTACACCTAACCTCACTACACCAAGCGAGGGCCTAGCTCATCTCCAGTAGCAACAGCTCACAAGGGTATGATGCTGATGTGTATAATCTTTCAGCACCATGCCTGCATTTTCCTTTGTCACTTACTCTCCAACCCTTCCTGGGGCCAACAATGATACAATGTAATTCTGTACAAATTTACAAACTGAAGAGTATAAAAGCATGTATCCTCTTATTATAGTCTTAATTTAAAAGCTCATGGAATTATTCTAAGAAGACAGGACTCTGTGGCACAGATTTAGGTAAAGAGCAAAATGCTCACTGGAAAAATAAAGTGCTAGCTAGATACAGGGGAGATTTGACCCTAGCTGGCAAAAATTTTTAACTTTGCAAATACTTGGAGCCATTAATTATGTATATTTATTTTATTCATAATTTGTAATGTCCTGTGATACCAAAAGTAATTCTAATGATGACTGAATTTAACAAAAATGTTTTAACCTCATCTGAAAACATCCACTGATCCATCTCATTCAATGGCAGTACTCAATGTTTAAAGGAACATAAAAACAAACATGCACACAACTGCACAGTTTTCATAAAGGTCTATTTCATTATCGGTGGGTAGCGCATTTAACAGTTAAATACATTTAAATAATGTATAGGTGACTGCTCGACCGCAGCATTGGTAACTAGATAACCAATTCAACTAGAAACCAGCTAACAAGTAACTGTCTAAATATTTAAAATACAGCTCTTGTTTAGATCATCCTTTGTTCTGATCACCTTCTTGGGGGGAAAAAAGCCTGCTGGTCACAATGGAAATATATTAAGGCCAAATCTTCTGATTCCATTCCCAAAGGTTTCTCTTCAGCTGGATTAAGCCTCCAACTCCAGGGCAAGCCCAAGTTTGTGGCCTCCAGCATTAATGCTCTTCCCATCAACCAGAGCAGACAGTGTAAGCTTCACACCTGTAAACAAAAGCAAACCACCGTGATGTGCCTGACAACACCAGAGTCTTCTTTAATAACCACCCAGAGACTGCCTGTCAGTTGACCTACTAGTGCCAGTCACCAGACAGTGCTTGGAAGGATCTGAGGTATCAGAAAAACTGGGCTGGAAAAGCACCATCCTAGGTAAGGCACTAAGTCACAGAGCATGAAAATGTTAATAAATGGTAAGTTCTAAATATTCCAGAAAGTACAAAAATGCTCAATATACTATCCAGACTAAAAGAAAAGAAACTACAATAGAGACATTTGGGAACAAGTGGGATATCTGAATATAGACTACATATTAGGTATTATTACATTAATGTTAGTTTTCTTAGATGTGACAATGGTATTGTGGTTATGAAGAAAAACGTCTTAGGATCTGCATGCCAGGGCTGATGTGTCTATATGGCCACAAAACACACATTTTTTAAAAGCGTATGTGAAACAAAGGTTCACAGAGAGATAAAACAAATGTGGTAAATATTCTGATTGGTGAATGTGGGGAAAGGGTATATGGGGGCTCATTCTACCATTCTTTCAACTTCTCTTTAGGTTTCAAAATAGTCAAAGTTTGGAGGAAAATCCCTATTTGGAGGGGGAAAAGTTCCCTGTACTTTTTAGAACTTGCTGGTCAAATGGGCCAAGAACCATCAACACAGGCACCACCTGGGAACTCCTTAAAAATACAGAACCC
>NW_012154174.1:6208159-6229966 GCF_000956105.1 Propithecus coquereli
TGCCTGTAGTCCCAGCTACTCGGGAGGCTGAGGCAGTAGGATCACTTGAGCCCAGGAGTTTGAGGTTGCTGTGAGCTAGGCTGATGCCACAGCACTCACTCTAGCCCAGGCAACAAAGCAAGACTCTGTCTCAAAAAAAAAAAAATACAGAACCCCTCTCATGCCAGACCTATTAGATCAGAGTCTGCCTTTTAACAAGACTCCCACAGTGAGTGATGCACACTGAAGTTCAAGAGGAACTGCTCGAGAAAACACAGCAAGGTTCTAAATATTATGTAAAGTAAACAAGACTACAGGCAGAACCAAAGCAATGAGTGAACTTTGATTAATGAAATAAAAACTACTATAAGAGATTTCAGATAAAACTGAATAAGGAATGGGTATTCAATATTAATAAGGAATCACTGCTAACTTTCTTAGGTGTGATGACAGTATTGTGGTTATGCAGAACATAGATTCTTATCCTGAGGAGAAGCATCTGGGGGATATGCCATGATAGCTGAAAGTTCCAAATGGCCCAACAAAAACATAAACGAGAAAGAAATAAAAAATTGTGCCAAAGGGTAAGTATGTATTTATTGTACTCTTCTTTTAACTCTTCTGTATGTTGAAAGGTTTCCAAAATAAGAAGCTGAGAATGAAAACTAATTTTAAAATACTATCAAAACAATCTTGCTTGATGAAGAATACTTACCAGGCCTCAGAGTTTGAGTATAGCCCACTCCAATTAAACTAGAGTTGTTGACTTTTGCCTAAAATAAAATTCAAAAATAATTGTTAAAAAAAAATATTTGAATGAAGAGACAAAGCCCCTGCATGTTTCCCCATCATGTAATTAGGACGCATTCAGCTTTTTTATTCATGTGAGCTAATACAATTTAATATCATATATTAAACCAAACAAAAGCCAGGTGCACTTAATTCTTTTCCATTCAGCTCAAAATCAAACTGTCAGGACTCGATACTCCTGATACCCATTAGAATGTGTCCAAAGACCTCAAACTTCCCATATAGCACAAGAGCCGAAGCACTCTCATAAAAATTGTTCTTGTTGAGTCTAGTCTAGCACAATAAAACCAGGCCAAAACGTGGCTGTCCACCAGGCTCACCAGAGGTGACACACACTAGTCTCCAAACATAGGGCATTTAAATCTGCGACTTAGTTACACACATTACTACTTTCAGGGCTCTTCCTAAAGACTCAAAACCATAAATGTTAGAAAAATCTCCAAATGACACGTACTTCCTCTGAATGAATCAGACCAAGTAACAATCCTTTACCTCACATTCTCACACCTCTCTTTAATGCTGCTGGTTTCTTGTGTGTAACTAGACTGTGCTTGAGAGGAGGTTCCGATGGGGCATCATTTACCAATATGAGCCCTGCCTTCCTTGCATAATCCTAACATCTTAGATTTTAGTTATAGACCTTCAAGGGCTGGAAGGAACCCTGAGAGCAAGACATGTTAAGGCGAAGCTCCTTCTAGCTCCATTCTCTACCACCAGTAACATCATTCTCTACCACCACACCAGAGGCCTATGACTATAAATGGGGACACCTGCTCCATCTCCAGGGCCTAAGTTGCCTAGATGGGCAACTTTAATCCTCAACATTAAGGTAACAAACAGCCTCTGTGAGCAAAACAGACTTGGAAGTGATTAGATGTTTACACTCTTGTAATATTTAACATCAAGACAGTTGGATACAAGTTCCTATTATTTAACAGGAGTTGACCATGGAACTGTGATAGGAGTGGGAAAAGCAAACTCAGTTTCTCCCACTATATTCTCACAATAAGATGGGTTCCCCACACATCAAGCAAGCAATCATTCTGCAACAGACACCAGCTGGGTGTCCTCTAACTGAATTCAATCCCAACACTATCTACCTGGAGATAGCATCAGATCCCACAGGTTGAGGGCTCAGTCCCACAAGACTGCCCCCCACTTATGATGTCAATTGCAAACTCCAGGTTGTTTTACCTGTGCTTCTGACAGACTGGCTATAAATTGAGGTTCCCGTGAGCCCCTCCTTGGGTTCAATTAATATGCTAGAGCAGCTCACACCATTCAGGGAACACTCACTTATACTTTCTGGTTTATTATATAGGAACTTTTAATTTTTACTGATTTTTTTTTTTTTTAAGAGACAGGCTCTCACTATGTTGCCAACTTGAACTCCCAGGCTCAAGCAATCCTCCCCCCTCAGCTAGGACTAAAGGCAAGCACCACTGCAGTCATATTTTAAAGGATATAAATGAACATCCAGATGAACAAATACATAGGACAAGTTCTGGAAGGGTCGTGAGTGCAGGAGCTTACACCTGTGAGGCTGTGATATTGTCACCCTCCCAGCACATGGATGTGTTCTTGACTACCTCCTGGAAGACCCCTGAACTCAGTGCTTCCGGGTTTTTATGGAGGCTTCATTACATGGGCATGATTGATTAAATCACTGGCCATTGGCTCAACTTTCAGCCCTTCTCCCCTCCCTGACCAGAGTCCCAGCCCTCTGACACAAGGCTATTTCCCCTAGCAACCAGCCCCTATCCTATGGTTTTCTAGGGACTGTCCAAAAATCACTTCATTAACACAAGCTCAGGTGAGGGTGAAAAGGGGCTTGTTATATGTAACAAAAGACTATCTTTCACCTGTCACTCTGGAGCTGTTTCAGGAACCAAGGACAAAAGGCCAAATATTTTAACACAAGCTACTCCTACTGCTCTAGTCACTTAGGAAATTACAAGGGTTATAGAAGCTCTGAGCCAGGAATTGTGGAGGAAACCCAAAATATATACATTGTAACATCATAGGCCACCCCCTGGGTTTCAAAAATAGATCCCTTACAACAAAGGGATATCTGTGAGAGCATTTACATTTGTTGTAGCATTTATAGAACAGATATATCAAGAGTACCAACACAATTATGCGTAACATTTGGAGAAGCCAGTGGAGTAAGGATAGATTTTGTGCTATCAAGTGAAAAAGAAAAATAGCTCAGAACAGTCTGTGGAATGTGAGGCATGCAAAATCTATCAGGCCCAAAGGTGTATTAGACTAAAGTCACACTGCCACCCCACCCAAGCCCAAGGGTGTTTAAAGGCATTTTGTTCTTTCTTCCAAGTAAATAGTTTCCAGACTAGCTGATAAAATACCTAAAATGATGCTCAATATGGCCCTCACCCATTATCTTCACACTTCTGGAATTCGTGATACAAAGAACAGTGTATAGCCAATCACTAATCAATGTTATTTCTGTAAACCAATGAAAATTCCTGACAAATCGCTCCTTTCCCCCTTTTTGCCTTTAAAAACCTGCTTGTAATAAAAAGGCAGATGGGAGCACCTTGGATCTGTCTTCCCCAACAACTTGTCCTCAGTCTGACTCAAGTAAACTCTAAAATTATAATTTTGTGCTTTGATTTCTTCCTTAGGTTGACAGAAGCCATTACGAACATTTTCATATTCTTGTACTAGCTTTATTATTCTTTTCCCCCTTCATCTGTTATTTGTACCTTGTGCAAGACTAGTCAGCACCAAATCAGCTGATAGCTAGATCCAGTTCCTCCTCCTCCAGTACCTACTTTCCATAGGTATTACATCCTGAGGAGGCTTTAATTCAACTTACTAACACATGTGATCATCAATATGAGTATTATCATAGTTATGTGAAGGAGCTGAATCTTACCAACACAACAGTATTACACCATATGGCAGGAATATCATGGTGCAAATCAGTTGCATTACAGAACATATCAGTAAGAATTAGAGGGGTTTTTTTTTTTTTGCGTTCCCAACAGAATCTACACTTGCCTATTTGTCAATCTTTATCTTCATTAATCAGCCTATTGCCCCAGGCAATTTAAAATCAGGTTTCCTCAATGTAATCTCTGCCTTCTGACTTTTTAAATTTCTTCAAACTGGGGTAAATACAATAAACTTGTTTAGAACCCCCTCCACCCAACCCTTAATAGTGTTGTAAGAAGACCTTTGTTTTTATGCCATTAATTTTTATCTTATTCATCCCATTTTTTAATAACTATCTAAAGACTTCCATCCTGCTAGGATGTGTCCCATGACTTTCTTTTTTTTTTTTTTTTGAGACAGAGTCTCACTGTGTTGCCCGGGCTAGAGTGCCGTGGCGTCATCCTAGCTCACAGCAACCTCAAACTCCTGGGCTCCAGCGATCCTTCTGCCTCAGCCTCCCGAGTAGCTGGGACTACAGGCATGCACCACCATGCCCAGCTAATTTTTTCTATATATTTTTAGTTGTCCGATTAATTTCTTTCTATTTTAGTAGAGACGGGGTCTCGCTCTTGCTCAGGCTGGTTTCGAACTCCTGAGCTCAAACAATCCGCTCGCCTCGGCCTCCCAGAGTGCTAGGATTATAGGCGTGAGCCACCGCGCCCGGCCCCATGACTTTCTTTTTTCCTTTTAGTTTCACCCCTATCAATGTTTTCCTTGTCTTATTTCTTTAAAAATTTCCACCTTCCTAGAATAAGTCCTTTAATTATCCCCTGCCTTCTACCATACTCTGGTTGATTAACCTAATGTTTTTATTAGTAGCATCAGTAGGGCCCAGGAGGAGAAGCTGAGATAGCAAATTGGATAAGGCTTCTTGAACTTTTTTTCCTTTGGTTTTGTAGCAGTAAGATTATGTGGAGTTACCACATTAAAGGGGCACCCTTAACCATGATCTGGGTAACAGGCATATTCAGTGGGTGAATATCCTGGTCATCATAAAGCCAGTCCCACATGGCTTGCATATAAAGAGTATCAGCTGCTTCTCCTGGGGTGTTCCACCTGGCATTTATTTATAGGGGCATCGGGCAGTCTTCCTCCTTGGGATAAGCACACTTCACAGTGGCTTTTATCCAGTCCACCGTGCTGGCCCTTTCCTCAGTAATAACCTCCTATGTATCTGGGTCACATATACCCATCTGCAACTGACAGTGAGTTGCGGGTCCTGCATTAACCCATTCTACTCTTCAATGTTTAAAACCAAAGATACTGTTCCCAAATTACTCTCAGAATTCATTTTAATAAAGGCTCCCCAGGAAGCTGATGGTACCATTCTACAAAATCAAACAATTCCTTCACACTATACTTTCTGGTTCAATAGTTTGTTGGTTTTGCCATTCCCCTTCTATAATTCTCTTCTTGGTGACCACACATCTTAGAAGTACTTTATGTTGTCCCTGCATAATTTTTCCCTCAGTGGGGCAGCTTTGGGGCTGGTGGCCAAAACTCAGATGACTGAAATCAGCTTGAGCTAGCATCAAGGTCCCACCCAGTACTCTCTTTTACTTTCAGTTTAGATATTACAGATAATAGCCAAGGGACTGTATGTTTTGCTTTCTTATTAGTCTGCCTTTCCTTATGCATTCAGTGAACCAACTCCCCCAGAGCTGGATCCATTTCTAAACTCCACTGATAACTTTAAACTTTAGTAACTGGGAGAAGCATAGCAGCTGCCCTCTACCACAGGTGACTGAGCACGTGGCCACCAAAGAAATCAAAAGTTCCTCACTGCCCCCCCACCCATTTATCCTTTTTCTTCCCAAACCATGTGTCCATGAATCATTCTTGCAAATCTTGATTCTGACATCAATTTTGAGAAGATATGGAAAAAAACAGTTTATCCTACTATACTCTTACAACACAGAATGCTTCTATGACCAAATGAGGGGATGGGGGTTCCTTCCACATACGAAGCAAGCAGTCAATTAATTCTGCAACAGATACCAGCTGGGTGTCCTCTAATTCAATTATAACACTATCTACTACCTGGAGATAGCAAAAGATGCCACAGGTTAAGGGCTCAGTCCCACAAAACTGTCCTTCTCCCCACTTCAGATGTCAACTGCAAGCCCCAGATTGTTTTACCTGTGTTTCTGACCCAGAGGCTATATATGGGGGTTCCTACAACCCCCTTTGGGTTCAACTTATTTGCTAAAGTGGCCTCACAGAACTCAGTGAAACACTTTACCTACATTTACCAGTTTTTAGAGGATATTACAAAGGATACAGATGGAGAGATGCACAAGGCAAGCATGTGGGAAGGGGCAGGGAGCTTCCTTCCATACGCTCTCCTGGGCACCAGCCTCCAGGAACCTCCACGTGTTTCAGCTATCCAGAGCTCGGTGAACCCTGTACTTGTGGGTTTTCATGAGGCTTCATCACTTGGGCATGACTGATTAAGCCATTGGCCACTGGTGGTCAACTTAAGCTGCAGCCCCTTCGCCCTCTCCGTAGGTTGGGGGGTAGAGTTAAGTCCCAACCCTCTGATAATGCCAAGGTCTTTCCAGTGACCAGCCCCATCCTGAAGCTACCTAGAAGTGGCCAGCCATCACTCAACTCATTAGCATACAAAAGGACACTTAACGCTTCGGAGATTCCAAGGACTTTAGGAGTTGTATGCCAAGAAATGGAAGGAAGACCAAATATATACTTCATAGTATCACAAGAAGCACTGAGCAATGCTTCTGGGTACTGCTGAATTAGGGTGACCGCCAACACTACTTAGGTGCGAAATGCTAGATATGTTTCCAGACTAATTCCCAGGAGTCACTCAATGACATACAGGCACCAAGCTGCCTTCCCATTTTAAACATGAATAGTAGCCGAGAGATGTTTCTTTCACTGGCATTGAATCTGTGGTGGTACCACAGACATACGCAAGAGAACAGCAATACAACTACCAGAGATAGTGTGCAGTTTGAGTCCTGAGGTTTTTTTTGCTATAGTGAAGTTAGAAACAGGGAAGGGAAAAATAACTGCATCACTGCCTTGCCAATGAGAATAGCATTCTGGGTGCTTCTCATTCTCTGATTACAACCATGCTAAAAAACAAGATTGGGGTTAAAACTTAAATGCCTAAATTATCAAAACATATTGTCCTCAGGAATGAAGAGCACTTTATGTAACATAAATAACTCTCATGGATGGCTTAACTTTCTTTCATTCCCAGTACATACAGTAGTACAGGCAGTTCCTGACCAGTAAGCAACTGACACGGGAACAGCTGCTGATCTGCCTGAAATTGAAGCCAGCCCCTCTGAATCCTCACACTGCATTCCCTTAACTGAACCCACTATAGCTGAAGGAATAAACAGCAGAAACAGCTGAAGGACAGGACTAGGTGGCCAACCGTCCCAGTCTGCACGGGATTGGTAAGGACAGAGAAAGTCCTCAGGGATGCAAGACTTTTAGGGGACAGTCCCGGGCAAAGTGGGATGAGCTGCTCACCCTAGATAGGACTGAAATCAAAAGACATGGGGTCTAGGCCTGAGTCCCCCTCCCACCTCTGGATCAGTGATAAGTCTTTTCCCTAGCCAAGCTTCAGTTTCTTTACCTGCAAAATGACCTATGTATCAATGACCTCTCAGATCAAATCTAAAGATATTTCATAAACAATAAAAAAGTAACAATTAAAGTACTGTTGTTCCCCAACATGAATAAAAACTGCTCAGGCCCAAAACATTGGCTATACCTGGGCTTAGATAGGCTTGGGCTCAGGGTTATTATTATCAATACTAATTCAGCAGCTTTTGAGGTTAAACAAACTCCTGTGGCCTGACTTGGAAATCAAACATCTAATACTGTCTCCATAGAAAAAGCAGCATTCCAAATTCTTATCCCAATCTATCTGTAAACTGAGGATTGTGTGAATCACAGTTCTAATCTTCAACACAATTCAATATAATTAAAGATTAATTCCCACAACCCCATTCTAAGCCATCAGAAGTACTCACAGAAATGGAAGCAGTGGGATCCAATTGATATTTAGCTGCAATGCCAAAACGAGTGCAGTTGGTACCTGACGTCCAAGCAAGGTTTACCGAAGTATCAAGATCTTCACATACTTTCTGATAAATTGATCCTCCAAATTCTGTCCCATCATTGCTATAAGATATTTCAAATTAGTAGATCTAGAATAGACAATGTAATAATGTCTAAGGCATAGGCTGATTTGTAGCAATACATTTAAATAAAAGCCATTGCTCATGTGGGTCTTTAGTGTTCCACTGAAACTTAAATTTTTATATAAGGTCTTTTCCCAAACTGCATCCAATACAGGGACTGGCAAACTAAACCACAGTAGTACATCCACCCAGTGAAATTACTACTCTGCCACTAACATTGTAAAACACATGCTATAGAAAAATTATCAAAATGTATTAAATAGGGGAAAAAGGGTTATCAAACAGCCTTTTGGGTATGTATTTTATACACACACACACAATGGTGAAACATCAAACATTACAAAGATTATATACCTAGCTGGTAGGACTACAGGAAATGTTTTCTTCTTTGTGCTTCTCTGTTATTTATCAATGCATTGTTTTTATAATAGAAAAAAAAATTTTTAAGTCCTTTCCATACATCAGTTAGGTAAAAACACTATATGCTTTAGGCAATCCTATCAAATCAGCACCCCACCCATCACAGGTAAGTCAAATGAATGCACTAGTAGCAATTTCCCAATATCTAATGTCTATTCTAAAAGTACAAAGCAGCCCGGCACAGTGGTTTACACCTGTTAATCCTAGCACTTTAGGAGGCCAACAAGGCAGGAGGATCACTTGAGGTCAGAAGTTCAAGACTAGCCTAAGCAAGAGTGAGACCCTGTCTCTACAAAAAATAGAATAATTAGCCAGGCGTAGTGGCACACACCCATAGTCCCAGCTACTCCGGAGGCTTACAATCACTTGAGGCCAGGACTTTGAGGTTGCAGTTAGCCTGGGTGACAGAGCAAGACCCGTTTCAAAAGCAAAAAAAAGTCTACAGCCATACCACCCTAAACGCTCCCAATCTCATCTGATCTTAGAAAATACAAAGCACATCAAGCCTCATATGAAATAATCATTTTTTCTCTCTGCACCAAAGGTCAGACTAATATTTTTTACTATATGCTTTTGAGGATGATTTTTTTTATTATAAAAAATCCTTTAGGTTGTACCTAGATTAATAAGAGATGACAGGAACTATCAAATACCATCCTGATAGCCTACATTATATCCTGTGAGAAATACTTACACATTAGTGTGTAGCTGGAAGTCACCAGTCCTGTAGCCCACTGCAAAGTTATTCCTTGTCAGCTTTGATTTGGCACTGTCAAAGGTCATCTGGTACCCAGCAAGCCAGCCCTCATAACCAAAGACAGCTGAACCGTGGATTGCAGGTCCAGCAAAATCAAAGTCAACATCACAACCAAGGTTTATACACTCCCTCTTGTAAGAGGACTTGATTTTACCACTTTTCTTTCTGGAAAAAGAACAAACTGACTTAAAACTGATGCCAGTGGGAAAGATTTACACATATAACTTCTGCGGAAAGCACAAAACAGACTTCAATGAACTGCAGTATGACCAGGAAGTAAAAAAGCAGCAACACAATCACACAGGGTAAAAAACAGCACAATGAACTAAAGACAAGAGCACATGGGATAACTGGACTACAACCATCATAGGAAGACTGCTTTGTAGCACTAGCAATCAGTCATAAAAGCCTATTAGAAACATGTAAATTACCCAAGTTACTGCCACAAGAGGCAAATATTTGAAGAAAGTCAATGACAGCAACCACAGTGTTCCAAAAGCAGAGATTCGCCACCACAAGACAGCTTTAAGCTATCAAACAATAAACGTGCATCTTTCCTACATATACAAAAGAATGCTTTTTGATGTAATACAGATAAAAATGTGTACGCTTACCCTGTGTTGGGTGAGAAGGTAGTATCAAATGTCAGTTTCAAACCCTGACAAATCTATTTTGAAAGAAAAAGAACTTGCTTTCAGCTTTATTTCCTTTTTTAAATACAAAAATAAAAATTAATACTAAAGCACGTTTTCAAAATGTTACCTGGTCTTCAATCGCAATTTCTGTTCCCAGAGTGTTATCAGTGTTCCATTTTTCTGTGAAAGTCAGACCATACTCACACCATTTATATTTGGTCTCCAAGGTCCCAGTAACTTTACCAGTGTCTGTGTTAGATGAACCAGATGTTGAGAATTCCTAACAAGACAATAAATAACTCCATGAACTTTCTGGTAAGCCTAAAAGAATCCACTGTCTAACACACGCAGACAAAAAAACCCCACTGAAACATGTGGCAATTTCACTAGTCCTCCTTTTTCTAGCTTCCTGGATACTCATAACCCTCTACACTGTGCCACTCTGTAAGCACATACAAGAGTGACAAATTAGCCTTTCAGCACTGACTGCTACCTTGCTTACACAGCTGACATTTCCAACCAATCACAAGTTAACTTGTAGTTATTTCTCAAGTGAACTGTATACCTTTTAGGGAAACTTCTGCTAAAGTGATTTTATTTGGGATTCAAAAAAAATTGATGGCGAAACATGGGTATTCTGGTAATGCATCCAATCTATTATACTTGATTGAATGAAACACTACATAGGTCAGTATGGTTCATAACAAATCTCATCATTAAAATCAGTTTATAAGAACTGAGACCGAAAATATTTATTATGAAATGCTTCCTGAAAACTCACAAAGGGAAAGCACCCCACAGTAGGAGTCCATGCCATGAACAAGACATTTTAAAAAAAATTGATAATCTCAGTATTTTGTTTTTCTGAACAAAAAGTCTTCACCAGGTTTCATGCCTTTTCAACCACTTTTCACATTCTCATTTTTAAAAAAAAGGTGAAAGAAAGGATGTACAGGAGATTTGTTCTATAGCTGGTTTATGTTGTACATAATATAAACTACATTATATATAATAGATATCAGTGGAAAAAGTAATCTAATACTAGGGTCAATCAGAAGTGCATATTATGTTTGTAGCAAATATAAGTAATTTGCCAATCCCTAACTTCACACCAATTGAAAAGGAAGGAATATGGAGAGCTTATGTGAAATTTAAAATCTGCTGCAGATAACCCAAAAATCTAATAATTTTACACAGCTCAGTATATAGGCATGCAACTGAAATCTTCCAAGTTAAAAATATTAAAATGCTCTCTAGCATTTTAATTTGTCTACCAATGATGGCTCTACCCTCTGACACTGGAAAGCCAACATGGCTGATTTGGAAAAATAAAGAGACTTCAACCAGAAATTGTGATACCTGCGGAGTGAGGAAATACCAAAAACTGTTATCAATAGAGGGAAAGGCCAGTTATCCTTTACTTAGAAAATAGAGCATTTGTGTAACTATTGTTCTGCAGTTAAACAGACACAAATCTTTAGATCTTATATATTATATAATCTCCTGAAATTAGATGCTTTCGCTAACAAGAACTGCAAGTGAAAGCACAGTACTCAATACCCGTACTAAAAAGCACTAGATTATGTTAGGAAAGAATACTGGATATAAAACTAGTAGCTCTGGCTTCCAGTTCTGGGTGTCATTTACTAAACAAATAATGCCAAGGAAGACATTTAACATTTTTGGGTCCATTTCCACAACAAAGCCCTCTGGAGGATTAAACTGAACTGACACTGAAAGTTTTGCACATTTTCATATGCTCTACACAAAAGGAAAGCATTATTAATATATATGGAGCATGTTCTTCTGGAAGATGGTTTGAATGGGGAATGTGTATGGTTAGCTATTTTTAATCCCAAGTGACACTGATTAATGACTGTTCAGGCCCCACCCACTGCCATCCATCAGCACATAGATCAAGAGCCAGTCTATATACATGCCAAAAAATCCTCAAGAAACAAAGCCAACATCACCCTGTGGGACCAGAATTGGACCAGATGACTCCAATGGTGGAGCTCATACCCTTCACTCCATCACCAGACATTTTGGCTTCTACATTCTGGAGAGGCCTGAATTCTCTGCAGTTCAGGTAAGAAAATAGAGCCAGGTGTTAATAGGATTTATTTGGGGCCAGGTACATATTACAGGATCAGTACCATGACTGTTGAATTATATACATGTAATGTAAACAAAAACATATTGTATCTAATCAAGCTCCTAACATCCTTCATGATCTTAAACCTACTTCCACAAAACTTTCCCTAACTGTACACACAATAATTTCCTTTCCAACAAAGTCTTTAAAAAAAAAAAAAAAAACCAAAAAAAATCAATACTAAAATTGTTGGAAAAAATCTAGTAACTGATATAGTTCTCTGATTATTCCCAGTTTAAAGTTTATTTTGTCTCTCCAACTAGAAAGTGAGTTTTTTAAATACATGGTTTGAGTCTTTTTTAGAAGGCCTTTTTTGTGTTTCAACAAATACACAGCAAGTGTTTATAAGGGCCCTCTAGAGATTAACAGTGGGAACACAAAAAACAAACACCAAATCTTTGCTCTGTAACCTGTTAACTTGACCAAGTCATTCAATCACAACTACTCAGGCTTCCTTTCAGACCAAAGAAACCAAATGACAGATATGATCAATATAAAACCCCAGAAACCCCACGAGTCTAGATACTAAGAAACTATAACATGATCAATAAATACCAGTTATATGCACAGCAAGAATTTACCAAAATAACCAATATTGTAATATGCACACACTATGCCCACCCCTAAAACAATCTCAAAACAAAAATTTTTAAAGAAAAAATTACACAAAATTAAATTTTACTTTACCCTCTTTGTAGTTTGCTAGGATCAAGACACCCAAATGCCAGAATATTAACCTCTCTAAAAGTATTCAAATCAAGACTCCCTAAATTCACAAAATACAAATAGAAATCTTCTCCATGGAGGACTGCTAGAATATGGACATTACATAAATGATTAGTGCAGTCCAATTAATAAGTTACTGAATATTTTTATGCCCAGAACTCTGATAGGCATTAAGAGAAAGTGTTACAAAAATGTCTAACAGGTTCTCTGCCTTCCAGCTTGTCATCTTACTAGTAAAGAGTCCCACATGACCAGTATCTTTCCTAAGTTCTTTGGGCATACATAGTTATATGGCAAAAGTCAACTGTGAAAATCAGAAATCATATCCAAAGCCAAAATAAATCAGGTAACATGCAAATCACTTAAAATTAACTCTTAAGACAAAACAGGTACGCACATTTCAGTTATGACTATTTTATGGGTTGAAAAATTATATATAAAGGTTCATCAGAACTTGAAAGACAGGTAACACTCACCACACCACTGCATGACTTTGTTTTCACATCCAGTTTTACCAACCCAAAACCTTCAATAAGCAGAGAGCAAAAGGTAACAAAATGATTATTTTGCATAAAAGATGCAAGCAATTGTTGACTATACATAAAAAACAAGATTCTTCATATTCACAGGGGGGATAAAAATGTGTTGATACACAATATTTCAATGAAAATTTTAAAAATTAGTTCTATGTAAACTGACTTGTAAACGACAGAACATCTCTATGTTGCTTAGTGTTTTGGTATATAGCTCTCACTCTCACACATGCATGCACGCGCGCACACACACACAAATGCTTTCAAACTACTTTTAAGCCTAAATATCAGATTAGAAAATCATTCAACTTAATCTTGGATTAACCAAGAGTCTACCATAATACAAACATTTAGGATATTTATCCCAAAGGGTATCTCCAATAATCTAAAGGGGAGAAGGGGTGTGTAGAACAAAATCTTCAAGAAGAAAACACAAATTAACTTGAAAAAGCTCATAACTCTTTGAAGGGTATTAGGAGTCACCACCACAAAAACAAAACAGTAATACATCATAATCCTTGTCAACCAAGGTCTAAGCTGTAACTGAAGCAAATGAAAGCCCCAATCTGCTTTTTCAGAAAGGTTAAAATCCTTGAACTATAGTTTGAAAAATGAGTGGGAAATTGAGGTGAAGGGGGGATTATGGATTGTAATAGAACTGTTTAACACAAATTTAATCTAAGTATCTAATAGAAGAATTAATGCAGCAATATATTTGTAATTTGAAATAATTTGATTTCCCTAAACAAGACAAAAACACATTTTCACTTTTTATCTCAAATTTAAAAAAAAGAGTTCTTACCAAATCCTTTGTTGAAAATATCTCTGGCAGCTTTGCCAAGGTCAGCATATGATGGAGGAATACACATTGCTGGTAGAAAGAAACATTTCAGTGTTCATGTTCCTGTTCTCCCACTTGCTGTCCAAGAACTAGACTATAATCCCCTGCTGATCTTTAAATTCAAGCAGTCCAACTTGTTTCTGATGCCACCAGGAGCTATAATAAAACTATACTCTAATGATCCATGAAAGAGCCCCAACAAAGGCTTATTTTTAAAACAGATAAGCACGGTGATTTACAAATTTGGGAAATTCCTTCCAAAATAGAAAAACAGACTGTCTATTCCTAAATTTACAGAACCTACAGCCTCACTTCCCAGGACCGGACAGGTACAAAGTATCAATTGGGAGTGTGTATACATGAGCTTAGTTAACTGAACCAGATAAAACCAAAACCTGAGTCGAGGACCTCTCCGCTGACATATCCCTTAGTATCCTCACTAAGGTCAAAACAAACATTTTGGAGAAGAGAAGGGAACTTTTACACTCTGGTAACTTAAATACTGAAACTTCGGAAAAATACTGCCATCTACGTTTCACTCAAGTGTCCCCATCAACTAAATATCAAATGGCACTTTAAACATATTAGTATGACTCTGAAGTCCTCGGCCAATGCAGCGCTGCTTAAGGGCAAGCAATCTGAGCTTGCTACACCAGCTCATTCATTCTACAAAGCACGTCCACGCCCTCAGGAGCACATGTAATGACCTTGTGTTCTCACAAGGGGGGTTACAACTTCCTCTAGAAAAGGTGACTAATACAATCCTCCAAAAGCAGAATTCAACCACTAAGTTTTTGCTATAGAATTCCTCAAAGGCACGTACAAAAGCTGAAGGTGAATGCAGCCACAGACCAACACCCCCGGGCCTAGTCCCCCTACCCAAACTCCAGCAGCCCAGCCCCTTCTGAGTTGGTCAGGCAGTGGAGTGACCACCGAAAGGGGATGAATTGACAAGTCCTCGGAGACCTGAAGGAGTAACAAACTGCGGGTTGCGCGGACACGGGCGCCCCATCCCGCAGAGATCCCTGCTCTACTTACGCCGCGCGCAAGTCTGTCCGTAGGTCGCCATGGCGAGACCGCGCGAAGAGGTGATCTGCGGGAGGGACAAAAAGTGCAGTCAGCGCGGGGTTAAAGGCGAGCCAAAGGGCCGAGAGAAGGTCTCCGACAGAGAGGGGCGAGGGGCCGCGGGGCAGCGCGGCCATCTTAGGGAGCCAGGGCCGACCCTGAGTTGGCTCAGGCCTCCTGCTTGACCGCCGCGGCCTAGGCCCCTGGGTCGGCGTGAGGCGGGCGCGGCGGTACCTGGTGGTCTCCTGAAGGGGGCCGCCGCCGCCGCTCCGCTCGCAGCTGAGGCCGCTCGGCTCGCTCGTGGTCGCGCTGCAGCAGCCGCGCCTGGAGGGCGAAGTGAAGGAGACACCGTTCCGCCCGCCGCAACCCTGTCCTCCCCACGCCAGGACCCCGCCGCTGCCCCCCCGGGCTGTCCGCCGCGCCTGTCCCCACAGCGCCGCCCGCTGCCCACTCCAACCTGCTATGGAACGGCCACGTGGACCGAGGGAACCCCCGCCCCCGGTGTGGGCTGCCTCTGTCCCTCGGCGGGGGCCGGGAAGACAGAAGCCGCCGGGCCTGGGGTCAGGCAGCTACCAGGGCAGCCCCAGAAGCGAGGGGGCGGGGAACGGCAGCGGCAGCGCGGAGGGACCGCGCGGGAGGGGGAGGGGGCGGAGACCCCGCGCGAGCTCGTCATGGGCAGGGCGGGGCGTCGGGCGCGTGCCCGGCGGGGCAGGGCGCGGCTGCGCTGAGCTGGGTCACGTACATCTCTCTACCTCCGTCTCGGCGCCGATGCTGGTCCCCACAGCAACAGTCCCACGTGTGGAGCGCCTGTTAGGGTCGGCTGGGCGTTACCCACGTCTACACTGAGTTAGTGCAGCATTCGCTTCTGGAAGACCGTTTCTCTCTCCAAGCCCAGGGGCACCACTTCCAGCCCCTGTACCTGCGTGTCCTGCCTTCGCCCCCTTCCCA
Organism: Propithecus coquereli; assembly: GCF_000956105.1. Lineage (NCBI taxonomy): Eukaryota > Metazoa > Chordata > Mammalia > Primates > Indriidae > Propithecus > Propithecus coquereli. The sequence continues at coordinate 6,224,165 of NW_012154174.1, forward strand.
CAGAATTGTAATTGCCACATTAGGCTGGACTCTGCACCCGAGAGGCTCTCGGAGTTGCTGCTTCCTGAACAAACTTGAGCCGATCTCAGGGTGCCCCTTCCCCCATTCACGCCTCTTCCCCGGCCTCCTCCCCACTCAGGCGTGGGAATGCTTTGCACATGCACAGAACCGTAGCTGCCTTACGCTCCTCTGGATGGGAGGCCTGGAGAAAACGTAGGAGTCATGCCGAGCAGGCATTACAATGCTGCACCCAAGTTCTCTGGGAGTGCAGAAAGTGGGAGGGAGCTGTTAAATTTATAGGAAACCATGTTAGTTTGGATTGAGCTCCTGCACTAGGCCCAACAGACCAAACTAAAATGGTATGACTCATGCTGAAGTACCACCAAGCCAAAACTAAGATCTTTATCTGATATCTGACGTGGCGAAGAAATCAGGAGAAAGAGATGCTAGCCAAATCCTCAAACAGGCCAGTTTTAGCTGGCATGATAAGGAAGTCCCTTGTGGTTTAACCTTTACAAGAAAAGTAACTTTGAACCGACCAGTCCACTTTTTGCTTTCTGTTTCTGCTTTCCTCAACCCTTTTCTATCCATAAAACCAACCTCCTCCACTTGCCTCATCAGAACACTCATTCTGTTTTGTGGAACGAGGTGTTGCCCAATTCTAGAATCGCAAATAAAAGCCAATTAAGATCTTTAAATTTGTTGTAATTTTGCCTTTCGACAGAGCCAAGGGAAGAAGGTAAAATGGGCAGTCATGAAATAGAAATGGGGTGAGTTAGGACCCTGGAATCAATCGCCTATTTCAGTAATTTATCCGGTGTACCTCAGTTTTCTTATCTATAGAATGACAAATTTAAATGAGATTCGGTGATCTTTAATAGCCATCAGACATCAGAAAGCCACCTGCTCAAACGCTATCAAGGTTCTACCCTCTTCCTAAACCAGGAAAAGGATGGCTAGATGGGCTTCCACAATTCAAAACCCAGAAATTAAAGCTGCAACCTGGTAATTTCCCTGCCATGAGCAAGCCCAGCCAGTAGTCTTGCCTGGTGGTAGCTGGGCTTACTCATCTTGTAAAAGGTTAGAAGAAGGGGAAAGTCTCTGCTTCTAAGAGATCAGGCACTAGAAGCCCTGATTCATTCCTTCATTCAAGCTCAGACAGATCTGTCTGTAATCAGCCTGGCTCCCCTGGGTCCTGGTCTGCTCTGGCTATGTTTGATGCTATTGTGAGGCTGATGGCATAGACTGACATCCCATCCCAGCTGCATCACAACACACCACATCCCAGAAAAACCCAGTCTGCTAACTTAGTCACCTCTATTACCTGCAACAGGGCTATTCACATTGTCAATTAGCTGTAGCAAGTTTTCGCCACCGGAGAACTTTACTTTCTTTGACACCGAGGCTTCACCCTCTGCAAACCCAAGGAATGTACACAATACCTAATGACCAGGGGAAGAAGATCTGTGGCTAGACAAGGAATCATGGCAGTTTTTTCCAAAGTGGGGTTCAGTAGATATATCTGAATGATTACACCCAAAGTCCTTTAGAACAAAGCCGCATTAGTAGCAGCTGCCATTTATTGAGCAACTACCTTGTGTCACCCACAGGGGAAGCAAAGTCCATTGAGACACCATCCCTGCTCTCAAGACACTTACAGTCAAGTGTATGAAAAGGTGTCGAGAACTGTGATGGGTCCAAAATTTCACCCTACTTGCAAGCTAGCAAGTTAGCCTGTCATAGTTTCAGAAGTTCATAGATGCTGGTAGAAGACATGAAACTCATGGGTCAAATACAGAGGACTCTATTACTTGTGGCACAGCAGATAGCAGAAGCTTCATGTTTCTCTCAGTTCCCCCTGTCCTCTATGTCCCACAGGAGTAATGCAGAGCAGCTTAGGCGGATGCTGTGCGCACTATGCGTTTCTGTCACAGCTGAGGAACCCTGAGCTCTGTCTTACAAGGGACTGCTAACAAACCTGCCCAACCTTTACCCCAGAGGGAGAAATTTTTATACTGCTCAGAAAATAAAATCTGTTCTCTGCCCCAGAGATATACTACCTCTCTTCCCAGGCTGTTTGCTACCTAAACATCCTTGGAAAGATAGTCTGAGACAAAAGCTGCCACATGATGTGTAGAAACAATGTGGAGAACTGTCCCCCAACAAAAGACGGGGAATGGGAGAGACAAGCTTAACAGTACAACTTTTTTTTGAGGTGGCATCTCACTGTGCTTGCCCAGGCTGGTCTCGAACTCATGAGCTTAAGCGATCCTCCTGCCTCAGCATGCACCATCACATCCCACTCTTGCAGGTACAATTCTGAGGTGTAAGTACAGAGAACTGTGGGCACAGTCAGACTGAGGAGTCACTTGCACTAAAGTTTGAACACAGGACTTAATGAAAACTATAATAGAAAGCCAACAGGTGGAGGATGGAAAGGCAGAATTCTAGAAAGATACATGTGCAAAGCCAGAGGGGGGCTTGAAGTGGCAAGAATTGTTTGGAATCCACATGTAATTGAGTTAAGCTGGAAGAACCTATAGAAAAATGTGAGAGAAATTAGACTAAAGACGTTCTCTGGAGCCAAATGCTGGAGGCCCTGAAAGCAGCAGGCGAGGAGGAGGCCAGGGTGGCTGGGAGCAGCATTTCTGACTTGAGCAATGGGGAGGACAGCGGTTCCACTCACTGTGGGAAGGTTGGGGGAAGAGGGGCGGGTGTGAGGGCAAAGAGGATGATTCTATTTCAGATGAAAATGAGGAGCCAGTGTCCGCATCTGAATGGAGTCATCCAATAGGCAGTTATGAAGCTGCAGAGAAAAGTCTGGGTAGGAGGCACTGGCGTGCAAATTTTAGTTTAATTACGACTAACCTCGGGTGTGACTGAGGTCAGTGAGAGATGGGACAGGAATAAAGACGGTAGAAGCCTGGTGTTTCGGGGGCGAGCAGCAGAGGAGGAGCTGATGAAGAACACTGACCAAGATGAGCTGAGCTGGGAGGACAGAGGAGAACTCAGGAGGGAGTACTTTCATGGAAGCCAAAGGGGGAGAGCACGGGGTGGAAGAGGGGTGCTCAATGGTGTCATGTGCTGAGGGGAGGTCAAGTGAGGTACAGACAGAGCATTAGTTATTATTACTGTGACAAACTGCCCCAAAACTTAATGGCTTAAAACAACATAAACTTTTTATTATCTGAGAGTTTCTGTGGGTCACAAATTAGGGGATGGCCTAGCTGGGTGGTTCTGGCTCAGGGTCTCTCCTGAGGCTGCAGTTGAGGTGTTGGCTAGGGCTACAGTCATCTGAACGGTTAACTGTGCTAAAGGAGCTGCTTTCAGGGTGGTGCCCTCAGGTGGCTCTTGGCAGGAGGCCTCAGTTCCTTGCCATGTGAGCTTCTCCAAGGGACTGCTTGAGTGGCCTTGTGACATTGCAGATGGCTTCCCCAAGAGCAAGTGATCCAAGAGGAAGAGACTGAAGCTACAATGTCTTCTACGAAATCACACTCATTTCTGCCTTATTCTGTTAGAAGTGAGTTAGTGAGACCAGACCACACTCAAGGAGTGTATTGCTAGCAGTTCAATCCATCCTCGGGGAGGGAGAAGGACTCTGGGGGAAAAGTCCACGCAGGCCCCAGAAGCAGGCTCAGAACTGTTCCAAATGGGAATTCTGAGGTCTTCTGTATGCAGAGGTTGGTCTAGATGTGGAGAGGGTGGGCATGGACTCTGGTGGGCATGTTCCCTTGGCCCTGCAGACTCCTCACCTCATAGGAATGGGCGTAACCTGAGAAGGGTTCTTGTGGGGCCCTCTAACATATGAGACCCAGGAAGGGGAGCCCTCTTGCCTAGGTCTTAAGGGCAACATGAGGTTAGGGGCTGGGAGTCTTCCTGTGATTGAGACATGTGTTGAGATGAGAGAGAGAGTGAGAGAGACAGAAAGGACTGCAAGCTGAGGTATGTTTAGAATGTGGGATGCAGAGATGTCAGATTTAGCGGTGGCACATTTAGGGTGATGAGTAACCATGGAATTGTGAAGTGGAAGCAAAGTTCTCTGGACTTGAGGTGGTTAAGACTATGGGTGAGACTAGGATGCTGAGCTATCCACCCCACACACATACAACACACCATCGTGGGATAGGCACAGGTTGTTGATGGGGATACTGAAGTCACTAGGGTGTTGCTAGGTTAAGAGGTGAAGAGGACAGCTATGAGTCAGGTACCAAAATCCTCAGGGAACATGGAGGTGTGACCAGGAAGCTGGTCATAAAGGATGACAAGTAAAGGATGGGAGAGCTGATGGCATGGATCTCAAAGGAGGTGATCTTGTAGGAGGGTGGAGGAGTGAAGAAAGTGGCCGCCGTTCCCAGCCCCAGCCCCATCCGAGGGTGTGGGAGTGATGGGAGCATGGGCAGTCTTCCCTGGGATCCAGAATCCATGGGAAAAGGTAAGGAGAGTGAAAGAGCATTCAGTGGTGAAGCTGAGGACTTAGGGTAGTTTGTTTACAACAGAACAGAGGTCTCGAGGGCACAGTGGGGTGGGGAGGGGAGGGCAGCAGTGGAGTTCAAACCAGGAAAAAGGAAGCACAGACAGGACTGGGATGAAAGCTCAGGAGAGCACAGATGAACAGAGGGACTTCTATTTATGGGAGTTAAGGCTCATGGCTGGGGCTCTAGGATAAACTGGACTCAAAAGTCAAGCCAGTACCTGTGAAAATCCCTTAAATTGTGTGTAAAGTACGGTGTGCCTGGTTTGGTACAACCCTGGGCCACCATTCTTCGGCACACTAAAGCATGAAAACCACTGATTTAGACTGTCTATCAAATCCCAGCAGTAACTGAGGGAAAGGAGGGGCATTCTACAGCTTTCCAGATCACATGCAGGATCAATTCCACTCTGATTTAGCATTTAATATAAGATGTGATGATTAAAACAGATAGTAGAGTTACGGCCTAACAATCAGTACATAAATTAAGTGCAAACTTCATGCAGCTCCTCCCAACTGATATTCCAGCGTAATGATTCAGGGGCGTATACAGATTGATATAAAAGGACTTTCCTATTCATTGTCCAGTCAGTAACCTACGGCCTCACTCAGAGTTCCAGTTGGATCAGTGGTAAAACACTTTTTTGTTCCTTAAAAAAGTTCAGCACCTTCTATGGAAAAGCTTAACCCAAAGTGATGGGAAAATGCAGAGAGGCTCCTGCTCAAGAATCTTTAGTGGCTGCCATTTACCCATAGGATAAGGTCCCTGTCTTTCCTCGCAGTCACGTTTCCCACTTGCTGCCTGTGCCAATTCAGGTCATGGGCTATTCCCAAATCATGGTGTTTGTTAGTGTCACTGCCGTTGCTTATGCTGCTCACTTCCCCTAGAATGCCTCCTCATCCCCACGGGTTGGAGTTAAACCCTCTGCACCCTTTTAAAGCCCAGCTCAAATGTACTCCCACCACGATTTTTTTCCATCTTACCAGCCACAAGTTCATTTCACTTCCTCTGAAATTCTGTGGCATTTGTTACCTTATGGCATTTATTCCATATTTTCTTAATATTTTATTGTAAAAACGTTCAAACATACAGAAAAGTTGGAAGAATCATATACTGAACACCCATATATGTACCACTTACATTCTACAATTACCATTTTGCTATATTTGCTTTATCACATCTCTCTCCATCTATTCGTTAATCAATCCATCTTAGTTTTTTGGTGCATTCCAAAGTCAGTTGCAGACAGTCGATACACTTCACCCTTAAATACTTCGGCATGCGTATTGTTAACTTGAGTTCAATTTTTCTTTCTTTTTTTTTTTTTTCC
>NW_012154174.1:6231541-6234291 GCF_000956105.1 Propithecus coquereli
ATGACCGGCTAATTTTTTCTATGTATTTTTAGTTGTCCCATTAATTTCTTTCCATTTTTAGTAGAGACGGGGTCTCGCTCTTGCTCAGGCTGGTTTCGAACTCCTGAACTCAAACAATCCACCCGCCTCGGCCTCCCATAGTGCTAGGATTACAGGCGTGAGCCACCACGCCCGGCCCTAAACCTAACTTTCTAAACCAGCACAGCTTGTTGAATACTAATTACAAAGAGAATTAATAGAATTTACATATACAGAAAGAGCTCTGTGATCAAATAGGTTGGAAAGCCATTGGATTAAACCAAGATTAACCCATTTTTTTTCTTTTTTTTTTCTTTTTTGAGACAGAGTCTCAATCTGTCACTCTGGGTAGAGTGCAGTGGTGTCATCATAGCTCACTGCAACCTCATACTCCTGGGCTCAAGAGATACTCCTGCCTCAGCCTCCCACGTAGCTAGAACTATAGGCACACACTACCACACCCGGCTAATTTTTCTATTCTTAGTAGAATTCTATTCTCGCTCTTGCTCAGGCTGGTCTCAAACTTCTGAGCATAAGCAATCGTCCCACCTTGGCCTCCCAGAGTGCTAGAATTACAGGTGTTAGCCACCACACCCAGCCAACCCATTTCTTTAAGTAGAACTTCTCAGAGTCCCACTAATGTGCATGATAAATGTTTGAGAGAATGCAATATGGCTGTAGTTTTTTCAAGAAGGATCTTGAGAGACTAGTGTTCCATAGAAAGTATGCTATCTTAAATAGCATTCCCAATGTAGCCACCCCTGAAATCTAGCCAGTTCTTCTGGGCCTATTGTGGCTACCACAGAAATGCACTGTTCAGATCTGCTGTGAGGATCAGTGGGCTGACTGCCCCAGCTGCTGTGCTATAGATCCACTGACACCACGCAGGGTGCTCCCAGTTGATGACCGAGTATGGCAGGTATAATGCAGGTCCATCCTTGCAAAACATGGACTCCTCTACAGGCAGCTTTAGCTTGAGAACAACCCTTTGTTCTGGCTGAACTTTCTCAGAACTTTGCCATCTGAGACTCTTCCTACCGTATATACTTACTTTCCTTCCTTCCTTCCTTCCTCCCTCCCAATTGTAAGTTTCTCCTGCTTTTTCTCCTTTGTCCTTTGCAGGCATATCCCTCTATAAATCTCTTGTACATCTAACTCCATTTGGCATCTGCTATTCAGGGGACCTGCACTAGCACACCTACCTCAAATGTGTTCAGAAAATCTTTCCAGATCCAGCTCCTTCGGGAGCGCCTTGTCATTTTATGCCATCTGCTTTTTATGTTGTGCATGGCGAGGCCTCCCAATGCAGTAGGGAAGCCTGTGGATTCTGGAAGACAGGAACCCAGGTTCGAATCCCAACTCTGTTGCTTACCAGCAGTACAACCTTAAGGGAGTTCCTCAACAAGCTATAAAATGAGGGATGATATCGCTATCTTGCAAGGCCTACAAGGATTAACTGAAATGTTAAAGCACTGAGCATAGAGAAGGTGCTCAATGAGCAAAATGATGATTGCTTACATCATTTGGGTTTTCCTACTTTCCCCTACTAGACTGTAAACTCCTGCGGCTAATCAGTGTGACATTCATCTTCTTCGACGTCCCTGAAGGGCCTGAAATACAGGCCTTATTCATAGTGGGCCAACAATAGCTGTTAAATTGAGTGGGGAACAAGTGGCCATTTGCAGAAGCAAACGGGCATCTCAGAGAAGAGGGGCAGAAGAGCCCATGAGGAGAAGCAGGCAGGGAAATGTAAATATACAAAATATATAATACACATATAAAATATAAAATCTATGTATATATGTACATATCGAATATATAAAAATATATAAAAGAACTGTGAGTTCAGAAATAACTGCCGGCCAGACTGGGAGGACCCCAGGTGTGCTCAGGGCCCCTTCACAGAAGTGGTGCTCTTTAAGCCCTGCTAAATACAACCTGGAAAGGCTATTTTATAATAGCAGTGAAAGCCTCATACCCAAGCTCAAGGACGCTACCGTAATGCTGAGAACTATGTACCCAGCTGTGGCCCAGCCTCTGTCCCAGGAGCCCAACATTGCTCTCTGATGGGAAGGGAGGCTATTTTCACACTTACCTCGGCTCTTCCCAAAGTCTCATTGGTTCCTTGAAACCACAGCTCCAGGAAAATTTATCAAAGAGCAGAAAAGTCACAGCTGGAGGAAACACCTAAGGCCCTGTTTTGGTGGCATAGCCTAACACTGATGTTCTCCTTGCTTTCCTAAAAGGCAAACGTGCTCGTGTGTAGCAAGGTTTCCTCCTCCAGCTAAAACTCTTCTGTTCTAACAGGATGATCCTCCATGACCAGTCTCCACTTCTCCTCATTCCAGGCCCTTACGCGACAAGAAAGTTCTATGTGTATGTACATGTATATAGATGTGGGCTTCTGAGGTGATTGTTTTGGGGGGTTTTTGAAGGGGCAGAAGATGGAAGGGGTGCCTGTTGAGAGTCACGGCTGCTGCCACAGCTCCTCTACAAGCAGAAAGCCACCAGGCTCAAGGGGTTCAAATGTAGCAGCCAAAATGTATAGGGATGCCTCCCTCACCTCCTCCAAAACAGCATCAATTTCTCTGCGTTTCCAGCAATTTTATGAGACAAGCTACAAAGACACACAATTTAGATGAATCACTCTGCTCTCTGCAGCGCCAAGAACTTCAAGTGTATTAATTCAGAATAACTAGGTCCAGCTGACGAGAGTTGGTTTGACTGAATCA
>NW_012154174.1:6234341-6236051 GCF_000956105.1 Propithecus coquereli
TTGTTACCTTATGGCATTTATTCCATATTTTCTTAATATTTTATTGTAAAAATGTTCAAACATACAGAAAAGTTGAAAGAATCATATACTGAACACCCATATATGTACCACTTACATTCTACAATTACCATTTTGCTATATTTGCTTTATCCCATCTCTCTCCATCTATTCGTTAATCAATCTATCTTAGTTTTTTGGTGCATTCCAAAGTCAGTTGCAGACAGTCGATACACTTCACCCTTAAATACTTTGGCATGCGTATTGTTAACTTGAGTTCAATTTTTCTTTCTTTTTTTTTTTTTTCCAAGACAGGATCTTGCTCTGTCGCCCAGGCTGCAGTACAGTGGCATCATCATAGCTCACTGCAGCCTTGAACTCCTGGCTTCAAGCAATCCTCCCACCTCAGCCTCCCAAAGTGCTAGGATTACAGACTTGTTGGTAAAATTTACCAACAACATATCACTTGTTTTTAAGCTGTTTAATAGTGAGAACTGTTTCTTACTCTGTCCCACTCACCAACCAAATATCCAATAATGATGACACTAGTACTGAATGATAAACACAATCAAAATAATCATGGCTAATCCACAGCACGCACTTCCTTTGTTCCAGGTACTGCTCTAAACACTTTACAGGCTTTATTTAATTCTTACAACAACCCTGCGAGACAGGTTCTATAGGTGAGAAACGCGAGGCTAAGTATCTGGCCCAGGGTGAACAGCTAGTTCTTTAAGTGGTGGAGACAGAATTGAAGCCCAGCTCTGTCTGAGTCTGGGGCACATACTCTTCACCGCCACCCAGATGGCCTCCCCATTGTCAAAGCCTCACCCACTGAGGGTAACTAATAACGTTTATAGAACACTCAAAGAGTCCACTGCTTTGGACCATCCCTGTCATGGCTTGCATCCATGGACAACAAAGATTTCAAAAATTTTCCCTTTTAACTTTGTGGTGAGGGCATGAGCCTCCACAATGAAGGTAAATGGTGAAGTGAGGAGCTGGCTTCTCCACAGACCTGTCACGGTGGCACCACTGAGAATGTCTTGAACGTCTCGTGACTCTCACATCCGACGGCTGCCTGCATCTACTGTGTGGCTACCCTGTGTCTCTGGGGCTGGTGTGGGAGGCTGTGGGAGGAGGGTGAGGGAGAGTTCTGAGGCCTGGGAAAGTCACAAGGGCAATTTGGCCAGCAGTCGCCTGGACACGCAGTACAGAAGAAAGCTGATGAGGAAGCCAGAGGGACAATAGGCTATTATTTCTGGCTGTAGGAGGTTGGTCAGTTTGATACTGGGTGACCCACCATCCCCTCCCACCAATCTGAGTTCTCCTAGAGCTTTGGTTGGAAGCAAAGCAACTGGATTTCAAATGATTTACATTCTATGTCTGGAGACTGGGGGCAATCCTAGGGCTGGGAAGGGCTGCCAAGACTGATCAGTGATTGACTTTGAGGGCCACCCTCTTGCTCCAATCCCCACTACATACCACTACCAGATGAACATAACTCTTGAGCACAGAACACCCCTCTTCAGAAGCTTTCCATGAAGCAGTCCAGGCACCAGGTTAAGCACGGGCTACAGCCCTACAGTATGGCCTAAACCTAACTTTCTTTTCTTTTTTTTTTTTTTTTTTGAGACAGAGTCTCACTGTGTTGCCCGGGCTAGAGTGAGTGCCGTGGCGTCATCCTAGCTCACAGCAACCTCAAACTCCTGG
>NW_012154174.1:6239041-6258700 GCF_000956105.1 Propithecus coquereli
GATGAATCACTCTGCTCTCTGCAGCGCCAAGAACTTCAAGTGTATTAATTCAGAATAACTAGGTCCAGCTGACGAGAGTTGGTTTGACTGAATCATAAAGTATATTGAAAGAGATTCAGTTTTATTACCTTTAGGAATGTAGTGGAATTATGCTAATAAATTGCTTCTCAGTATAGGTCTTAAGGGAAATTTGTTTTAATGAAAGGATAAGAATATTTTCTACTTCAGTCCATCCATTGTTTATATGGAAAGGGTTACTTGTCAGGTGTTTAAGGATACTTGCAATGCTTGCTCTTGTTTAACATCGTGGTATTTTAGGTTAACAAACCCTATGTTTATAAATGGTATAAAATAAACTATTCGACTTGCCATTCTCTCGAAATTAGTTAAGTCAATTAATCTGTCAATTAATGCCTCAATGGCTCTGTTAGCATGAAATCAAAAATCATTGTACCCATCACTCAAAAGGAACACTCAGCTTTCACGTGGTCTATCTTCCAGCCTGGGGGGTGTCCCTATTCTTCCAGATTTCGTGACCCACATTCCTTTCTCTTTCCCTCCCTTCTACAAATGTTTATTAAGCAACTAGTATGTGTTAGACACTGTGCTGGGGACTAATTAATAATCAACAATCAACGGTCTAGAAAGGGAGACCAAGATAAACAAGTATTGCAAAGTGCTGCAAATGCAAGGAGAGCCGTATGAACAGAGGGCAGTGAGGTTACTAAGGAGGCAGTCTACCATGGGAGCATCGTGAAGGCCTCGGAGTTAGAAGGATTCTTCAAAATGGAGGACGTGTTTGTCAGGCAGACAAGGAGGGGAAAGGACATCAAGGAAAGATGCTCAGGCACGATACTGCATGGCATGTTCAGCAAACTGCAAATAACATGGCAAGAAAGGGCATTACAACGGATGGGATATTAGGGGAAGAGGTTACTTAGCAAGACCATGCTGGAGAGGTCAGCTAAGGCCAGCCTGGAACATACGAAAGACAGTGCCTGCTCAAGTTCTACCTCCTTCATGAAATTATAAGCCTAAAATGATAGACATATATGCCCCCCTGTGGCTTAGCCCATATGCCCAGCCATACCATCACCTATCTCCCCAGTCCAGATCAAAGGGGAGCATGGGTTGGCTGTCCTCAGCACTGGGCCCACATCACATCTGGAATATCATATTTAGGGCCTTGTTCTTCTGGTCTCTACTTGGCTTACTCATGCAACTACATCAGGCCTGGGCTCAGCTGGGCTTCTTTCTCCTTACAAGATGTTTTATCCCAAGCTCTTTCATGGCATGGCAGTTTCAGGCCAATGTCCCGAGAGGATGACAGTGAAAGCTGCAAGGCCTCTTGATGTGATGAGTCACATGACATCACTTCCACCACGTTTTATTAGTCAAAGCAAGCCACAGGACAGTCCTTACAATGGTTGAGGAAACGGACTTCATCTGTTGATGGAAGGAGTGGTGAAGTCACATTGCAAAAGAGCACGCCATCTACCCCAGGGGACTTGGTGCCCACTGCAAAAACTCCTGCATGATGTGGGGTGAACGCAACAGGGCTGAAAAGCAAAAATGTCTTTCTTGGGCTCCTGACCATGCAGAGCACAGGACACTGGAAAAACTGAGGGGCAGGGTGGCCAAATTTCTACAGTCTCAACCAAAGCCTTCAATGAGTACAGTTGAGCGGAGAACTATCTAGCAGAAAAGGCCCGACAGGGCAAAACTCAGTGCCAGCAAGAGAGCCTTCTATCAAAAGAGTACACACTGCTTACCCATACATTCTGACTCTGCAATAAAGCTCGCTTTTCGGGGAGGTTTGGTTCAGGTATGGTAATTAACCAAGTGATAGTATTAATATAACCTTAAACTCAAAGGATACCTTTTCTTTTTTATATCTGTGATATATTTAATATTAACTCACTATCTTCTTTCAAGCACCTTGTGAAGTGAGAACAGGGACTCTTATTCCTCTTTTAGAGACCAGGAAACTAGGGCCTACAGGGGACTATCCTCCAGTTCCCCAGAAGGTTGGTACAGGAGCCAGGTTTCTCATAATTCCCTCTCAGGTCTCCGGCCCATGCTAGGGCATTGTCCTTATCGTGCTGCCTACTGAGGCCTCCCTACCCATCTCCTTCCTGCAGAGGTGGTTAACCCCTTCCCTGTGAATGTGAAGTCTTTAGTTCTTAATCCTAAATTCAGCATCTAAGGCTCTGAATAAATAACTGGGGACCAGGGTAGAGATTTGTGGGCAGAGGAATCACCCAGGCAAGGGCAGCTTATCAGAGATTTGGGAAGGTGACATTCACAAAAGCCCACTTACTCTGCAGGTTAAGTGTAACCGACCCTACTATTAAATACCTTTGATAATAATAAGGCAAGTTGCAGGGTGGATATCACTCTTCAAAGTGCTTTTACATTATGAACTCAGTACATATTTATAATGTGGTAATAGTAACACCTACGATGTGCCAGCTGTTTTACATCTTTTGCAGGTATTAACTCATCAATCCTCATAATAACTCTATGAAGGTAAGTATGATTACCACCTCAAAACTGAGAGAGAGAGGTTAAGTAACTTCCCAAGGTTATACAGCTAATAAATGGAGGAGGCAAGATTTGAACCCAGGCACTTGGCTTCAGAGTCCACCTCCTTACACTACTCTGCTCTCCTGCCTTCCAAATATTATCATCCGTTATATCAAAGGAGGAAATTGAGACAGAGTGGTTTGGTGACTTGGCTGAACTCACACACAGTCCCATTACATCATGACCGGAGACAGAACCCAGGTCTTCCCCGTGTCAGCCAAGCCCTATCACAGTGTGACAGTTGAGGGTAGCAGCCATTTCTATTTTACATGGTTTTCCTAACAGGAAGGATTGCAGGGGGTGAGGGGTGGAGTCCAGAGTGGGAGGCCAACAGCATGCTGGTATTTTCCTTGAGAATGGCTAGTTTAGAAGTTTAGAAGCAGAAGGAGGATGAAGCTGTGTAAATGGGAGCTGCTTAGTGAACTGACCCCATAAGCTAGTTCCCAGAAACATGGGCTTGGCCAAGGGAGGGCCAAGGGAGGTGGTGGTCCCGGTGCCTATTTATGAAGACACCCAGCAACGTGTAGGGAGAGAGGACACGACATATTACATTGACTCCCACTTCTCCCACCAGATGCCATTTACCCCCGTTTCACTGAAAGACAGGAATTGATAGTAGGAGAATGTACTTTGTTTTATGTGGAACAAATTGTCTGAGATTAGAAAAATGTGTTCTCGTTGATCCTAACTGATGCCATTTGCTTCTGTAACCGTGCTTGCTTTTAGCTGTTTCTTAAATATAGGAGTAAGAGCAGGAGTGACTCCATGACAAGTTGAATTTCCTGGAATAGGCCTAAGTTTCAGTTTCCCCGAAACCGAAACGCGGACCAAAACTGGCGCCGGCGCGAAAATTAAAAATCCCGGGGCTTGGAGCCAACCAATCAGGAGTCAAAACAATCAGCCACTTTCAAAGGAACCAATGGACTAAAGCAGAAGGGGGGATGGTGTGCCCAGCGTGTGGTGTGGAACCTGCGTGTCATGTGCCACCGGTGTGTCGTGTGCAAAAGAAAGTATAAAAGCTTCACTTTTACCCCAGGGCGGGGTCCTGGTTCATAAGGAGGCCACTGCGTTGGTGCTCTGGGACTTGGACCCTAGCTCAAGCTAGCCGATAAACTCCTTTGCCATTTGCAGCCTCGGTGACTCTGCCTCTCTGTTCCTGGGGCCGAGGGGAACCGGCTCTAACATCACTACTGCCCAGAAAACGCAAATTAACTCTCCCCTGCTGCCTAGATTAGAAGCTCATCTGTTGCTTTCCTTTTAGAGCCCTCCAAGAGAATGCAGCTACCAATTCCCACTGATCTATTGAATGGGCTGAGGGTTACCTCCACCTCTGGCAAGCCCTGTTCCAAACAAGGCTTAACCCAAAAGTCCCCTTGGATGCCACAACGCAGATACCTGACGGCTCAGCAACTCTGGCTCAGACTGGCAGGGTCGTACTCAAAGCTCGGCTTTTTTCACTCCTGGCCAGAGCCTAACCTCCCCATCATGAGAAGGTGGAGGTTCTACCCTAGCTCTGGTGGATGAGGACAAAGTATTTCATCAAGGCTAGCTTGTTCTCATCTCAGAGCCAACAGCCTTATCATCATTTCAAATGTTTTCCCCCTAATTGCCCTTACTGGTCTTTGCTAGGATTCAGTATACTGTCAAATTATTTTGTGAACTGGTGCATTTCTGTTCCTGAATATCATGACAGAATGGGGTCAGCAGATCTAGTTCCGGCCACCAGAGGAACAAGAGTTCAAGACAGAATGGGGGAAGGATAAAACTGTCCCTATTCATAGATGATGTGATTGTGTATGACTATGTAAAAAATCCTAAGGAATCTGCAAAAGCACTCCCAGAATTAAACAATGTGTCTGGCAGTATCATAGGATAAAAGGTCAACATCCAAAAATCAATTGTATTTCTACACACTAAAAATGTACAGTTGGAAACCAAAATGCAAAGATGGAATGAGGAAATAAAAACTAAGCAGTACTCATTTGGGTGGAGTTTTACAATTTACAGAGTACAGTACTTTCACAACGGCCTGAGGGAAACACCAGCATTCTCACTCCACCCCGTTCTGAGATGCCCTTGGGGGATGGTGCCTCAACCTGCGGGTGTGTTGAGAGGCTCTTCAGGGGATTCTGATCACCTTCTGATAAAGAACCGTCTCACTGCCAGCCTCAGCATGACCTGGGGTCCTGTTAGAAATAAAAATTCCTCCCACATTTTCAAAGTCAGGAGGTGGGGTCTAGCAATGTGTTTTAACAAGCCAGGTGATTCTGATGTGCACACTATGGTCAAAGCAGTAACTTCCACAGGTCATTCTGTGCCTAAGTGACAAAGACGCATAGGCTGCTGGAGGTTTGTAGCACCCCCTGCTGGTGCCCACCTGCAAAGGTAGCATTTGAGCAGAGGCCCGGAATGAAGCGCGGAAGGAGGGAATTTGGAAATCCAGGGTAGAGGGAAGAGCAAGTGCACTGGTCTCTTGGACTCTTCCCCTTGCTTATTCTTTTTTTTCTTTTTTTTGAGACAGGTTCTTTCTCTGTTGCCCGGGCTAGTGTGCAAAGGCCGAATCTCGGAATCAAAAACAAGGTTCTCAAAACTCTAGTTTGTTGAACTGTGAGGTTTTTTATTTAGGTGAAGAAAAGTTAAAAATCTTGCTTCCTATTATATCCAGCGCTGCCTCGTTCCACTGCACTATTTCTAATATAATGTTACATTTTCCTTCGGCTCCCCCGCAGCTCCCATTTCCCTGTGCATCCTTCAATTCCTCCATGCTCCTGATGAAGGTCCCAGAAGAACTTAATGGGATAACAGCCTCCAGGGCCAGGCAAGTTGCCCCACACTGAAGGAACTGGGTGGAGGAGGCCTTCTCTGCCTTCCTCAGCACAGTGTCACTCTGGCCAGAATGCAGATGTGGACGATGGGGATTTGAGTCACTCCTCTACAAAAAACCCAAATCCCCTAATGGCTTCCTATGGCACTTGAAGCAAAATCTAGTTTTTGCCAGGACCTTCGAGGCCTGTATGACTGCAGCCCAGTTCATTTCCAATCACTCTTCCCCTTGCTCATTTTTTTTTTTGAGACAGGTTCTCACTCTGTTGCCCAAGCTAGTGTGCAGTGGCATCATCTAGCTCACAGCAACCTCAAACTCCTGGGCTCAAGCGATCCTCCTGACTCAGTCTTCCGAGTAGCTGGGGCTATAGGCACATGCCACCACACTCAGTTAATTTTTTTATTTTTTACAGAGACCGGGTCTCACTACGTTGCCTAGGCTAGTCTCAAACTCCTGGTCTCGAGTGGTCCTCCCACCTGAGCCTCCCAAAGTGCGGGGATTACAGGCACGAGCCACTGTGCCCAGCCTCCCTTGTTCACTCTTAAGCCAAACTGGCCTCTTTGTTTATAAAACATTCCAAGGCTGCCCCAGAGGCCAGTGCACTTGCTATTCCCTCTACTCTGGATCTCCAGATCCCCCCCTCCACACTTCACTCAGGGCCTCTGCTCAAACGCCTCCTCTGTAGAAGGCCTTCTTCTAGCGCTAGCTCAGGTAGCAAGCACTCCCTTTTCACTCTCTACCCTTGTACCTATTCTGGATTGGGCACTTCCAGAAAGCTGGGGCAATTCGGTATCTTAATATTTATGAAGGGGCAAAGCAATACTTAACGCTTGTCAGTCTGGAGAGAGGGATGTATGGTTATTTTTGTGGTTGCAGAGTGTCTTTATTGCTGTTCAGGCATAATTATGAGTGAAGATGATCCATTAGTCATGCACAGCCCTTGTCTGATGTTGATATTTTATAAAATTATTTATGTTCAGTAGGAGAATGCCACTGTACCCAGGCCAGTTACTAGTTGACAGTTGTCAGGGATGCTTTTTTCTTTCTCATATATTTCTTTATCGTCTAGAAAGATTCCTGAAGGCAGGGACTTTGTTATGTTTACCACTGAAACATCAGCACTTAAACAACGCCTGACATAGAACAGATACTAAATAAATGTTTAATAAATATTCTTTCAAAACATCTTCCATACCTCAGATCCTACACATCTGTAATGGAGCCCTCCATCTGCAACAGGGAAATTTGGGTCCTTGGAACGTCTCCTAGGTGATGGCAGGGCCAATAATAGCTGCTGGCAGGCAGACAGGTATTAACATTACCCTTTATAGAACTTTAAAGGAGAGAGAGCAACTCAGTCCTCCTGACTCTCCGTTGGACTAGACAGGACTGAGCCTCCCACCAGTACTCAGGAAAGACAGTTATTAGAAAAATTGCTACTTTCCAATGGCAAGAGATTGCCAAGTGAAAGACTATGCTACAAATTAAACGGGAGAAACACTCCTCAATCTGCCACATTATCTTCCTTTTCTCACTCAGCATCTTATACAGACTTTTAACAAAATATATGACATAGTCTGCAGTTTAGTCCTCCAGAAATATTTGCATACCAAGTTGTCACCATTCCACCATTCCCTTACTATATTACTATTTTTAAAATACTTACGTGGCTAATTTTGTAGAAAGAGAATTAGGATACCATTTTTTAAACCTATCGGACTGTCAAAAATAAATTGCTTTGGCAATGGTGTAGATTAACAGGTAAACTCACGCATTACTAGGGGAAGAGTAAATTGGTACATCCTCTTTTGAGGTCGACCTGACAATATCTAACAAAATTTAAAATGCACAAAGCCTTTGACCCAACAACTTCACTTTTTGTAATTTATTCTACAGGTAAACTTGCACATATACAAAGTAACATACTATTGTGGAACCATTTGAAAAGTAAACAATCTAAATGTTCATCTTTCAGGGAATAAGTAAACATATTATGGCATCCATACAACAGAATATCATGCTGCCATTAACAAGAATGAAACAAATCTCTCTTTTTTTTTTTTTGAGACAGGGTCTTGCTCCATCTCCCAGGTTAGAGTGCAGTGGCATCATCATAGCTCACTGCAGCCTCAAACTCCTGGGCTCAAGGGATCCTTTTGCCTCAGCCTCCCAAGTAGCTGGGACTATAGGTATACGCAACCACACCTGGCTAATTTCTCTATTTTTTTTTAGACACAGGGTCCCTCTCTTGCTCAAGCTGGTCTCCAACTCTTGGCTTCAAGTGATCCTCCTGCCTCAGCCTTCCAAAATGCTAGGATTACAGGCATGAGCCACCACACCCAGCCTCATTCTTTATGTACTTATATGGAGAGAATGCTAATATATCATGTGACAAAGAGGAAAGCAGCTCCAGACAGTGGGGACCTGGCCTGGTACCATCACCTAGAACTTGGTGATGCTGGAAGCTGGCCTGGCACTCTCAGCTAGGCCTTATTGTTCTCTGGTTGAACTCAAAAAATTTCACAGAACATCAACATCAGACAAGGAGACCTGTGACTGTGATGAATCAAGACAAAAACAAGACTACTCAGTAATCATGTCTGAACACAGACTAAAAACATGAATATTATCAAAACCACAAAAATGACCGACCATCACTCTATCCTGGCTAATATGAGTGACTGCTGTTTCATTTCTTTCACCTTGTTAAGATTTATTAAGATATACAATTATAGAAATGCCCCCATGCCCTGAAAGCCTCTAATCCAGAGCAAATTCCCACTTCCTTAAAACCTTCCCCCAAAACCACCTAACCCAAGCCCATAACATATCCTTTCCAACACTCTCCCACCGGGACGCTCTACAGTTCCCCATGGTCTGCATTCTCCTCCACTGCAGTGAACAATAAACCCAACTTACTCAACTGAGGTGTGTCCATGGTCTTTGGCTGGAAGGCATTGGCACACGTTAAATGAAATAAGCAAGGTGCAAAACCATGTGTATATATGCATATGCTACAATTTGTAAGAAATAATGTACAAATTTAAAATTTATGTATATGCATAAATTTTCCTTTGGAAAAATACACAAGAAACTAGTCAAATATAGCTGTCTCCTGGAAAGAGAACTAAAGCCTGAGGCACAGGGGTGGGAGGAAAACAGTTCTCGGTGTGTGGTTTGTTATCATGTTTATAAATTATTTATTTAAAATTAATAATTTTTTAAAAGATAATAAAGACTCACAGGTGCCACTGTGGAATCAAAAGTAAAGAAAATTTAGAATCTTGCTTAGACAGTTGTGCTTATCAAATTTCTGCACGTGAGACTTCAACTATGTTGAAGTCCCTCAAATTGCATCACTACTGCCAAGGTGCTCTCTGGCTGAGCCTTCAAAATCAGTCTTCACGGACGAATAGGTTCAAATTTCATGTATTTTGACCTCTTCTTCATGAAGGCTGCAGATTAGTCTATATCAAAAACCATCAGATACAGGCCAGGCGCGGTGGCTCACGCCTGTAATCCTAGCACTCTGGGAGGCCGAGGCGGGCGGATTGTTTGAGCTCAGGAGTTCGAGACCAGCCTGAGCAAGAGCGAGACTCCGTCTCTACCAAAAATAGAAAGAAATTAATTGTACAGGTAAAAATATACAGAAAAAATTAGCTGGGCATGGTGGTTCATGCCTGTAGTCCCAGCTACTTGGGAGGCTGAGGCAGTAGGATTGCTTGAGCCCAGGAGTCTGAGGCTGCTGTGAGCTAGGCTGACGCCACGGCACTCACTCTAGCCCGGGCAACAAAGTGAGACTCTGTCTCAAAAAAAAAAACAAAGAAAAGAAAAAAAACATCAGGTACAGATATTCTCTTCATAGTGTGATCCAGGGCTCTTAAGGCTGGAATATGAACAGGTCAGGGTGGTTTTGTATTTCTGGCTCTCGTAGGGAGACCTGTGAGCTGAGAACATACAGCATTAAAATATCATGCTACTCTAGCAGAGGCCCTTAAAGCTATCATTTGGGTCTCTTTAAAGTTACAGCTGAAGGTGCCAACTGAAATCCTCTGAGGCTCTCTCTTACCCCAGCATCCTCCTCCTAATGTCTCTGCTGGAGCCGGCTCCCACTCCACTTCATACCTGGCAGCCCAGCAAGCCAATGGGTAGGTTAGGTGCATGGCCATAAGAGAGACAATTTTGGATATAGGGTATATTATATCCTAGATTCATATTACATGAGACAGTAGCAGTAGCGGCTCATTTGTTTGGTACCTTAATTTTCCCTGGCTGAGGGCAAAGGCTTCCTATAAGCTGTGCTCAGTCCTGGTTGCCTGACCTACTATCTTGCCATCTTTAGTCTTCCTTTCATCTCAATTTGATCTTTTAAATCCTTTCTACCACCTTACTCTCTCTTCTTGACTTATGCTTCTCCCTTTACCTATTCCTGTTTTACAGAACTGCTTATACCTACCCACAACGTAGCTGCTGGCATTAGGCATTCCCACTGCTGCCATTTATTAATATAATCAAACACATACCCTGTCAACAGCTCCTTAATACAAACACAAATAAATCTGATTTTTTTGCATTGCAATTAGAGCCCTCCAAGCCTTCGATCATGTACTTGACTTACCTTTCAGGGAAGGCTCAGTAGAAGTTTCACCTGCTTAGTGAGCTCTTGAATTCCCCCAGCGCTCAGTGTGCCCTTCCTCTCCCAAGCTACCACTAGGTGAAGAGAGTAAATTTGTTGCCTCAGAGGTTTCCAAACATGTCCTCCCTTATCCCAATCCTTTTCAAAGGCAATACCTACTAGGAAAGCCAAATATATAAAACTCCAACTCTGGAT
The DNA here is from genome assembly GCF_000956105.1 of Propithecus coquereli. NCBI lineage: Eukaryota > Metazoa > Chordata > Mammalia > Primates > Indriidae > Propithecus > Propithecus coquereli. The sequence goes on from NW_012154174.1 coordinate 6,249,283, forward strand.
GAAAATGGTACAAGTGAACTGAAAGATTCACCTCCTTTCCTCTACCCTGAAGATGTTCAACCAGGCAGTTTTAAGATGACTGATTTATTCTACCAATGAATGTTGTTAACTATCTTTTTATGTCATTTTCCAGCTAGATTTTAATTCTCTGGGGCATAAGCCCTATTTTATTCACCTAAATTCAACTAATATTTCAGCATTATGTATTCGGTATTGAGCCAGCAAGAACTACAATACTTTCATAATCTGGCCCTTTATACAACCTATGAGAGTAGGCATTTTTTTCCATTTAATATATAGGGCTAATTGGAAGCTTGAAGGAAAACCTAATTTAATCAGCAGCAGAGACGCAACTCATACCCAGGTCCTCAGTCTAAATCCACTGCGTTTTCTAGTCCATCAAGCTCCCTCTAGGTCTGTTCTGTACTATTCTTTTGCGGAGTTCCTAAGAAAGACCAGCTAGGCCAGCACTACAGAGGCTACACATCAGCAGTGATCAGGAAGAGAAGTGCAGTCATGGATTACACTGATGCGGTCCTGCACCTGTGACAATGCTTAGCATTCCAACTACAGTTCGGGGCTACTGGGCTGTGCCTAACAATCCTTTGCCTGTTCACCATCATCTACAATTAAATAAACCAAAAACGACAAATAAGTAGTTATTTGCTTCCCTTCCATCCCTCTTAACTTCCTAATCTATAGTTATTCTAATACCCTTAAGAAGCTTACTTTTCTTTCCTAGTTTACAGAAAAGAAAGGGGAATGTCTAAATCACTTATCTAATGGATAATTATGAATTAGTAAATGCAAAGAACTAGATACTACAAACTTAGAGTTGCAGAGCGCAATCATTTGCAAAAATTAAAATTCACGGTATAAAAAATAGACCAGCTGCCTTAATAATGCAAAGATATTTAAATAAGAAACTGCAATCCAACGTTCAAATGTTTTATTTTTGGTGTTTTAAACATTTTAATACAACAAAGATATAAAATAATATATATTAGTTAAATCTGGATTTAATTTAGAATCAAGATATTTACTTATGTACAATACTGTGCTTCAAGGTATGGCTACCATAGGAACTTTCACATCTTCAGTTTCTCTGTGAATAGGGAGACATTTAGGTAGAATTCTCAAAACAAAACATGCCCATTTTAGTCCAAGCTAACTTTGCTTCCCCCATTAAATACCAGTTTCCACTTCCTTTGTTCCATATCAGAAATGTTAATACTGCATTGTCGTAATAATTCATAGATTCTCTGAATGAAAAATTAGTAAAATTAAACATTTTAAAGATGACATTACTAACTGATACTGTTGCTTGGCTATGTTCAGTTCTCCAGACAATCCAGTAGTTCAGATTGAAACAGACCTGAAATAACAATGAATTAACACACTGTTCCTTCTGCCATATCAGGCACAAACCTTCCTTACACTGCAACTGAATAAAAAGTCCTTTGTTTGATTTATGGTAGAATGTATTCTGAAAACCAACTTATTGTAGCTGAAATGTGGCTTATAGATTTCATAGATATTTGTATCAAACTGATACAAAGTAATTGGTTGCATTTTAGTTATTTGAAGTGGCATTTAATCTGGGAGAGTTGAGAGGGGGACCAAAACCTACTTCTATACTAATTCTAGTCATTCAAAACTACTCAAACACAAGGAAGAAACAAACAAACAAAAAAACCAACTTGACCTCTTTTCATTCTAATTGGCGACCTGACACATTCTGACCTCTGATGTTACTAACAATTCTCCTCTACAGAGGCATGGGGGTAATTCAGGCTAACCTTTTAACAAATACTAACTGTCTAAACTGCCAAGTAAAGTTGGCATAAAAACTGACATGCTTTGTTGACTTTGAAACTGTCTAAATGAAACCAACACTGTTTAAGAAAGCAATCGGACTATTCTATTTTTTTTCTTTTTCTTTTTCTTTTAACACTGTCATTCTTGCCTAAAGACTATTCTAAAAGAGAGCTTTCTTGTCTCAAATGCCTGAATACCTCAAAGAACTGTACTATAATTATTTTTAGTATGGGATAACCTAAGTCTACAAAAAGACTATCAAATAATTAAATTCATTAAATCAGAGAGTTTAAAACAAGAATATGGTTAACATTCTTAAGCATTTGGGATCTAGACTCCTTTTTTTAAAAGCTCACTATGAAATTAATGGTGAAATCACTGTTTGCTGAATACAGTCAAAGCAGTTTAGTGTTATGAATAGGACTTTATGAATATATGAATAACACTTTCCAAACAGACATTCCTAAAACAGACTGTTTCTTATCAGCTATAAAAGGATTTGGCTCCTCAGTTCCCAATTTACAAATTGTAGGACTTTTGGGATTCTTAGTAGTAACACTCAGGCAGATATAGGGTAGGAAAGACCACTCGCGGGGTCAGAGTTACACTACCAGCAGGTCTCTCAGTCAATGGGTTTTTGTCTCTCAATCGATGGGTTTTTCTTGCAAATAGGCCACACTTACTTAACTGACTGGTTCTAAGGCTAAGCTCACTGCTTTCTGATTTGAAAGGATATAAAATAAGCCAGAATATGAAAGTTGTATTTTTGCCCCGCTATTCTGGTGACAGAGAACTATGGAGAGGATAGCCATGTTGAGAATTCTGCAACACAGCCAAAAAAGGTTTCCCCCCAATTATTAGGTAATAACAGCCAACTTGCATTCTTCAAAACCACTTACTCTCTACCAACTTTAATTACCCTTCAGAAACACTACCCTGCCTGGTCTTTAAAACAAAAACAAAATGAAAGGAGAAAAAAAAGGCAACACTGCTTGCAGGAACACAGGAAATCCATCAAGGACTTGCAACATAACCTCCAGTTTGCATTCCCAAACCAAAAACCTTTTGGTTCCATCTATGCTAAAGTCTCAATCATGTAAGCCTCTCATAAGCCTGCAACTGTAGAACCAAATACAAGGTCAAAAAACATGTAGACCTAAGGCATGTAGCTTCTCTACCTAGCCACATTCATACCCAAAATGTAAACATAAATACTATCTTCACGATGTTTGAATTATTTATTTATTTATTTTTGAGACAGAGTCTCACTGTGTTGCCTGGGCTAGAGTGCCGTGGCGTCATCCTAGCTCACAGCAACCTCCTGGGCTCAAGCGATCCTCCTGCCTCAGCCCCCCGAGTAGCTGGGACTACAGGCATGTGCCACCATGCCCGGCTAATTTTTTTTTTTTAATATATATTTTTTAGTTGTCCAATTAATTTCTTTCTATTTTTAGTAGAGACGGGGTCTCGCTCTTGCTCAGGCTGGTCTCAAACTCTTGAGCTCAAACAATCCGCCCGCCTCGGCCTCCCAAAGAGCTAGGATTACAGGCGTGAGCCACCACGCCCGGCCACGATGTTTCAATTTTAACAAGAAAAAAAATACAAAGATAAAAATACGGAAATTTCTGGACAAAACAAAAAACAACTAAAATATAGGTTTCATGTTTAAGAAAAACTGAAAATAATTTTTGTCTCGAAGCTTTCTAAGAAAGAGACTTGGAGATGATTGATTTATGTAAACACTGCCTTGTAATAATTAAAATAATAAATTATATATCTAGCTTCCCTTTTTCTCAAAACAGATATGAGTAAATGCAAGGTTGTGAAGTTATTTTACAATCCTCATTGCAGTCTTGTTGTTAGGCACTTTCAATGTCAATAGCTTTGCAAAGTCAGTTGCATTTATTTTTCTATTAGGTTCTAGAATAGAATCCATATGAAGGAAAGAAAACTGATGTTAATAACTATTTAATATTTTTTAAGAGATGGGTCTTGCTATGTTGTCCGGGATATAGCACAGTGGCTATTCACAGGTGTGATAACAGCATATAGTGTCTAGCTCCTAGCCTCAAGCAATCCTCTTGCCTCAGGAAGCTGGGCCTATAGGCATGTGCTACTGTGCCTGGCGTATCTTTTTTTTTTTTTTGGCAGACACGGTCTTGGTTTGTCACCCAGGCTGGTCCTGAACACCTAGGGTTCAAGCGATCCTCTTACTTCAGCCTCCCAAGTAGCTGGGAGTATAGATGCAAGCCACCATACTCAGCTTAATATTTTAAAATTAATGTTGCCATGAGCTTTTTTTGAACATTTTTCCAAAAGCCAACATCAGTCCTTCCCTAGCTAAATTCAGTCCCATTCTGTCATTTGTAAAAAATGGTAGTAACACATCTTTTGATCTCAAGGCTCAAATTCTGACATAGGAAAACATCCTTCACCTTTTCATGATTATGATATTTCTTTAGATAAGATGTTGGCATTTTTATTCCTAGCATATAAAAGAATCAATAATTTAAGATATTATAAGATTCTGAAGTATGAGATTTAAAAGCATAATAAACCTTGAATTGCCTTGTGCTACTTCTCAAGTGAGAAATAAAAAATAATGTTCAGAGCAGACCCAAACTGGGGTCATTCAGCACTGGCTGAAACTTGTTTGCATAATTTCCTTGCCTACCCAATTAATTCAGGCTCCTCTATAGCTTATACAGGGGTGGGAATATGACTCAAAGGGCAAAAATAAAACATTTCACTCAGATAAGGAAGGAGCAAGCTTCTGCTATATGGCCTAATTTCAGACCTCAGTATGCCAGCACCTTTTCTAACTCCTTATTTTAAAATGGAATGTAAAAACTATACAATTAATATTCTAAGTAGCTAAGCTCATTAGCTGGGGTTCAAATGCCAATTCCATAGCCATCCTGCTGTCATAACTACTACATAAAATCATTAAAAATAAAGTGACAAATGTTATCACAGAGATGAAATTAAGGTATTACATTTCTAGTGTTATAAATAGCAGCTAAGTTATATCACTTCCTGACTGCCAAATTAAGATTAGAAAGAATGTGTGTACACAATTATATTTAAAAATAAAAAACAACAAAATTTTTGGATCCAAGTATGCCTGAAACTGTTTACTTCAGATGGCCAAGAATGAGAAATTTCAAAAACCAAAAATTTACATTATGCTTGCAATTTGCTATAAAATTTCTTTTCAGAAGGAGAAAAAAATTCTTTGCATGCATACCTCCCTACTTAACGACATAAAAACTTTAACATCTGGTAAAACATTCCTATTTGGCTCATTAAATAACATCATTAAAAAAGCATAAAACTGGGCTGTCATCTATCTAACAACTATAACACAAAATTGTTCCAGGTACCTATACCACTAACACTAAGCAGCCATGAATACTTACTGATGGTCATCCTGAACCCTCAGAACAAAAAAGGAACTGCATCTTTTTTTGCATCTTTGGTGAAAGATGCCAGCACTATATCTGCATTAATGAGGAGGCCGATGGCATGCTCATCAACCTGTCACCTCACGTATGGCCCCTTTCATTCTTCTCTTTTCCAAGCATCCTGGTATGCTCAGTATTCTTTTCATAAAGATGCTTCAGAAGGCAAAAACTATTTGTCAGTAAAGCAGATCACTTTCCAGAGTTGCATTTTTTAAACTGACACAGAGAGAGTAGTTCAAAGAACAAGTATTGCTTACATGGTAGGGTTTTTTCTTTTGAAGACAATAAGGAGCTTCAAAAAATATTTCTTGACTAGAGTCCTACTGGAAATCAATAAAAATCCCTCAACCAGCAAACTGCTTAAGTTGATTTGCTTAAGTTTAATAAGCAAATACTTAACAGGTAAGAGTAACAGCCTGACTTCAATCACAACATTAAGTCTTCCTAAAAACAAGGGGCAGAAAACATCTACTTAAGCTTTCTGTTCAAACAGCTATGTAAGGACTCTTGAATATTCTTTCTTGCTTTTTGTAATCATAGCCTTGCTCAGAACAGGAAACTTTACTTTGTCAACATTTAAGCCAAAAAGCAAGGCATCCAGGAACAACCTAGGGGGAGAAAGTGAAGTTATTCATTTTCAACAACTACTGTATACTTAATCATGAACTTATTACAAAGATACAGTCTTCATCCAATCAGTCTTTTCATTATTGCTGGTTTTGAAAATGGCCAACAATATTCATTAGGTACTGTGCCATTAACATTGCATTCAAAAAAAGAAAACATGGGAAACCAAATCCTTGCTCTCCTACTCTGCTGATATGCTCTGGTATTGGCCAGAGTATGGTAGTACAAAAAGAGTCTTGTTGTGATATAAAAGGCAATAAACACGTCAATGGAATAATGTTCATGGGCAGCCAAGATGAAGAAGATTCCAAAGAGGTTGAGAACCCAGGATAAAGTGTGCAAGAAATTCCAGCTTCTTGGTGTATCTAGGAAAAGGACAGAAAGATCATTTTAAAACCGCATTCCTTCCAATGCTTCTCAGTCACACGTTTCTTAGGTCAGGCTGTTTTGCCTAGTCTTTGTAGAATTTGACACCTTTCCCACAGCCTCTTCTGAAACTAGTTATCGAATACGCACAGAAGCACTCAAGAGATACTTACATTCAGTGACAAAGAAATTCAGCATAGTTAAGACGACTGTGTGGCCACTGAACATGTAATCTCCACAAGTGTGAACGCCAGTCAGGGTCATACCAAAGCCACTCCAAATGGCAAAGGCCCGGCGTAATTTCTCCCATACACTGCCATATATCTATAAAGAAAGCTATGAATTAGTGCTTCAAATGTTTAGGGAGGTGGGAGCTTCCCAACATTCATTCCCATTGAAATTCAAATGCTAAATGACTTAGAAATAAGATCTAAGCCAAGGCAACCAAGCCCTCAGTCTAGGCTGACCTCAAGAATGGGTGGGCAAAGTTTGGTAATTAAATGAAATCACTGTAATTCAAATTCCTTTACTACAAGTTCCTTTACAATAAAAAGGCCAGTATAACACAAAAACATCTCCAACTTTTTAATTCAATATCACAGTAGTGTTTGCTTGGCTGTTCTTGCCAATAAAAAATAGGCTATGACAAAGGTCAATGGCTACCATTCAATATCCATTCTCCCCTTCTTCACTGGTAACAGAATTTCAAATATATTGAGGTAGCAATGAACTCAACCAAAACATTGCATTTCACAGCCTCCCTTGCAACCAGATGTGGCCATGTGACTAATCACGTTCCGTACAATAAGATGTAAGTAGAAGTACAAAGGATTTCTGGAAAGGCTATTTATAAAGGAAAGAGACAACAACCTGGAGGAAGTCTTTTCTACCCTTCCACCTTTCCTTCTTCTAGCCTACAACTCAGACTCGTGATAGTTGAAGCTCCAGCAGCTATATCGGATCACAAAGGGGCCTTGAGTATGCAAGCCAAGTGGTAGGATAGCAGAGCAGAAAAAGCAGAAAATCAGAAGAATCATGGGGTTCTTTTGACGACTTCATAGTTATCGTACCAGACCTGGAGTACCTACTTTAAAATTTTTTTTTTTAAAGTGACAGAGTCTTGCTCAGTTGCCCAGGCTATAGTGCAATAGACCAATCACAGCTCACTGCAGCCTTGAACTCCTAGGTTGAGGAGATCCTTCCGCCTCAGCCTCTCGAGTAGCTGGGATTATAAACGTAAGCCACCATACCCAGTGCAGACTTCTTTTATGAGAGAGAATAAACCACTGTGTGCTTATTAAACCACAGCCACTTTGAATTTCCAGTTATCAGCAGCCAACCCTAATCCTAACTCCTACACATAAGCTTAAAAAGGCAATCCATTATGAGGAAGAGTTGGAGTGATAGTTGCTTTAAAAAAAAAAAAAAAAGGGATAATCACTTAAAAAAAGGCATTTAGCACATAACAAAATAATGGTACAAAAAGTTGCTAAAATGTTACGTGCATTTACTATGTGCAAGACATGCTGCTAAGTGCTTTATGTGTTATTGCATTTAATTTCCACAACAATCCAATGAAGTGATTCAACTGCGCAGATGAGAAAACTGGCTTAGAGAGGTCACACAGCTAGTAAGTAACATAAGTACGATGTGAACCCAAGGAGTCCAATTCCAAAGCCCTATGTCTTAAAGATTCTACTATGGCTAATGACCAAAAGACACAACACAACCTTACTAGCATTAGAAATCTCACCTACTGATTATACACTGCCCAGCCTTCCCTTTCTGCCTCAGTTGAGGGAAAGAGAGAGAGAAGAATTTGTTATTGGAGAAAAAGAAAGAGAAGGTACTAAACAAATGCACATTGTTTGGCTCTTTCTTGATCTTTAGTGAGCATAAGGTTAGAAATGTTACTTTTTTTCTTTTCTTGAGATGGGGGTCTCACTATGTTGCCTTGGGTGGTCTTGAACTCCTGAGCTCAAGCAATCCTCCTGCTACAACCTCCAGAGTATTTGGGCCTACAGATGCATGGCATTGTGCCCAGCTGAGATGTTACTCTTGAGAAAGTAAAAAATCATGTAGCAAAGAGACTGCTAGGAAAATGTCTCAACCAAGGATAGGAAACAAGTGATGCAGTTAAAAGAAGGCAATTATTCCTCAATTACTCAAGTCTCCCTATCTGTTCCCATCTTAAATGTCCCATATATTCTTCCAGAAAAAAAAATAAAAACTGAAATACAACAGAGCAGAATGAATAGGATGCTTTGACAAGACAAGGGGTAGAAATTTGCTTTAAGTGCTTCTAAATTTTAAGAACAGGCATGTTCTTGGTTCTATCCCCAAACCCCCTACTTCTGGGAATGCAATTTCAAGCAATTAATTTATTACAATGAAAATGCCTACGGAGTTCACTGTAAGGGATTTGATTGCCAGTTACCATTACCTTAACTTTCTATTTTTAATGATCACTGCAAATAATACGGGTCAATAAGTAGGTTAAAATTCAAAGCAATTAACAGTATTTAGGGCAGATTTGAATAGAAATATTCATATATAACCAAATGGTAATGAAAAATAGTCACTAGAGACAGAAAAGGGGCTGTCCATACCATAGAGGGATGGTATCTAATTTATTTTTGTAGCATATGGTGCAACCCTATGCACATATAGCCCTCTCTTCAGTGGCTGTCCCACAATTAAATCCCTCAGCTATAGGAAATTCTCTTTTCAGTGTAAAAGGCTTATATTTCTCTTCTTTAAAATCTCCCTTACTCGATTAGCATACTATTTTGGGGAAACTGTTCACACCATGTACAGAAACAATTTCAAGATAGATTAAAGATATAAAATGTAAAGAATAAGACCATAAATGTATCAGATACCATCTTTCATTAATCAGAATGGGAGTGCTGGCAAGAGGGTGGGAGAACTGATATGTATACATGTTGGTAGTAGGGAAAAACTCATCTCTTCGAGTGGGCATTTTAGCAATATATATCACATCTTTAAATGTGCATGTCCTTTAATTCCATAATTTTACTTCCAATAATTTATCTTAAGGAGATAATCACATAAGTACAAAAGCACAAATGCATAAGCATGTTTACTATAGCATTGTTTATAAATAGTAAAATTTGAAAACA
>NW_012154174.1:6260170-6263861 GCF_000956105.1 Propithecus coquereli
TTTAATGAGTCACAACAGCCAATTTTGTACATAAAGTACAGGTAATTTTCAGGGTCTTTTTTTTAAGTATTAATAATTCATAATCCTCTGTTTTTTGTTTTTTTTTTATTTCAGCATATTATGGGGGTACAGATGTTTAGGTTACGTATGTTGCCCTTGCCCCCCATAATCCTCTGTTTTTGTCCCCATCTCCATAATTTCTCCTCAGTTTAACCGGAAGAGATATCTGCAGTATACCAAAACAACAAGCTATAAAGTATAAAACAAAAACCAAAAATTAGCCATTACTTTGTGTATCACAGAAAAAGTAAAGTCTAGAATGCTGGGTACTATATTTTCAATGAGATATGGTATGGTCAAACTGCAACATCTTTTAAAAAGGAATGATGAGGACAGTGAAGGGACCAGAGCATGCCATATGAGGAACTTCAAAGATGCTAAGGATGATGGGAAAGGGAAAACGTAAGGCAAAATGATAACTGAAAGACACTTTTTTCCTACAGCTCCATAGCATAGAACTATCAATGGACAGAAATAACAAGGAGGCAGATTTTGGCTTAAGATTTTTACCAAATTATTTCTACAGGTTTATTACAAATATTGCAAATACCAAAAAACACATTTTAATACCAAAAGCAAAACCTTAGCCCTGTTGCATATATTGTGCCATCAACCCATGAAGAACAAGGAGTGATAAAGAAGGTAGCAGGCTACCTTTCCAGTACACTGCAGGTGCTGTCCTGGCACGGAGAGGGAGGTCACAAACATGGTAAAGCAGCGAAGCAAGAATACAGTGCCCATCAGACTACAGAGCCTTCGCAGGAGTATTGACCTGTGAACACAGCGACCAAAAAGAGGGAAAGATCAGAAGAAAACAAACCAAAAAGCTCAGGCAACAAATGTTTACTTAAAGGAAGAGCAAGCAAAAAAAACTCAGTAGACTTTTTGAAGAGGATGGAAATCTTAGAGACCATGTGAAGCATCACTGTCCAATAGAACTCCCTGCAATCATGCAAATGTTCTATACACTGTCCAATAAGCTATCTACATGTGGCTCTTGAGCACATGAAATGTGACTAGTATGACTGAGAAATCGAATTTTAAATTTTATTTTAGTTAATTTAAATGGCCACATGTGGCTAGTGTCTGCCACATTGAACAGTGCAAACCTAAGGTCAGATTCTAAGAGCATCATTTCAGTGATAAGAACATACGGCTAAGAGAAAATAAAAGAGTTATACAAGATAGAAGACTAGTAAGCCTGGAGTTAGTCCTGCTACTCATAAATCGCTCATAAATTATTTATTTATAAAAGGTAAAGTTAAACACCTGTGACTCTAGGGTTTTTTTGCTCATTAATAATGCTGGAAATTAGTTAATGATAGTAGCTATCTAATATTCCTTGCAACTTCTCCTAACTTAAACTTAAGCTACAAAATACAAAGTTTTTAATAAACATTAAGTTTCATATTAAATATATATCAAACAAAATTTTTGAATAACTGTCATTTGGGTAATCATGAACTGCATTGTGACATCACTTGTACTGTTATATTATTTCTTTAAATGTCTTAAACCAAAACAGACTAAGATTCTGTTTTGACATGGTCCATGCTTTATACATTATCTAAATGCTCCTCCCTCCCTCAAAAAAAAAAGCACTGAACACAAGGCTGGGTATGTTTCAAACTTTAGTTGCACACCTGGAACAGACCTTAGGAACTGCATTTTAACAAGCACCCAGGTGATTCTAAAGAAAGTGGTACAAACATTTTGAGAAACACTTTCTTTGACTAAGTAAACATTAACAGTTGCATTCAACTGGCCACTGCTATGCTTTACTAAACCTGCCAAGGTTTCCTATAAGGTAAAAGACTGTTTTGAATAATAGATATATTCAAATCCATGGGATTTTTGTGAGGCAAAATTAACCAGAAAGCAACAGTAAGATACATGTTTTTAAACCATCTCTGGTTTTAAGCAACCCAGAATTAAAAATATTGCTGTGAAACAGGACAAAATGGGAGAGAATGAGGTGCAATATGGCCTTAAAAGTGTGACAAGAATAACAATCATCAACCTTTCTTTTCACCTTCAAAGCACTGAAATAACTGCTGCTTAGGACCTAAAGCCCATCACTGTGGTTTACCTCAAGCACTTCCTAGCAAGGACAAAGGATCAAAAACTCAAGAAAGAGCCCTTATTCTTCTCCAGTGTTGCAAAGACAATGGACAGCAGATATCTACAAATTTTATCTTTAAATTTTTTCCTCACTATGCCTATTTTTTACTTAAATCAAGTAATTTCCCCGATCAAACTAGGAAAGGAGCTCCCTCTTACGCTTTTTTTTTTAATTAAAAAAATTCTTCCCTTTATATTTTTGGTGAAAGTGCTAAGAAGCACTTTCCCTATTTAGCAACATCCTATTCCACCTGAAGTGAACCACATGGACAGGTGTGCATGTTGTACAAAATAATCTCTTTTTTAATGGGCCTCCTCCAAGTAGAGAACAATTTCTTCCATCTAAACACTTGACCAAAGACTGTCCTTAGAGGAGTTTCTATCCTTCTATAGGAAGTGACACTTCCAGTTTGTTTCTAAAGAGAGATAAGGTCGGACTGGCAATGGCTGGCCCATGGCTGATCACCCGCATCTCTGATCTTTCCCTACAAAATGCATTCAGAGTATTACTAAACATGTAGGTATTACCCTAGGCTGACTCTTTTATTGATCAAACCCAAAACATTTTCCTTTGTTAATAACTATAATGTCACACTGACCAGAGAAAGAAATTAACAAGGAAACTGCAAAGGGAGAGACAAGGTTTGATGATCTTGACATAAGAAAGTCAAAACTTTTTCAGTCTTTTAATGGAATAGGTGAGGTACCTGTGCTTGTGAAGAAGAAGAACCAGGAGCCAAATATAGCAAAGAATCATGCCACATACTTCTGTCATGGCAAAGGCCCATGGGATTCTAGGAACGCTGGAACAGAAAAAAATTTGTTTTTGAACTGAAGAGAGATAGATGCATGGAAATGACACTACCCTTTTCAGTAAGATGCTGTTCTAATAATGACCTTAACATTGCTTTATATAACTTTTACCTTTTCTTGAAGATAATACCCGGACAACCTGGAGAAAAAATTTGTTTCACAAAGTACCCCATTTGTCAGAACCTGTTTATTGTCTGTGATTCTCAGTCATGGTTCTCTGCAAAGAAGTATTATAATAACCTTTTTCTCCCTTCCTATAGCACAGCAGACCCTAGATACAGGAATGCCTACAAAAGACAGTGAGGGAAAGGTCCACTTCTTGTATGATGTGCTAATGTCAGAACCCAGACAATCAGAATTTGAATGTGACTTATTTTTTAAAAAATATATTTGGTTTTGTTTTAGAAGCAGTAGAGTTTTTGGTTTTTTGTTTTACTTCTTTCTCTATGTCCTCCTTTGTTTTCTAACCCTGTTTTTTTCTATCTTTTCCATTTGTTCCTCTTTTCTCCTCACCAAATTCACTGCTCCTATGATTATCCACTAATAAAGGACAGGTCACATTTCTTAATTTTTAAAAGAAAGAGAAGCCCGGGCACAATGGCTCACACCTGTAATCCTAGCACTCTGGGAGGCCAAGGCGGGAGGATTGCTTCAGGTCAGGAGTCCAAGACCAGCCTGAGCAAGAGCGAGAGCCTGT
>NW_012154174.1:6263976-6280346 GCF_000956105.1 Propithecus coquereli
GGGAGGCTGAGGCAGAAGGATTGCTTGAGCCCAGGAGTTTGAGGTTGCTGTGAGCTAGGCTGATGCCACAGCACTCTAGCTTGGGCAGCAGAGCGAGACTGTGTCTCAAAAAAAAAAAAAAAAAAAAGAGACGACAAAAGGGAGATAGAAGATGGAAATGAAATAGTCCAAAGGATTATTAAAGGTTTTATTTTTATTCTTTTCATATTTTCACTAAAAACTTTTATACAATGACATATGTTAATTTTATAACTAAGAAAATAAAAGTATTTTTAAAAAACATGAAATCTGAAAGAAAAGAAAGATATTAAAAGTCTACTCCAAACCTTATTCAGAGTAACTGAGGATAGTTTAGTCATCTTCATTTAGGGACTTTACATCAGGAAAAAGACTCATTTTTAACCCATTGCTGCCTTATTATCCGGTATTAGTGGGGAAAGTTATTTCACATAACAGATTTTCAGATAAAGATTCTTTTAAATGACTTCTAAAAATTTAAAGTTTCAAAGTGAACACTTTTTAAAAACAATAATTTATATACTATATATACATAGTTAAAAGACTTTTACATCACTTATGAAAAGAAGTTTTCTGACCCTATCCCCAAAATAAACCTAATTCTTGCTTCCCAGGAAAAATCATTTTTACTTTTATAGACATTTCATCTGGCACTAAAGCTTTTTAGTCATACACTCCCCCAACACACATGTACACACAAGAGTCTCTCTCATGTTCTTATTATTTAATCATGTTGTTTAAAATAATTTTTGGCTTTTACTTAATGTAAGCTTATAAATGTCATTCATAGCTGAGTAGGCAGAGAATTATGATTAAATTCCTTTCTTCGGCAACTTCTTATAATTCTCTAGAGCTGATAAATACCACTTTTTTTAGTTTGCTCTGTTTCTTGTGTGCGTATCACCAATTCATCCCCAAACTATTCTATCGATTTCAATTTTTCCTTGGAGGCAATCTCTCCTAGAGCCCTTCTTCTTTTTCCAATTTAGAATGGTTGCATTTTCTAGTCCTCCTGCATGGCTATCTATTGGAATAAAATTAACCCTCATCTTGGAAATTTTTCTTTTTCTGTATTGGATTCTCTGTTTCCTGACTCTCATTGTCTTCCTCTTTTTCAGTTTACTCCTTAGTTTTGATTGTGCATACCTTTCAGTTGCTTTCTGAGAAAGAGAGGCGGGAGGGAGAACTTGTTTTGGATGTTTGATTTACTGAGGTTTAATTTAAATTCAGAAAAATTCACCTTTTTAGCTGTATAGTTCAATGCATTTTGAAATCCAGTAATATAACACTACCACAATAAAGATACAGAACATTTTCATCACTCTGGAAAGTTCCCTTGTGTCCCTTTGTAGTCAATCCCTTCCTCACCTCCAGCCCTGGGGCAACTACTCATCTGAGTTCTGTCCGTTAAAGGTTTGCCTTTTCCAGAATGGCATATAAATGGAGTTATACAGTACTTATCCAGATACCTTTTGTATCTGGCCACTTTCAGTCAGCATAATACATTTGAGATTCACCCACATTATTGTATATACAATTCTTTATCCACAATTTCTTTATGCACTCACTGGCTGATGGATATTTGGGGTTATTTCCAGTTTTTGGTGATCACGGACAAAGACCATATATAGGTCTCTGCATGGACATGTTTCATTTCTCTTGGGTAAATATCTAGGAGTGGAACAGTTGGGTCCTATCTCAAGTGTTTGTTTAACTTCTTAAGAAACTACCAAACTGTTTTCAAAGTAGTTATACCATTTTGCAGCAACATATGAGAGTACCTGTTGTTCTGCATCCTTAAAAGGACTTGGTATTGTCATTTTTTTGGTTGTTGCTTTTTGGGTTTTTTCTTTTTCATTTTAGCAATTCTAAAAGGTACAGGATAAGGGAAGTAAATTTTTTGAGTCTTGGAAATTTAAAAACTTGGTCTAGCCTTATATCTAATAGTTTGCCTGGATTGAGAATTCTACATTAGACATTATTTTCTCACAGAATATTAAAGGGATTATTCCATTGTCTTCTAGTTCTACTGTTGCTAGGAAGTTTAATGCTATTTGGATGGCCAATCTTTGTATGTTGTTTTGTCCCTTAAGAAGCTTTGAGGAACTTCTGTCTATACCCAGTGTTCTGAAATTTCACTATCATAGGCCTTGGTATGAGTCATTTTTCATTTCTTGTCCTGGGTGCTCAGTGGGCCCTCTCACTCTAGAATGTTACATCATTTGCTTCTGGGAAATTTCTCTTCGTTTTTTCTGTGTTTTCTCTCTCTCTCTCTTTTCGTTTTTTTTTTGAGATAGGGTCTGGCTCTGTTGCCCAGGCTGGAGTGCAGCGGCATGATCATAGCTCACTGCAACCTCAAAGTGATCCTGCTGCCTCAGCCTTCTGAGTAGCTAGAAATACAGGTACGTGCCACTGTGCTCAGCCAATTAAAAATAATTTTTTTTTTGTAGAGATAGGGTGTCACTATTGCCCAGGCTGGTCTTGAACTCTTGGCCTCAAGCAATCCTCCTGGCTGGACTCCCAAAGTACTAGGATTATAGGTGTGAGCCATTGCGCCTGGCCATTTTCTCTATGTGTTCTTTCTGGAACTCCCACTTGTTAATTGTTGGGCTAACTGGGTTAATATTATCTTTTCTCTTCAATTTTTCATCTCTGTTCTACATGCTGGGCAATTTCATCAAGCTATGTTCTAATTATGCTGCTGGATTTTAAATTTCTACTTTCATTTCTTATTTTCCAAAAGCTTTTCTCTCTGAATTTTCCTTTTTTAGGCTCTCATTACTGTCTCATAGAATGCAACATCTCTTATCTCTCTAAGAATATGAATGGGTTTCTTTAAGTGTTGTTCTTCCTATTTTGTGTTTTCCAATTTCCTTTTTTTTCTGTTTGCTTTGGTCTGTTTTTCTCAAATGTCTGGTTATTCTTGACTGGCCATTCATATTTGACAGTGAAGTACTAAGAAAGATAATTACACATTCTGTGTGCATGGACTGAGCTTTGTCAAATTGTGGGTTTCACTGTAGAGTGATTCGGCAGAGGTCTGGTTGATTAAATAAGGATATCCGCTCCCCACCCCCACAACCAGTTATCTACAGTCCTTTTCTCTAGGTTTTCCAGGGAGAAGATTCTGTTACCCTTTTTGGAGGATCAGGGCCAGGTGGGAGTGGGGATGGGAAATAAGTCTGGCTACTTAAAAGGAAGAGAGCTCCAAGTCTTAGAGATTAGTACACAGACTTTTAGTTAATCCCCTTGAAAACATATGGCACTTTGTTCTCATTTGGGCATGGTGTCCACAGTGCACTCAGGTCCATAGTGCCTCACATTCAACTGCTCTGGAGAATATACCACCAGTCTTTTGTTGGAGTAGAGCAGGTCTAAAAGCTCCTTAAGTAGACTTTTAACCAATTCTTCCATATTTACCTCTGATCTGTACCTGGCCTTGAGTAATGCTTGGTACACCTCCTGTTGTGTGGGTTTTACTGGAGCTCTGAAGTACAAATAAACTCATCCCTTGGGCACTGCCACCCTCCACCCCCAATTTCACAACAGGCACTCAGATTTCCACTTTCCAGACTTACACAATTATCACTGTTTTTGTCTTCATGGATTTATAGAGTTTCTTCCCCTTTTTGTTGTCATTTTAGTGGAGTGTTGTGAGGAACCTGTCAAATGTGTAGTCAATCCCCCATATTATTTTGATGCAAGGATTTTAAAGACGTATTATACATGTATATGCCTTTTTCCTGGATAGAATTTAATTTCCTTTGGTAATTCAGAGTCATCCCTATGAACACCGATTATTACACTGGACATGGTAATGACCTCGGGGACTACTGAGAAATGAAGGGCAGTTAAGATCCAGATTGATGTGGTTTGTCCATTATTTATGTTTGCCTTTTATGGTACTTCTCATTCCTCCCTTGCTATTACGGCAAAGTGTGTTCCAACAGCCCAACAGCAGCCCTGCAACAAAAGAGACACATCTGCTGGATGTTGGGAGTATCTGTGCACAAGAAAATGGAAGAGACCCAAGGGGATATAGGAGGAACACTGACAGCATCTGCTACCATTTGCCTATGAATAAAGTTTAGATGCTTAAGAGCATGGAGTTTTATAGAGAGTGTTATTGCAGATAAAAGAGTTAGGCAAAATTTGGTTTCAAATTCCCACTGCAAATTGAAAGTGTATGTCTATATAAAACTTTATATATAAATGTTCATAGCAGCATTATTAATAATAGCCAAAAATTGGAAATAACACAAATACCCATCAACTGTTGAAATGGATAAATAGAATTGGTATATCCATACAATAGAATATTAATTCCCACTGCAAATTGAAAGTATATGTCTATATAAAACTTTATATATAAATGTTCATAGCAGCATTATTAATAATAGCCAAAAATTGGAAATAACACAAATACCCATCAACTGTTGAAATGGATAAATAGAATTGGTATATCCATACAATAGAATATTATTTGACAATAAAAAGGAATGTAGAACTGATACATGCTACAATAAGGACAAGTCTTGAAAAAATGCTAAGTGAAAGAAATCAGACACAAAAAAGGCCACATATTGTATGGTTCCATTTATATAAAATGTCCAGAATAGACAAATCCACAGAAGCAAAGTAGACCAGTGGTTGCCAGGGTCTACAGGGAGGAGAGAGTGGAGTATGTGACTGTTAATGGTATGAGTTTCTTTCCGAAGTCATGAAAATATTCAGGGACACCATGCCCAGTTGAGAACAATCTGATGCTTACACAATTCTGTAAATATACTAAAAACCACTGAATTGTACATTTAAAAATAAAACCCTTGTTCTACCAGTCCACCCCCCCCCCACCTTTCTCCTGTTACGCCTTGTTATAGACTTCATAGAACCTCAGCATCCATTCTCTCATTTCTTGAAGATTTTAACTTCTGGTTCACTGTCACTCTTTCTAATATTTCTGCTGTAATTGTGCTCTTACTCATTCTACTTTTACTTCTCTTCCTGTGATACTATCCTTTACCCTACCATACCAACCCAAACCCATGGCTGTAACCTGAACCTTGTCATTACTGAGGTTACTCCTTATAATCTCAATTTCAGGAATCTTACACTCACCAACACCTCTTGTCGTTTCAGTTTATTCCTTCTTATACCCCATCTCCAATAATTCTGAGACCTAAAATCCACTGATCCTATAATATTTTCACTGTCCTTCACCGACTTCATGTCCTTATTTCCCTCCTTATCTGCCTGAATCCATGATCCCTCATTATAATTGCTCCCTTGCATCTTTTTCCTTCATCATACTGCAAAACTCAACCCTGCTTAAATCCAACTCTCCACGGATTCCATACCTGTATCTGTTGCTGGATGAGGCTGGTAAAAACACAATGCCAAGACTGCTTAACCTCAGGAAGGCCTCTAGTGCCATCACTACATTACACAAGTCTATTCACTCTCCGGCTCTATTAGATGACTCTACTAGATGACTACTTTACACCTCTCATCCTTTTGCCTCAATCCTCCATCCTTCTCTCCATTCTCATTCTCTGTACACAGAGAAAATAAAAACAATCAGCAGAGCACTTCCTCATGTTCCACTATGACATATAGCAATCTTCTACCCATTCCCGTATTTTCTATCTTCCCTTCTGTTACGGATGAATAGTCCAAGTGCCTAAGGTCAGCCTCTTCCAGCTACTAGACCCCATCCCTTTTCATCTACTCAAGGACATGGCTCCAACAATTGTACCCTCTCTTTCCTCTAACATCATTGCCCTCCCCCTAATAGAGTCATCAATACAACAAACATGCTAGAATATAGCCCATCAAAAAAAAAAAAACAAAAAAACCCTCTTGACCCCATATCCTTCCACACTCCTCCCAAGCTACAGCTCCATTTCTCTGCTGCCCTTATAGGAAAACTTATCCCTACAGGAAAGACTTAATTGTCTCCACTTTCTCTGTTCCCTTTCTCTTTCTCTCATTTCTTTACTCAATTCTTTTATTTTGAAAAATTCTGATTCTACCAAAAAAAGCTAAAAGAATAAGCATTTTATATTCTTCATTTAAATCCATCGATTGTTTACAATAATTAACATTTTACCACATTTGCTTTATTTCATTCTTTCTATATTATGCCTATGTACATATAAACACATACCCTTTTAGGGGAGGCTAAAGCTTCCCCCCCAAAGTAAGTTACAGACATTATGACATTTCTTCCTTAAATATTTCAACATGTATCTCTGAGAACTAATATACTATTATACCCAGGAAATCATACACTGATTTAATATCATCATTTAATATGCGATCCTATTAAAATTTTCTTAATGATCCCCAAAATGTCATTTATAACAGTTTTTTTCTTAATATAAGATCCAACTAAAATTCATGCATTGCTCTTGGTTATATCATTTCAATTTCCTGTACAATTCCCCCCTGGCTTTTGTCTACCATGACACTGACATTTTTGGAGAGTCCAGATCAGCTGTCTTGTAGAATATGCGATGTTCTGGATTTGTCTGATTATTTCCTCATGATTAGATTTAGGCTATTATTTTTTTTTTTTTTTTGGCAAGATTATTACATAGGTGATGCTGTGAAAATCAAATCCAATGCACATAATGTCAGTTTGTCCCACTGTGATGCTATATTTGATCATTTGGCTAAGATGATGCATGCCAGATCTTGCCTTTGTAAAGGTACCTTATTTCCTCTGTAATTAAATAATATGTGAGATGATACTTTCAGATCATGTGAATATTCTGCTCCCCAATGGCCTTTCACCTAATAGATTTTAGCATGACTTTTCTGAATCAATTATACATCATAAAATAAAAAATAGTCATGCCATCCACATTTGTTTGCTGGTATTGTTCTTGAAGAGCTTCCCCTCTCACTCCACTATTTTTTGTTTGTTTATTACTATGGTTTCATAGACTATTTTTCTTACTCAATATATTATAATCCATTACCATCATTATTCTTTTTGTTGTTCCAATTGTCCTAATTTGATCAGTGGGAGCCCCTTCAAGCCAGCTCTATGTTCTTTTGATATGTTTCCATGGGTTTCATGTACTTCCTTGATTTATGGCACAAGATGTCTTTCAGACTTGTTTTATACTTTTATTCTCTCCCTCTCAATCTCTCTCTCTCTCTCTCTCTCTTGACCTTCTCAGTCTTCTTTATTGGCTTCTCATTCTCTGACCTCTAAATGTGAGAATGTTTTTAGGCTCAATCTTCAATCCTCTTCCCTTCTGGATTTACTTCCTAGGAAACCTTATCCAGCATCATGGCTGGCTTTCCTTATGCTAATAACTCCCAAATCTTAGCCTAGATCTCTCTCTCTCTGAACTCCACTCATATTTCCATCTCTTACTCAACATCTGATTTGGTGTAAAAGATATCTGAAACCTGAAATGTCCAAAACCAAACCCTTCATTTTTAATTTTCTCTCCAAGTCAGCTCCTTCCAGTCTTCCCATCTCTTTAAATGGCAACTTCATCTTTCCATATGCTCAGGTTAAAAATCTTGGAATAATCTTTGGCCTCTTTTTCTCTTATATCTCATGTCCAAATTCATCAGCAAATCCTGTTAGCTCGACTTTTGAAATATATATAAAATTTGACTCTTTCACACCATCTCTACCACCACTACTACCCTCATTCAATCTACCATCTTCTTTGTATAGATGAATTCAATATAACTTCTTAACTGATCCCTGGTTCCCTACTCTTACCCCCAGGCTATTCTCAATACAGCTAGAATGACGTTTTTTTTTTTTTTTGAGACAGAGTCTCACTGTGTTGCCCGGGTTAGAGTGCCGTGGCGTCATCCTAGCACACAGCAACCTCAAACTCATGGGCTCAAGCGATCCTCCTGCCTCAGCCTCCGGAGTAGCTGGGACTACAGGCATGCGCCACCATGCCCGGCTAATTTTTTCTATATATTTTTAGTTGTCCAATTAATTTCTTTCTATTTTTAGTAGAGACGGGGTCTCGCTCTTGCTCAGGCTAGTCTCGAACTCTTGAGCTCAAATAATCCATCCGCCTCGGCCTCCCAGAGTGCTAGGATTACAGGCGTGAGCCACCTCGCCCGGCCTAGAATGACGTTTTAAAATGGAAAGTAGATCCCCCTACTCTTCTCAATACTTTCCTATGGCTTCCCTTTTCACTTAGAATGAAAGCTAAAGCCCTTACAAAAGTCCTCAAGTCCCTATACAATCTGGCTTCCTGTCTCCTCTCAGACCTCATTTCCAACTGCTCTCCCTGTCTCTCACTTGTTCCTTAAACATGCCAGGCATATTCCCAGTTTAGGATTTTTGCATCTAGCTGTTTCATCTGCCTAAAGTACTCTTTCCCCAGATTTACACATGCTTTCTTCCTTACTTCCTTAGGGTCCTCTGTTTACAGTTGGGGAAAACTGTATAGAATAGGAGAGGAGATACAGGCATCTAACAGCTTCTCGAACAGCTTTCAATCAATTCTCCTTATTTTAGCATCACCCCTTCACCTCTAGTATCCAGAGTTTTGAGAAATCTCCCATATAATAAACAGGATTCATTCATTCCCTGTTTACATGGGAGCCCATCCTGTAGGCTTAAAACTTAAAAAACAAAACCAAAAAACTCAACACTATAGTCAGGCTTTGACAGGGAGCAAAATGTGATGTATATGTTATTCTGCTATCTTAATGTAGATGCTTTTAATTCATTTCATTTTAAAATACATATGCAACAAGGCACTTTCAGAAAGGCAAAATATTTTATAAAAACAAGAAAAGCAATACAAATTTTAAAAAGATAAGTTCACAAATATAAAAACTAATAGTTGAGTATTT
The DNA here is from genome assembly GCF_000956105.1 of Propithecus coquereli. Taxonomy (NCBI): domain Eukaryota; kingdom Metazoa; phylum Chordata; class Mammalia; order Primates; family Indriidae; genus Propithecus; species Propithecus coquereli. Next base: position 6,272,842 of record NW_012154174.1, read on the forward strand.
TTTATTATTCTCTTCTTATTTTTCATATATTATACATTTTTAATGTATTCAGTATTTAATAAAAACAGGATACTATCACCGAATCCATTGTTCTATTTGTGGCAATTCCAATTCATTTGGTCTTATAAGAGACTACCATATTTTCAAAAAAGCAGAACCCTATTCATTATTTTAAAAAAATAAAATTAAAAGAAAAGGCAACCAAGCTCCATTTATTACAGACATCATTCCAGGACATCATTTTTTTCCTTTTTTTTTTTCAGACACAGTCTCACTCTCTTGCCCTTGCTAGCATACAGTGGCGTCATCATAGCTCACTGCAATCTCAAACTCCTGGACTCAAGCAATCCTCCTGCCTCAGCCTCCTGAGGAGCTGGGACTACAGGCGTGTGCCACCACGCCTGGCTAATTTTTCTATTTTTAGTAGAGACTGCGTCTCGCTTTTGCTCGAGCTAGTCTTGGACGCCTGAACTCAAGCAATCTGCCCGTCTCAGCCTGCCAGAATGCTAGGATTACAGGTGTGAGCCATTTTGCCTGGCCAGGACATCCTTTTAAAATCTGAAGTGCCCAATGAGCTGTACCTACAGAAAAATAAATTAAGCAGTGGTCTTTCTCACTTACCTATGTTTAGGTCTAATTTACTCTAAGTGAAAAAGGTGATTTTAAAGCATATCTTTTTATACCACCAGATAAAGCAATAGAAAGTATACATCAACCACAACCACAACAATGACAAACAACATAATTATCAGAAATATATTATCATTGCTGTTATTATAGCAACCTTCTACAAACTTAGCAATTAAAAGCAAACTTACCTGTCTAAGAATATATCTGGGAGTGGTGGATAGGTCTGCATGTCAGGCACTCGCTCGTGGACTATAACCATAATGAAAGATGTAAATCCAAATACTATAAAAACATATATACAACTCAGTATGGTCTTCCAGTATTCTGGGTCCAATCTTCGAACAGAATGTTTGTTTTTCCCATTCATGTACTGGTACTGATCGGAGTTCAAGTCCGTGATGGGTCCGTCACAGTCATGTGAAAGCTCCCCATTACAAAGCCAGTCTGCACTCTGAAGAGAACTGATGAAAGGGGTCATGGAACCCATGGGACTGTCACTGTTGTAGCCCATCTCTTCTAAAACATCGATATGTACTTTTTGCAATTTTCGGACTGAGAGCATTAACCTTTTAATGTCCCCTAAGACTTTGATTTCCAGAGGAGGAGACCGGAGATCATATTCAGTCAGTGTTAGCAATGTGATTCCATCAAGTCGGTGCTTATTGCATAAAACATCCACATATTCAAAAAAGCCTTCATCCTTCAGCCACACAGCTACGTGCTTGGTAGTCCAGCGGCGAATGCAGAGTTGATTAGGACCTGCCATTTCCCCCTCTACTGCCTGTCAAGCAAAAACAGGAAAACAAAACAAAAACTTTAGTGTGTCCTAATAAGTTCTTCAAAGACTAAATACACATAAACATATCAGAAACAGTAATTACCTAGACTGTCCTATTGGCTTCTAGAGTGAAAGAAAAAAATATTCAATAATGAGTGGTTTTCAATAGACTAACATTCTAATAATCTTATGCACATAACCCCAATAGCAGAAGAAAAGCTAATGACCAAATATTTTTACAGAAAGATATTTTACGAATGGCTTTTCCACAGCATATGAGCCACAACTTAGTTAAAAAGCCTACTGTTGAGAACAGTTCAGAAAAATCCCATTTTAATACTTTTCATAAAATTAAGATATTTAGCCAAGTGCAGTGGCTCATGCCTATAATCCTAGCACTTTGGGAGGCCAAAACAGGAGGACTGCTTGATGCCGGGAGTTTGAGAACAGCCTGAGAAACATAGTGAGACCCCGTCTCTATGAAAAACAGAAAAATTAGCCAGCCGTGGTGGCGTGCACCTGTAATCCCAGCTACTCAGGAGGCTGAGGCAGGAAGGTCATTTGAGCCCAGGAGTTTGAGGTTGTAGCAAGCTATGATGATGCCACTGTACTCTAGCCCGGGCAACAGACAGAGACTCTATCTCAAAAAAAAAAAATTACAATATATAGAAAGATTTGTTATATGCAAAAAAAAAAATCAAACCTTCATGGTTATGGAAAAAGTACCTCCCTACCTGGGGAGAAAAAACATAAAAGCAAATAGATAACTGTAATTCCAGGAAACCCTTTAGATTAAGGATATTTCTAACTACTATACACATGATTTCTATAACCAATATAAAGCCTTTAAACTAGATATAAATTTGAATTAATAATAGCTCAGTTCTTTCTAGCATTTCATTCTTAAACTATCACTGGGATTTTTGTGACAAAATTTTTAAAAGAAAACTGTCACTTCAATATACTCATAAATGTGATTACCCAAATTTTATATTGCAGTTATAAAAGCCAACAATGTGCTATGTTTTAAAAAGTACTAATAATTTCTACTACTTTGATCCCACACAGCTCTGTTTATGGTCTTTTTCTATTGTAAAACTTCTAGTTACCTGAGCCTATATAAGTTTTATAAAGTATATCAGACAAAAGGGAGACAAACGCCTACGTAGGAAAAAACACTGTTTCTCAAAAGTACTTTCTCAACTATTGAAGCCTGTGGGTTTTCTGACATTTTCCAGATCTCTAAAGGTTATATTTCCTTCTGAGATGATTTTTAAAAATATGATAGGCAAACCATAAAGCATAAAAAAAAGAATAAAGAATGATACAATGAACATGTATGTGCCTACTACCCTGCTTGAAAAAAATCAGTTACAATACAAATGGTCTGTTTTCTAATGTTGCTATTAGTTATACAAACACGTTCCTTTTGTGAAAATTCATCAAGCTGTATACTTAAGATCTATACTTTCCTCTATACATGTTAAACTTTACTTTAAAAGTTTACTCTCAGCCAGGCGCGGTGGCTCACGCCTGTAATCCTAGCACTCTGGGAGGCCGAGGCGGGCGGATTGCTTGAGCTGAGGAGTTCAAAACCAGCCTGAGCAAGAGCGAGATCCTGTCTCTAAAAATAGAAAGAAATTAATTGGACAACTAAAAATATATAGAAAAAAAAAAAATTAGCCGGGCATGGTGGCGCATGCCTGTAGTCCCAGCTACTCGGGAGGCTGAGGCAGAAGGATTGCTTGAGCCCAGGAGTTTGAGGTTGCTGTGAGCTAGGCTGATGCCATGGCACTCACTCTAGCCCGGGCAAAAGAGTGAGACTCTGTCTCAAAAAAAAAAAAAAAAAAGTTTACTCTCAAAACAGAACATCGATATAAATAAATAACCTTCTATCCTCAAGGACAAACAAAAGTTCTTCAGGATGCTCTGATAGTAACCTCTTTCTCTCCTCCCAGATGCGAAACACTCCTGATCTGTGTGTTTATCATTGCCTTATAACATGCGTTTTTGGCTATGAAAAACCTTTCTACACTTCCTTATGTTGAATACTGCTCTGCATTCTTCCCCTATCCACACAAACTCTTTCCATGAAGACTTACAATCATTCAGCAAAGGCAGACACTTTAACTACATGAGCACCACTTGCATCATCAAAACTATTCAGAAAACAAGAAAGATGCTTGAGAAAATTCACCCACAGATGAATGTCATGAAAATGCCAGTTAATCCTTAAGTATTTATTTCTTAATTACTAAAAAGCAATCCTAGCTTTTGGAAGGCTTAAATCATATTTTGTTTCCAAATAGAGCTTTTAATATTATCAACCCACATAGTTTTTTAAGTCTTTGAAAATTAACATCACATCCATCTACAAGGAGTCGTATTTTTTAAAAAGTTGTCTAATTCTTACATACTGTAGAGTTACAAAAACTGTTGTTCAACTCTTTTTAGCTATAGTATATCATCACCACCCCAAAGGTCAAAGAATTATGATTTTCTCACTTTAACATGTGAAATTTACACATTACTATATTATATATTGTTTTATATCATTTATCATATATCATATATAAAATTCCATTAAAAACACGACTTTGCTATGTTTTAAATCATACACATAACTAGATGATTTCACCGTACCTACTACATACATATCTTCCTTCTTTTCCCCAAAGTATGTTCTGATTAAATTGCTTCACCCTTGGATATCCAATAAGCACATGCTACAAACTCTCTAGAAGTCATGAAGCAGCAAATCTGAGAAAGAAGCTCCTTTCATACAAAATATGGCCAGATTTCTTCAGTCATTTTATTTCTATTCTGCTACCTTTCCCCTTTCTCTAACAGCTTACCACCAATGGATTCCATGTCACTCCCATCCTTGTAGCATTATTCTTTAGCACAGTTTCATCTAATACTCTGCTCAAAATTATTCTTCTCTTCTTTCATGGTTTTCTTTTTTCCTGTCTTAGCTTACCAGTTCTTTACAACCTCAACCAGGCTAACAGGCTTTGATGCTGACGTTTTAGCTGCGAGAAAATATGAGTTAGCATACATGGAAGCCTCCTGGAAGTCTCTGAGCCTGCTGTGGGAATGCCCTAAAAGCATGAAACACTCCACTGTTCTGCTTCATCAGGTCAGTGCATGTCCTTTAATTGTATGCTACTACATAATAGAGGCCCATACTAAATCACTACTTAGCTAACATTGTGAAAGCCTACATTAAAGAGGTATATTAAAAGATGATAAAAAGCTTTAGGCTTCATTTAATATTTATGTTATGCCATAGGAATTACAGGGAACAAGAGACTTTGAATGAAGAATATGACAGATACAGATTCACACACATTGATAAAATAAGGAAATTAGGTTAGTAAATGTTTAAGAACATTAAGAATTCAGCTTTAACCAATAATTGATACAAATAAAATATTAGTTAAAGGGACATCTGCTTCTGGCCAAGATGTACTAACAAGGACCAGATTTATACTCTGACTTCAACCAACCAAAAAAAAGACAAAATGCGTGGAAAAAAAAAAAGTTTCAAGACATTGGACATCAGACAAATCCCTGAGAGATAGGAAACAAATAAAGTAAGCCCTACTGCCCTAGCTTACTGCCTTGAGAGCTTCCCAAGGCACAAGAGATGCAGTGTGGGAAACCCAGGCAAGGCCTGGCAGACTCAAGGAATTGAGGAGATGGAGCTCAGAGTCTGAGGTGATCAAAGTAGCTAGTGTTTGTGGGACAAAATACTGGAGAGGAGAGAGCTACTAAGACTCCAAGGAACTCCAGAGATCTACATAAGGTCTCTCTTGAATAATTAGCTGAATGCTGATCAGCACATGTATGTGAGGAAACTAACCAAGACTGAGGCAAGACCATCCAAAAGGATTCCTAGCACTCACACAAGGCCAAGCAAAATGCCTATCCGGAAAAAAAGCCAGACTAAAAAAAAGTCTCATGATTCATGGGACTTTGTGGAGAGTGCACAGAGAGATCTTGCCAGAGTAGTTTTGCTGGCAGTTTTCAACTAGGGGCAATTCTCCTCTCCTCCCTGGGACATCTGGCAATGTCTAGAGATATCACAACTGGCGGCTATGGAGGGGCTGCTACTGGCATCTAGAGTATAAGCCAGGGATGCTGTTAAATATTCTATTAATGCACAGGACTACCCCCTTGCCCAGTGAAGAATTATTTGGCCCAAAATGTCATGGTGCTGCTATTGAGAAACCTTATCCCAGACTAAACATGTCTTTGGTCCAGCCTAACAAGTCTTTTTTTCTTTCCTTTTTTTTTTTTGGAGATAGAGTCTCACACTGCCGCCCCAGCTAGAGTGCAGTGGTGTCATCATAGCTCACTGCAACCTCAAACTCCTGGGCTCAGGCAATCCTCCTGCCTCAGCCTCCCAAGTAGCTAGGACTATAGGCATGTACCACCACGCCCACCTAATTTTTCTATTTTTTTGTAGAGACAGGGTCTCACTCTTGCTCAGGCTGGTCTTGAACTCATGAGCTCAAGTGATCCTCCCGTCTTATCTAGGATTATAGGCATCATCACGCTTGGCCTCTCAGCCTAACAAATCTTAAAAGGAAGACTCAAAAAGATCAAATTGTTTTCAAGTAACTTAACTGCATCCCACAACAAATCTCAAGAATATTAATAGAAGTATTCAGAACCCAACAAAATTCACAATGTCTGGCATCCAGTCAAAGATTATCAAGCATGCAAAGCAGCAGGGAACTATCACTTACAATGAAGAGAAAAATCAATCAATCAAGATCACCCCAGAACTGACAAAGATAATAGAATTGGAAGATAAGGAAATTAACAGTTATGATAATTGTGTATTACATATGTTCACAAAGTTAAATAGAGAAACAGACACATAAAAAGACCTAACTCAAACTTCTAGAGATAAAATGACATTATGAAAAATATGCTGGATGAGATTAATAGCTGATCAGTCATTACAAAAGATAAGAGCAATAAATGTGAAACAATAGAAACAACTCAAAATGAAACACAGAAAGAAAAGAAAATCTTAAAGAGAGCATTATTCAGTCTTAAAAAGGAAGGAAATTCTGACACATGCTACAACATGAATGAACCTTAAAGACTTTATGCTAAGTGAAATAAGCCAATTACAAAAGGACAAATATTGTATGATTCCACTAACAGGAGGTACTTAGAGTAGTGAATTTCATAGAGACAAAAAGTAGAATGGTGGTTGCCAGGGGCTGGGAACAGGGAGAATGAAGTGTCATTGTTTAATGGGTAAAGGGTTTCAGTTTGGATTCAGTTAATGGTTGCATAACAATGTGAATGTACTTAATGTTACTGAACTGTACACTTATAAAATGGTTAAAATGATAAATTTTATGTATTTTGCCATAATAAAAAAAAAGAGAACATCGGTGAGAGGTGGGACAACTTCCAACAGCCTAATATATATGTAATTAGAGTCTCCAAAGGAGAAGAGAGGAGAGAGAAAAATATTTGAAGTAACAATGGCAAAAAATTTTCCATATTTGGTGAAAACTATAAATGCAGGTATCTAAGAAGCTCCCAACATAAGAAACAAGAAGAAAAATACACCAAGGCATATCATAATCAAATTCCTCAAAAAGTGACAGTGAGAAAATCTTAAAAGCAAAAAGGGAAAATAGACACATTATGTACATAGGAACAAAGGTAAGAATGATAGCAGATTTCTCACTGGGAGCAAGGAAAGCTAGAATACAATGAAACAATACCTTTAAAGTACTGAAAGAAAAGAAAATGTCATCATATACTTCTATGCCCAGTGAAGTATCTTTCAAAAGCAAAGGTGAAATAAATACTTTTTAAGACACACAAAAAGCTGAACAATTTCATCACCAGCAGACATGTACTACAAGAAATGTTAAAGGAAGTCCTATAGGCAGACTGTAAATGTTACTATATGAAAATATGAATCTACACAAAGGAATGAAGAACACCAATAATGGTAACCACATGGGTAAATATATAATTTTTTTCCTTATTATTTAAATTTCTTGGCAGGGCGCAGTGGCTCACATGTATAATCCTGGCACTCTGGGAGGCCAAGGAGGGC
>NW_012154174.1:6281907-6292952 GCF_000956105.1 Propithecus coquereli
ATCTTTGAAAAACCTACAGCTAACATAATACTCAATGGTGAAACACTAAATGCTTTCCTCCTAATATCAGGCAAGGCTGTTGTTCTCACCACTTCTATGAAACATTAGAAGCTCTGGCAGTGCAATGAGACAAAAAAAACTAAAAGGCACACAGATTGAAAAGGAAGAAATAAAATTGTATTTGTAGATAACTTGAGCATTTATATAGAAATTTCAATAGAATCTACCAAAAAAAATTTACTAGAATAAGTCAGTTTAACAAGATTGCTGGATGTAAGATAAACACACAAAAATCAGTTGTATTTATATACACTAGCAACAAACAATCAAAAATTGAGATTTATAAAACAATACCATTTACGACAGCATCAAAGAAACATATGAAATACCCAAGGATAAATCTGACAAAACATGGGAAAGACCTGTACACTGAAAACTATAAAACACTGTTGATAGAAATTAAAGATCTAAATAGTGAGAGATGGGTAGGTCAGAAAACTCAATACTGTTAAGATGTCAATTCTCCCCAAACTGATCTATAGATTCAATACAATTCCAATCAAAATCCCAAGAGGCTTTTTTGTAGATATTGATAAACTTATTTCATAACTTCATATGGAAATGCAAAGGACCCAGAATAACCAAAATAACTTTGAAAAAGAACAAAGTTAGATGGCTGATTTCAAGACTTACTATATGGCTACCTGTATTTGTCCTCTATTGCTGTGTAATAAAGTACCATAAACTTAGTGGCCACTCACATTCCTTGTTACATGGCCCATTCTTAACCTGAAAACCAGCAGTTTCTCTGGTGTTTGGAATCTCTTTCTCCAGGAAAGGCCCAATTCCTTTTAAGAGCTGCCTAATTAAGTCAGGTCTACCAAGGATAATCTCCCTTTCTTAGTCAACTGTAACATATAACACAACATAATCATAGGAGTGATATCCCATGATTGGGAGGAGTTTCAGGTGCCTCCCATTATACAAGGGCACAGGTCATTAGTGGTCATCTTATACTTCTGCCTATCTTGGTACCCTAATCAAGACAAAATGCTATTGGCATAAAGAAAAACAAATCAACGAAACAGAACAGAGTCCAGAAATAGGCTCATATATATATAAAGTCTGATTTTCTACAAATGTGCAAAGGCAATTCAGTGAAAAAAGCATAATCTTTTTGTCAAATGATGCTGGAGCAAGTGGATGTCCATATGCAAAAAACATCAATCTACACCTCCCACCACATACAAAATTTCACTCAAAATGGATCACAGATCTCATTTAAAACCTAAGACTAGAAAACTTCTATAAGAAAACATAGAAGAAAATCTTTCTGACCTTGGTTAGGCAAGTATCTCTTAGCTGTGACACCAAATGCAAAATCTATATAAGAACAAACTGATGAATTGAACTTTCTCTCTAGATCAGGGACTGAAGAAGGATTTTTGTGTTTTTTAGTCTGCAAATTTCTGCACTATTTGAGTCCTTCTATTAAAGAATTTCTATAACTGAAGAACATAAAAAAATTAAAAACAACTCCCTAGAGAATTACTGCTTGTAATTTGTTATATTTCTCTCACGTACAAAATGTTCTATAAAGAGAAATCATACAATACATAATTCTGTATCATTTTACTTAACATTATTACATGAATCCTGCCTAATGTTATTAAATGTCCTTTGAAAATATAATTTTGAGATATTACATTTTACGACTATACAATAATTTGTATGTTGGCAATTGTTCACTATTTTATTACTAATATAAATAGCACTGCAGTACCTTAGGTTAGATTTCTAGAAGTAGAATAACTATATCAAACAATCTGATTTAAAACACTAACTCTCAGTTACATCATTAAAGCTTGACCCACATTAAACAGCATTATATGCAAAGCCTGGTACTTATCCAAAATGTTAATTGGTACATATAAAGGAAACATTTCAACTTGAGATAAAATTTAAAAGAAGTATGGCTGGGCACGGTGGTAGATGCCTGTAATCCCAGCACTTTGGGAGACTGAGGTGGGAGGATTGCTTGAGCTCAGGAGTTTGAGAACAGCCTGAGCAAGAGTGACACCCTGTCTCTACTAAATACAGAAAAAATCAGGTGGGCATCATGGCACGAGCTGGTAGTCCCAGCTACTCGGGAGGCTGAGGCAGGAGGATCGCTTGAGCCCAGGAGTTTGAGGTTGCAGCACTGCACTCCACCTGGGGTGACAGAGTGAGACTATGTTGCAAAAAAATAAAAATAAATAAATAAAACCCCCACCCTTTAAAAAAATAAAAATAAAAGAAGTATATTCCGAAATCATGAGCAATTTAAAAATTACTTAAGTATCAAAGGTCAAACAGTATTATCAAGGTGCTGAGAGAACAGTCCCTTCCCACAGAATCTGATTACCAATAGGGATTATTTAAACTTAGTTCCAAGTCACAGATAACATACACAAATGCAGCTGACTGCTCTGTACAATGTGGAACAAAATATATCTTATCTTTTGGGTGGACTCTGCTTAGAAATCTTTGAAAACTGTAAAAAAAAAATGCAGCTTTTAGCAAGTCAATTCTTTACTAGAAAATTTGTTTCTTTTCTCTCTAAACAAATTTAGGTCATACTAATTAGAGATTTCTCTTAGAGTAGCCTAAGAGCAAAAGAACTAGTATATTTTCTATGATATTCTTATCTCCATGCTTGATAAAACAAAAAAAAAGCTTATCATAAACATAACTTTAAATCTGGTATTTTCTTAACATAAGCATAGCAACTCTTAATCGATGAGTCTTTAATGCATCCCATTAGAGTGACCCAAATCTCTTCACAATATCTCAATTGTGTCCCACCATATTAAAACTGCAAATGCTGTATGTTATGTTTAACCAACTAAGCACAATCAGCCCATAACTGCAAAAACAGACTTTGATTTTGCCCCTATCATATCTCTGTGACTGACCAGCTGCAGGACAATCTGGCCACTACTGGAAATGGTGACTTGATTAAAAAGAGCATTACCGTCTATGAATGAGTCACCACTGACTCAGTGTCTGTAGCAGATATGATAAAATGGCACTCAGTATCCTTTCCAATCTCCCTCTAGTTGTCTTTTCCCACTACAGAGCCTGAAGAGCTAAAAATTATTCCCCAGGGTCCCTTGCAACCAGGGGCTCCAAATATGAATCAGGTTCAGCCAATTAGATGCTCATGACATGAGATGTGAAGAGCAGAAGGTGAAATAAGGGCCATTTTTTGACGTTTTCTCTGTACACAAGAAGGACTGTGGAAACGTTGCTTTGTGTGTATGGATAATTCTCCAGTCACTAACTCCGTGAGGGTCAGGAAGCAGTTGCAGTTGTGGGGCAAGCAGTACTGGTTTCCTAATATCTGCATGGCAGATATGATACATTCTTTTCTGTGTGTGTGGTAAACTATATATAATGTAAAATTTACCATTTTAACTAGTTTAAATATACAGTTCTGTGGCATTATGTACCTTCACGTTGTTGTGCAACCCTTACCACCACCCAAGCAATCCTTCCACCTCAGTCTCCCAAAGTGCTAGGATTACAGGCATCTACCACCGTGCCCAGCCATACTTCTTTTAAATTTTATCTCAAGTTGAAATGTTTCTTTAAACATACCAATTAACATTTTGGATAAGTACCAGGCTTTGCATGTAATGCTGTTTAATGTGGGTCAAGCTTTAATGATGTAACTGAGAGTTAGTGTTTTAAATCAGATTATTTGATATAGTTATTCTACTTCTAGAAATCTAACCTAAGGTACTGTAACTTTTTCATTACCCTCAGCAAAAACTCTGTACCCATTAAGCAATAACTCCCTCTCACCCTTACCCTGAGCCCCTGCTATGAATTTTCCTATTCTAGATATTTCATACAAGTACAATCATGCAATATTTGTCCTTTTCTGTCTGGCTTATTTTACTTAGTGTAATATCTTCAAGACTTATCCATGTTGTAGCATATGTCAGAATTTCCTTCCTTTTTAAAGCTGAACAGTATCTCATTGTATGTATAAACCACATTGTTTACCCACTCATCTATCCATGGAGACTTGGGTTGCTTCCAACTTTTGGCTATTGTGAATAATGAATGCTGCTCTGAACATGGGTATACAAGTATCTGTTCAAGTCCCTGCTTTCATTTCTTTTGGGTATACACCTAGAAGTGGAATTGCTAGCTCATACAGTAATTCTGTTTAATTTTTTGAGGAGTCACCATATCATTTTCCACAGCATTGTACCATTTTATTAATACATTCCCACCAGCAATATGCACAAAGTATTCTAATTTTTCTACATTTTTGCCAACACTTGTTATTTTGTGTCTGTTTGTTTTTTTTTTTAACAATAGCCATTATAATGAGTATAAAGCGGTATTTCACTGTGGTTTTGATATGATTTTGGTAATGATTAGTGATGTTGAACTTCTTTTCATATGTTTATTGGACATTATTTATATCTTCCTTGGAGAAATGCCTACTCAAGTTCTTTGCCCATTTTTAAATTGAGTTGTTTGGGTTTTTTGGTATTGAAATGGTATGTTCTTAAACTCAATAGTTTATGCTGGCCTCCTTAAGACAACTTCCCAATTGTGGCAATGGTAACACTCCTCTGACAAGCCAATTCAAATATTGTGCTAGAAGTCACTCCTAGGCAGGCCAGACCAGAGCAGTTTCTCTCTCTTGCAACTGAACCCTGACTGATGAGTTGTCATCTTTCAGAGCAAGTGAAGTACCCAAAATTAAAGCCTTCAAGTTCTCATAAGGTCCACATTCTAGTTCAATTTTAGGTAAAAGCAGAGTAAGTTTATATCTTTTCCTTCACTTTCCTGGGAAACTAAGCAGGATATGGTTTTCAGCTCTCTTCTCACTAAATATATGTACTTTTGCATTCTTTGGAATGAATGACATGTTTTATTTCAATAAGCACTTAACCAAGCACTTAGTGTCATTGGAAAAAAGACATGACCAGTAAAATGTTCCATTAATAATTTAAACAAAACAAAGGCTCTGATCTGGCCACTTCATCTACTAAATACTAGTATCAACAATAAGAAAGTAGACAAATATCACATTACAAATGAAAGAAAAAGAAAAGAGGAGGAAAGACAAAATAAGAATGTCTCTAGCAGAAAAAAAGGTAGCACCTAGTGCAGCAGGAGAGCTTAGTGGGTTTTTGCTTATTAGGTTATTTTTGTTTTATTTTTAGGGAAGACGGTAGGGGTGACCAAGAAGATTACTAAGGCCTATATGATTGGCACATAATAGAGTCTAAAGTATTCATTACATGAATGTACAAAAAAGGAAGCAGCAATCAAAATAATTTAGTAACTCACTCAATTCTCTAATTATTTTATTTATTTATTCTTTTTAGAGACAGGGTCTTGCTGTCGCCCAGGCTGGAATGCAGTGGCATGATCACAACTCATTGCAGCCTCGAGCTCCTTGGCTTCAAGTGATCCTCCTGCTTCAGCCTCCCAATTAGCTGTCAATTACCCAATTTTTCAAGGTTTTATTTTATTTATAATTGATATATAATAACTATGCATGTTTATGAAGTACAATGTAATGTTTCAATACATGTATATACTGTATAATACACACATTGTATAATGTATACACAACACACACACACATATAAACACGGGAGTGCAGATATCTCTTCAACATACTGATTTCATTTCCTATGGATATGTACCCAGTATTGGGATTGCTGGATCATATGGTAGTCCTATTTTTAATTTTTTGACAAATCTCTGTACTATTTTTCATAATGGCTGTACTAATTTACATTCCCACCAAGAGTCAAACAGGATCATTATACTGATGTTGAAATCAAACTCCAAGAATTTTGACAACTAATTCAGTGCTCTTTCTACCATTTCATGCTGCTTTTCCTTGGAGCTAAAGGACAGGTTGAAAATAAAGCTACTAAATCCTACCAGAGATATAGAGATTTATCATACAATTTTTTTCTTTTCGTATTCTTACCCTATTTTGAAAACATTGCTGAACTATTTAAGATGAAGACATTATGATATTCACCATAAATACTTTAGTATGCATCTTCTAATAGTAACGATGACTTCCTACATAACGACAATACCCATTACCACACCTAAGAAAATTAACCACAATGTCACCCCTAATTATCCCCAAAATGTCTTTTATATCTGTTTCCCCCCTAAAATCAGCATTCAACTTAGGTTCGTGCATTTCACTTGGTTGTTACATCTCTTTAGTCTCTTTTAGTCTAGAACAGTGTCTCTGCTCTTTTTTTTGGGGGAAGGGGGTTGAGTTCAGGGCAGTTCTTTAGAAGAATAACCTACATTCCAGATTTGCCTAGTTGTTTATTTCTTCTACTCTTAACCATTATACTATGTCAGTGGTTACGATCACAGCTAAACTTAACATAAATCTCCAATAATAAGGATCCATGTAACTATTCAGATGGCTTTGGGGATGTTTCTTCAAACATTAATGGCTTTATTTTAACCTTTATCTACTATACACCTAAAGCTTTATAAACAAACCATTTTCTATTATCCCTAAGACTATATAACTTCCTTTTTCTATACAGACGACAAATACAAATCTGAAGATGTCAAGTGAAACCAGCTAATCATTTTAACTTTAAAGAAGTCCAAAAGAGGATATAAAGAATATCTTTAGAATTAGAAGAAAAGCATACCAGAAACAAGATCCCAGTGATTTTTTGGGTGATTCATAATACAGAAAGAAGTATGGAGGATGGTAGGGCTTCTGTATTATAAAAGTGTCAACTTTTGTTAAAAGACCCTTTTACAGAAGTAATGCGTTTTCCTCGATGTCTGTCTGAAATCTGTGCTATTTAGGTACCAAAACCAGGTATATGCATGTATTAAAAAAGCAATACAAACAGATGGATAAAAAAGCAAATCTTTCTATCTCATAGCTTGCAACTATTCACTTCCCTTAACTTGTAACCACCACCAGGTCACCAGCCCAGGATCACTGTGTACCACTCCTAATCAATAACCTTTTCCACTCTCCACAGTAACCACAAATCCATCTTTGTAATAATTCCTTGTTTTTCTTTATAGCTGTACCACCTAAGCATGTATCTATAAACAACATAGTTTAGATTTTCACTGTTTTATATTTTATATTAATGGAAACATACCACATGTATTCCTTTAATCTTATACAAAGTATACTGCAGAATGCATGTTATAAAAATGTAAACCAGATTAATTTTAGAGGGCTGTTAAATTGATAAAACAGATTTAAGATGTAAAATAATATAGGAAGTGTTAAATAGTCATTTTAATTTGTCTGTGAAGACAAGTAAAGGGTATTCACCTAGGAAGAGTTAATTGTACAAAATGGGAAAGCATATTCAACCAGAACAAATAAGAGTATATTATCATATCCTTCAAAGGAAGTACAGTAGACAAAAGTACATATTGTTCCTTAGCATGAACTAGTTAATTCTTTCTGAGCTAAAAAGTCCCAACAGGTCTTGTTTGTTTAACTTTTATATGCTGAGTACCATCATGTAACTGGGATAATAAGCTATCTAATCAATACCTCATTAAAATACTAGGAAGCAGACAGGATGTAGAGGTGGAAGGTATTTGATGTCTGCAGAGTGTTGCTCCTTAAAAAGAACGTATACCCTAACTCACAGACTCCTCAAGTTCTGTCTGAATTGTATTCAGTGCATTTTCAGGATGTAACAACACATAACACTTGTGGCATTTATAGTGTGTGAGAAACTGTTCTAAGTGTTTTGCTCATATGCCCAAATAATCCTTTCAAAACTATATAAAGGAGGTATTATTAATTTCCCCATTTTACAGATGTGACAACTGATACAGATGGGTTAAGTAAGTAGTACAGATTAGTTTTCCGCCCAGGCAATCTCAATTCAAAGTTCATATTGTTACCCACTACACTTCACTGACTCACATGAGCTGAGGGCTACTGTACTTCTGTAAGAACTGAGTTTCAGCTGGGCGTGGTGGCTCACATCTGTAATCCCAGCACGCTGGGAGCCTCAGGCAGGAGGATCGCTTGAGGTCAGGAGTTCAAGATCAGCCTGAGCAAGAGCAAGGTCTCTACCAAAAAGAAAAATTAGCCAGGCGTGGTAGTGGGTGTCTATAGTCACAGCTACTCAGGAGGCTGAGGCAGGAGGATCGCTTAAGCCCAGGAATTTGAGGTTACAGTGAGCTATGATGACACCACTACACTCTTCCCAGAGTGACAGAGTGAGACCCTGTCTCAAAAAAAAAAAAAAAAAAAAAAGAACTGAGTCTCATAAATATTAAATATTTTCTAGTAGGAGGAATTTATCAAAGGTGTCCAGTTATATTAGAAAAACATGTGAAATTCAGATTCAAACTGAGAAAAAAAAAACATTTATATCAGTGAGACTGCCTAATAATGAAGGCCTTTTGAATCACAAATTTTGCACTGTTCAGTCTCAAACATTTACTAAGTGTCTGCTATATACAGATGCCAGACATTAAGGCACTGGGGATACAGACAATCTTAAGAAGCACTCACATGTTACATTTGTTCATCTACTAAATATTTATTGTGTATATATTAATACTATATAAAGGGTATTACACTAGGTAATGTGGCATTTACCTAAATAAATCTGAATCAGATCCTGCCCTCAATGATAATACAGTCTAGAAAGGGATATTAAAGAGTCATTTGAAAAGGAGGTAAAAATAATTACAGTTGCTAGTTCTTTATATAATGAGCTCTCTAAATCCTCAAAAGATTAATAAAGTAGATACTAATATAACTTGTTAAAAAATTAGAAAGTTAAGGGAGTTGGAAAAACAGAGGTATTTCCAGTTGATGAGATCAGAGAAGAGTTCTTGGAAGTGACATTTGAGCTGAGCCTTAAAGGAGGGGTGAAATACTGTGGGGATAGAGAAGAAGAAATAAAAGTACAAGAGCAGAGGAAATTGCATGAGCAAAGGTATAAATAAAGGTAGGAAACAGTCAAGAACCATTAGCATGCAAAGGACACAGGGAGTTTTGCACTCTAAATTTTTTTGACAGGTACATTTTTTAAAAAATAGCATATGTGGACTGCTTGCAGGAAG
Source organism: Propithecus coquereli (assembly GCF_000956105.1). NCBI lineage: Eukaryota > Metazoa > Chordata > Mammalia > Primates > Indriidae > Propithecus > Propithecus coquereli. Next base: position 6,291,031 of record NW_012154174.1, read on the forward strand.
ATGGGATAGACATACTTTTTCCTATTACTCCATGGAAATTATATATAAAATAAACATAAGAATACTGAAAAGTAGAGAGGAAGGGAGACTAGCTAGGTACCTTGGGAACCAAGGAACAACACAATAGTGAGCTTTCTGGGTGTTTTTGTTTGTTTGTTTTGCCACATATATTCCAGACTGGTTACTGGAGAAGCAGCAACCCAGAAATGCTGACAGATGCAAACAAAAAAGAGCTCCAAGAAAAGCTCGTTTTCTCCCGCCAAAGGACCAGAAAAGAGGTAGTCTAGCAAGACATAAAACTTTTAGAAAATAACCGCTCTAATCCAGCAGAATACCACAGAAAAAACTGGCCTCATTTCCACCCCTACCCCAACCAGCAAAGGCCAAGTGGAGAGCCTAGATTTTTAATCTTGTCAGGCTATCACCAGGCCCTATCCCCCTGCTATATCAGAGAAGGCCAAAAAGGGAGCTGGGACTGTCACACTGTCTAGCAGGAACAAGTCTCCCTTCCCCTAACATGGTGTTAGGGGAGACCATGTGGGCAACCTGGACTTCTACCCAGCACTGATAAGGCACCCTTCCCTCTCCTTGCTGAGGTGCTGTCAGAGAAGGCCTGAGGAGAGTCAGGACTAACACCACTGCTCAGTGGTAGTAACAAGGCCATCCACAACCCCCATCACCTCTACTCTGTCCTCCCAACCCCAACCAGGGGAGCAAGAATGAGGTGCCCATCTCTTTCCCAGCCAGCTGGGTAGAAAACCTGAACCATTACCTGGTACCACGGAGGTGGCACCGGCAGAAAATTACATTAGGAGGGACCAATATCCCTCATGAATATACATGTAAAAATCCTTAACAAAATATTAACAAATAGAATTCAGCAATATATAAAAAGAATTATACACCATGATCAAACAGGATTTATTCCAAGGATATAAGATTGGTTCAATATTTGAAAATCAAACAATGCAATGCTAACCAGCTGAAGAAGAAAAAACACAAGAGCATAAACTGATCAGAAAAAGCATCCCACAAAATTTGTATCATGAACACCCCCATTCCTGGTAAAAATTGTCAGAAAACTAGGAATAGATGAGAAATTCTTAATTTGGTAAAGAACAGCTGTAAAAAACCTCCAGCTAACATCCTATTTAACAGTGAAAGATTGCACGCTTTCTCCCTTAGGTCAGGAATAAGGCAAGGATATCTACTCTCAATATTACTATTCAACCTAAGTTTTAGCCAGTGCAATAAGGCAAGAAAAGGAAATTAAAAGTATACACACTAGAAATGAAGAAATAAAAATATTCCTATTTGCTGATAATATGATAGTCTACCTATAAAATCCCAAAAAATCTACAAAAAGACTCCTAGAACTAATAAGCAAGGTCAGTAATGTTGTAGGACACAAAATCAACATATAAAAGAAACTAAAAGTATAAAACCACTTACAGTCACTCAAAAAAAAATGAAATACTTAGATAAATCTAACAAAACATGTACAGGATCTCCATGCTAAAAATTACAAAATCCTGTTGAAAGAAATCTCAAAAGACCTAATTAAATGAAGAGATAGTCCACGTTTATGGATTAGACTCAACATAGTAAAGATGTCAATTCTTTTCAAAGTGATATACAGGTTTAACACAATTCCTATAAAAATACCAGCAAGACATTTTTGTAGATATAGACAAGATTACCCTAAAATTCATGTGGAAAGGTAAAGGAACTAGAATAGCTTACACAATTCTGAATAAGAAGAAAAGTGAGAGAAATCATTCTACCCAATTTCAAGACTTATTATATAGCTATAGCAATCAAAACTATATGGCACTGAGGCCGGGCGCGGTGGCTCACGCCTGTAATCCTAGCACTCTGGGAGGCCGAGGCGGGCGGATTGTTTGAGCTCAGGAGTTCGAAAC
>NW_012154174.1:6294647-6314179 GCF_000956105.1 Propithecus coquereli
AGCACGTGAAAAGATGCTCAACATCACTAGCCACTAAGGAAATGCAAATATACACCTACTAGAACAGCAAAAATAAATTGTGACAATATGAAATGCTGTCAAGGATTCAGAGAAACTGGATCTCTCATACACTGTGGGTGGGAATGTAAAATTGTACAGCCATGCTGGAAAACGGTTTAGCAGTTTCTTAAAAAACTAAACATACACTTATCATACAACCCAGCAATTGCAATTCTGAGAAATGAACTTATATCTACACAAAAACCTACACACAAATGTTCATAGCAGCATTACTTGTAATAGCCAAAACATGTAAAAAAAAAAAAAATCCTACAATATGTGAATAATTTAACTGTGGTATACACATACCAAGGGATACTACTCAGCAACAAAAATGAATAAACTACTGATAAACACAATAACTTGGATGGGTCTCAAGGGCATTCTGATAAGTGAAAAAAAAGCCAATCTCAAAAGGTCACACACTATATGATCCATTTATGTAACATTCTCAAATTGACAAAATTATACCAACGGAAAACAGAATAGTGGTTGCTGGGGGTTAGAGAAGGTGTGCGTCAGGAGTTGGGGGAAAGTATAAAGCGGTCACACAGGGAGATCTTTGTAGCAATAGAATAGTTCTATATCCTGATTAGGACAATGGTTACATGAACCCATGCATGATAACATGACACAGATCTGTACATATACGTTGAACCAATGTCAATTTCCTGATTTCGATACTGTACTATAATTATGTAAGGTGTAACTATTGCAGGAAACCGAGTGAAGGGTACATAGACTCTCTCTGTACGATCTCTCTGTTTTCCATTGGTATAATTTTGTCAATTTGAGAATGTTACATAAATGGATCATACAGTGTGTGACCTGGAGCCACCCCCAAGAGGTCTTGACCAGTGGACTCTGAGTGGTTGGGTTACAGTTTGGTTTTATACATTTCAGGGAGACAGGGGTTACAGGTAGAGTCATAAATCAATACATGGGAGGCATACATTGGTTTGGCCCGAAAAGGTGGGCCATCTCGAAGCAGAAGCAGAGGTGGGGCGGGGGTTACAGGTTGTAGGTGGGTTTAAAGATTCTTTGGCTTGTAATTGGTTGAAGACATGAAGCTTTGCCTAAAGGCTTGGAATGTTTCAACATAAGGAGCTGTTTATCAGAGATAAGCCATCTGACATAGATTTGTTATGTAAATTGAGGACCTGCAGGTTTGTCTTGCATACCCTTAGGCCTGTTAATGGGTTATAAAGGATGTCCCCAAGAAGGGAGGGGGGCATGATAAGGCACGTCTGACCTCCTTCCTCCTGGTAGGCAATTTAGTTTTAGGATATTCCTTTGGCCATGAGGGGATCCATTTAGTCAGCCAGTGGGGGGTGAGCCTTAAAATTTTATTTTAGTTCACAGAATTCACAACTGATGAAACTTGATTCATAAATACAAAGTGATATTTTTGGAAGTTATTACTGATTGTTATACAGCAAAATTTTTTTAAAGTTATGGTTTCCAAGTGATGTATAAAATCTTTAAAAAAAAAAATCATACCCCAAGGCATAAAATGAGGAAGAGATTTAAAAAATTACATAAAATTAGTGTTCATACATTTTCCTTAGGCCAATTATACATTACAGTTGCACTCAAGCTAAAATAAGGCTAAATCCAATTTTACCTAATAAAGCTTATCTAATATGCACATAATAGATACAAATTACACCAGTTAGAGCCACAAACCAAAACATAAAAATAATTCTTATGAAAGCACAAAGCCAAAACTGCAATGGAAAAGGACAAGGTTTACTTTAGGCATTTATGGTCAAACTTTGTGATAAATAACACTGCAGTTTATGCTATTTGGGACTATCCAGCTTTTTTTCATCCCATTTAAAAATTTTTAATCCTAAATGAAAACATTTTCTTTCAGTGAGCAAACAAGAAAACATTCTTTTCTCTTTATATTTTTCAAAAGACAGTTTACTTTTTGTTAGTAAGCACAGGGCACTGTTTCCAAAACAGCTATGAAATCTGTTACAATTATAAAAGTTTCAAAGATCCTGAACCAATTCCTACCATTTTGAAACTCTTTAGTTGTGATTTTCTACTGTTTTATGTCCCACTTCTGAGCAGCAGAATTTAGGGCAGCACATTTAAAAAAATTAAATTGCCTCCTCAGTTACATCATCATTCTCTTGGCTGCACTTCAGTTCTGGGACATTTTTTGCTGCCCTGACCATGCACTCTTATACGCTAGTCAAATAAAGTTGTCATGTATACCAAAGGACACAAACTTTTTGTGGCTCCAGCTTGCCTTTAAACTAAGACTTCCACTATCAGGACGCACCTAATTCTGTGCCACATCCAGAACTGTCTCAGCTCAATGAATAAGAACCTGACAGATATCACTGTCCATTTTATATCCTCAGTTATAGCAAAAGTTTTTATACGATGATCAAAATTTAGTGGTACTTTGACGAAGGGTTCCTGACCTGGCTACATGCCAGAGCACACCAGTAAAGAAGCCAAATACCTAAAATTCTAATTCTTATTCTAATAAAGCTAGCAGTTTAACATATTGATTGGTAAAAATCTTTATTTTAAATATGCTATATTCCAAAATCCAATCAACATAATGGAAAATGAAAAACTGGCTCAAATTTCAAACTCCATTACATACTGTTAAAATGTATTGGATTTGGGCCCAAATTTTCATGTATGGTTTTGGCAATCTCTGGCTTTCATGCCAATATTATATTGATGGAACTGATATCAATTTAATTTAGTTTCAAAGTTCTAAACTAAAACCAATTTGCAGGTATTTCCAATAATTTAGTGACATAGTTTACCTATAGGAAGACCCTAAATTAGCAGAATCCATGGCAGAATCTCACCTCCTACTAGAATTTATCTGTCAATAATTTCAAAAGAAAAGTATCAAGATAATGGATACTTATGTTGCCACCTCTCTTGTCCTCTGCCACAACTCATAAGCTTAACGAAACCACAATTAAAACTTAAGACAGGCCGGGCACAGTGGCTCACGCCTGTAATCCTAGCACTCTGGGAGGCCGAGGCAGGTGGATCGCTCAAGGTCAGGAGTTCGAGACCAGCCTGAGCAAGAGCGAGACCCCGTCTCCACCAAAAAATAGAAAGAAATGATCTGGACAACTAAAAATATATATATAGAAAAAATTAGCCAGGCATGGTGGCACATGCCTGTAGTCCCAGCTAGTTGGGAGGCTGAGGCAGAAGGATCGCTTAAGCCCTTGTGTTGCTGTGAGCTAGGCTGACGCCATGGCACTCACTCTAGCCAGGGCAACAGAGCGAGACTCTGTCTCAAAAAAGAAAAAAAAAAAAACTTAAGACAAATACAAATATAGTGCACTGCTGCCATAATAACACTGTTTTGAGTGCATATGATAAACACTGTTTTATGGTGAAACATTGTGGTAAAACTATTATAACCAAGTTTTTTTTTAGTTAACAGACACATTATGCTACATTCTGTATTGAAGTGATTATTTTACTGGGAAGATCCAGTGTATAGTGAAGTAATAGCATTTCAATAGGGAAGTATAAAGTCACTAAACTCAGCTAGGCTAGGCTTAATATCTGGTGATGATGGTGCTGTGCATATGGGAGGAGGAGTACAGGAATATTCACACCACAGATCTATTACAAATCCATATCCAAGCATTCAGATAGCAAACTACCAGGGAGCAACAGTGGCAGCATGTGAACACTGATTTGTTCTCCAATTGTGCCTGATCCATACTCTTCTGTTTTTAGTTAACTTCTTGATTTCTCAAGGCCAAGAGAACCGCAAGACATAAAGTAAGAATCACTGTCACAATGATATCTGTAGTCAAATAGCGTTTTTTGTTCTTGCTCTACTATTATCCAACCATGTGTTATATCATACCCTTAGAGAAAGAAAAACAAGAAAAAGAATCAGGTCCCAGCAGTTCCAAACAAAATGCAAACAAAAATTAAAGATACAGCATTTTGAAAATAACAAACACCTTATTTGTAAACAAATATAAACACAAGAAAGAAAGTGAAAACAATCTAGGGTCCCCCCATCTCTGCAAAAAGTAAAACATTTAATTTGGGAATGAAATGGTGTAGTCCTCCTCTATAACCTAAATCCATTAAAAGAATTACAATTAGCTCATACTGTATTTTTCCATCAAATATCACAATCTTTCAAGAGATTCATAGGTAATTTAGCAGAATACAGAATTGCATTCATATCTAAGTCAGTTTGATGTCCAAAAAGAATCAAAGTTACAGAAGCTTTAAGTTTAAAAAAATCAGTTCAACATTCACTAACAATATACCATCATATGAAAAATGAGGGGGGTACAATTTGAAGACAGGAAAGATTTCCAACCATATGCTAATGGCCATGCTAGGTACACCCACTACCAACACCATATACTACATCAGACCTGAAAGTAAACATCTCAAACGAATAGCTAGTTAATATGGCATTCTTATATGACAAAATAAAATAATAATATTCATTAGAACATATGTGATTTAACTGTTTCTCAAAAAAAGTGCTGAAATTTCAATTCTCAGAAAAGCCATGAAAATGTCTCAATCAATTATGGCAAACTTTTGAAGAAGTATTGAGGATCTAGTGATTAACAATCTAAATATGTTTACAAGCAGTTGTACAATGTGAATAAGTTGCAGAATGGGGAGTGTGCTATTGAAATCAAAACTGATTTGTCTGCATGTTCTGCCATTGTAGCCAAGATGGCTTCTTCTGTCTTAGAGAAAATGCTCTACCACAAAACTAATTTTCTTTACAACTAAGTGGCTATGAGAACAGACAAAAGGAAACAAAAATAAAATAACCATTAGGCATGCTAATATATTAATAGTACAATCCCATCTAAGAGTTTCTCTCTTAATTTTGCAGTAACACTAAGACATAATCTTAATAGAGAGTTTTCTTTTTTCAGTTCGGCAAATTTTTACATGACAAGACTTTTATTCAGATATATGTATGAAGACAAGGTCTCTAGAGGATCTCACTCTGGTGAGGGTAAACAGAAACATAAACAGGAATACTATGTAAACTTCTTCAACTAAAGATCATTTTTTATTAAGTTAAAGAAAAGGAAATTAATTTTTTGACAACCTCAGCTAAAAGCAAAGCTAAAAATTCACCTCTCCTTTGAAGAAGGAATTATTACTTCACAGAGCATTTGAAGGTATGTCATATCGCCTATACTCATTAACTAATTTAAAAGCTTGTTGCCAATCAGTAAATTATCATCTCATGAAGATTAAACAGTAGATACCCATATAGAGTAGAAAATACTTGATTAAAAGTTTGGAAATGGCCAACAATGTCACAAGCCTATAATCAGATAAAAAGTAAAATGAGACGTGGCTAAAGTCAACAAGGACTTCTTGGAGGCTTGTTATAATTTAATAATCACAAAATTATTTCTACCTAAGTGAATATAAATATTGCAATCATTATTTTTCTGACACAATTATGTTTTGGTACTACATCTTCTATAAAAAGCATCTGTGTACCCACTTGTTCCAGTTCCACTGGCTGTCAACTACAAGCACCCTCTATCCTTACTTTTCTAGACCACTCTATTAAAAATATTATGTGAATAATATCTGCAAAATAGTATTTGCACATTGGTTCTGCAAATCCATCAGTACACCTCAAATTTTTAAGAGATAATTCCAACCTTGGAGTTACCAGTGAGAGGAAGATCTGGTAGGTGCCTGAACTGTGGTGATTTTACTTCTAGTGTTATGTGTCCCCCTTAACCCAGACATTTGCATAGACCATATTTTTACCCTGTGGCAAATATATTCAACTCAAGCTGTGAAATAGAACCAGTTCATAATGAGTATCTGTAAAATCCTAGTGTCCAAATTCTTGTTTCAAGTTAATTTTTTAAATGTAAAGGTAATGCATTAAATCTTTTTCAGGATCTAAACTTGCCTAGTATTTAAACATTTAAGAAAGAAATACAAAAAAAGGTACACTATTAATGTTAGAAGAAACCCTAATGATATCTTTATGTTCAAAATCACCTCTTTCACTACATTTTTCAAACATCACTTCCTCTCCACCACTTCCCCCAGTCCTTTAGGCAAATCAGTAATTAACACCGCAGATTCTTAAAAGGATCCATCACTGTGCACAAATATAAGTCCCACAATCCAAATACATTGCCCTAGTGATGTCTGATGCTTTGAAAGGCACCTGTAAAGATGCCAAAGCCTTAAATTAGATCCCTAAGGGCTTCTTTTCTTTCTTGACGACATTTCTCTTTTTCGATGCCTCCCTCAACACTTGAGGCCAGACGACTTCCCATCCAATAGCCCTCCCTCTTCCAGTCAAACCTAAATCCTGCCCTCCATTACCACCAGCCCCACCCCAGTGCCCTCTCCCTCGCCTGGGGTAACACCGGCCCCGGGTCTGCTCCTCTGACCCCTAAGCCCCACTGCCACAGCCCAGAGCATCTCTTCCTCCGGGGCCACATTCCCGCAGGACCCCGTCGACCTTCTTCCGACCCTACGCTGCTTTCAAAAGCCTCCAAGCTCTTGCCTCTTAAAGTCTTCCACTCCCTCTCGCCCCTCGGCCTCTACTTACCCTCAGCCACTGGCCATCGGCACCCTCTCAGGCCCTCGGCTCAACAACCTCCATTTCCTTCAGATTCCATTCTAGCGCCGACTCTCCATCTCCCCCAACCGTCTCCCCGTGGCCCTCCGGGTCCCTGTCCCTCGGCAGCCCCCAGCTCCATCCCAGACTCCCCACTCACCCTTGGCTGCAGGCGCCCCCCAAACTCCCCTCTCCTCAGCCTCAGCTCCCCTCACCTCCGCGGTCGGAGTCGGGCTCCCGGGACCCACCTCCGAGTCGGCGTCCGAGCCGCCGTCGGAGTCCGGGGTCCTCCGGGCCTCGCCGGAGTGAAGCGCCTCGAGCGGCGGGGGCGGAGCCCGGGGCGGGGAGCCGGGATCGGGGCGGGGGCGGTGGCGGCTGCGCGCAGGCATCGCCCCAGCCCCCGTCACCGCCGCGCCGGCAGCGGCTCCCGGCCGAACCGGAACTGCTTTAGGAGGCGGGGCCCTACCGGCGGGAGGAGGAGCTCCACCGACGGAGGGGCGGGGCCAAAACCGGAAGAGACGCGCGGCTCCAGATGGGCGCGAGAGGAGAACCGAGAAAGGAAACAGCAGCAGGGGACCCCGAGAGCGCATGCGTCGGGCTGGAGACTAGGATGGGAGAAAGGAACCGAGAGAGGGGAGATGGGGCGGGGCCTATAGGATTAGTAAATAGGGTTGGGCCTTGGAGGGGGTTATCCTAATTGCTCCTGAGGGGGACAGCTCTCCTCCAAAAGCCAACCCCCAATGATCGTTATCATTCACTGCCCCATTGCTTTGTGACAGTGTCTATGCCAAATGCCACATAAATATCTCATCTAATCCTTGTGCAAACTCTACAAGGTAGATCATACAACACAGACCAAGAAACATATCGCATGACATATCACTTTAATATGCACCCAAGCTGGTATTCCAACCCAAAGTTGTCTAACATCAGAACCTATGTTCTTCTCACTGCATTATGCTGCCCCGCCCTGGGGGAGGGCCCCCTCCAACCCAGGCCTAGCATTGGCATAAACCAAGTCCAAAGGCAGCCGCAACCTGGGCTCTAGCCTCTCCTTGGCCTTGCTTCCCCATACAATGCAGGGCCAACTTCAGTGGTTCCAAATGGGGTGGGAGCAGGTTCTGGGGTGGACGTGAGTGCAGACTGTTTCATAGGATGCCCAGGTATGGCCTTTCCCCTCAAGCTGGACTCAAAGCCAAGGGCAGCTGGGAACCTTCCCACTGCAGCTCATACCCTTCCCAGACCTATCAGGACCTCTGCGAAGTCACTTGAGAGAAGGCAAGACATTTCATCTCTTTTGCTGATGACCAGCTCTGGCAGAAGGACAGGTTGACCTTTCTCAGTTTCTATTCTGGGGCCAAAAGCCCTTGTAGGCAGAGAAATCTCCCTCCCGCCCTCAAAATGTTTCGGATGACACTTAGGCCCTTTGGCTCTCAAAGTGTAGGGCAACGCTCACCTCCCTTTTCCCCCTTTGACATACAAGCCCTCCTTCAGTCTTCTGAGAAGTCAGCCATCTTCATTTCAGGACCATTGTTCAAAGCTTCCCCCATGAACCTTGTGGGCACCCTTTAAGTGAGGTCCTCCGTGTCTCCTCTCCACATTTCCCTGACCTCCATGGTCCAGAGACTCATCCATAGACATCTGGCTCCTACCCAGTTTGTGGCCCACCCAGACCTATAAAATTTTTTCTGTAATTCATCCGTGGAGCCAGGTACCTCTTCTCCACCCTGAATCTCTACTTTAACTCAGTCTTCAGAACCAAATAGCCTTATGTTGGGCTCTAAACCTATTAATTCAACCAATTGGCCAGGCACTGTGGCTCATACCTATAATCCTAGCCCTTGGGGAGGCCAAGGCAGAGGACTGCTTGAGGCCAGGAGTTTGAGGTTGCAGTGAGCTATGATTTCACCCCTCCACTCCAGCCTAGGCAGGAGAGTGAGACCCAGTCTCAAAAAAAAAAATTTTTTTTCAATAAATGTTCCTAAACACCTACTATGTGCTAGACACAGCACATCTTTGTTTCATTTAATTCTCACAACAATTCTCTGAGTTAGGTGTGATTGTCCTTACTTTACCAATGAAGAAACTGAGTCGAGAGAGATTCCAAGTTCTCAGGGAGTTTGGGGGTGGGGATGGCTTGGGGAGGAAAACATCCTATCCTTTCTGGAGGCCCATGTGATTTGCTGAGTCACTTGCTCCTGTCCCACCTGTCCCTGTCAATCTCTGGGAAGAAGAAATGACACTGGAGAAACAGAGAGGAGTGACCGCAGAGGCAGAGGGGTGGGCGGGCTGGCCCATGGCTGAGGCCTCGCTCCCAGAGCTTGGGGGAGATGCCGAAGCCACGCCCTGCCCCAGCATCCCGGAGCTGGAGGAGCTCCTCAGGGAGGGGAAGGCCTCCTCTAGCCGCGTGGATGAAGTCTGGCCCAACCTCTTCATAGGAGATGCGTGAGTGGGGGCAGAGGGGTGTGGGGGTGGGGGCAAGGAGTTCCCGAGCTCTTTACTCTTTACCAGACACGGGAGTGGGTGGGAACAAGGAGACATAATCCTGCCCTGAGCACCCCAGGCCAGGGACTTTCTCCAGGACCCCAGGGTGGCGGGGTCGGTGCAGTGACCAGGCGTGGCCACCAGGGGGAGCAGGGATTTTTGCCTGCCTGAAAGACGGGAGCTTCCCAGAGGTTCCTGGAATCTTTTGGCACATCCAGGACAACTGACGACCGTAAGGGACAGAGGCCTGGGGAATAGTATTTGAGGCAGGAGGTAGGGTAGACAGAGAGCCCCTTTCTGGTCTCAGTCTCCCTCCTCTGGACACAAAGTGGGTGGAAAAGCCTGACTGAAGGTGAATCAGGGAAGGTGTCACCTTTACACATTTGCAGATTAGAAGCAGGTATGAGGTGGTGGCCAGGACAGTCCGGATGTGCGTGGGAGGACATAGGGCAAGAAGGGAGGGGCAGCCTGAAAGGATTGCTTCCGAGGGTTGAAGCAATCCCTTCCTTCCTGTCCTGGCCAAGGCAGGGGCAGATCGCCTGAGGAAGCAAAGGTAGACCCCTGCAACACCAGTTCCCCCACCAGAAAGCTCTGGGGGCGGGCTGGGGGCTGCAGACCCCAGCTGGAACTTGCTGGATTCTGGCTCCCTTTGGACCCCAAAGGCTCAGTGCCTCTGAAGCAGGCAAAGCCTCCTTCCCGGACCTCATGCCTCAGCCAGCATCTAGCCCACTTCCTGCTCTCCCCAGGGCCACGGCAAATAACCGCTTTGAGCTTTGGAAGCTGGGCATCACCCACGTGCTGAACGCTGCCCACGGGGGCCTCTACTGTCAGGGCGGCCCTGACTTCTATGGCAGCAGCGTGAGCTACCTGGGAGTGCCAGCCCACGACCTCCCTGATTTCGACATCAGTGCCTACTTCTCCTCCGCAGCCGACTTCATCCACTGTGCCCTCAGCACACCTGGGGGTAGGACTTGGGGTCTCAGCTTGTATCCCACTCTGCTCATTCGTGGGGAGGATGCCCAATTTCCCCTCCCATCCCTGGTTTTTTAAAAATCCTCTGCTCAATGTTCCAGCATTTTATCTAAGCCCAAACTGAGGCCTGGAATGCAAGGTCATGCCAGGAGGTTGGGGCAACCCTGGCGCTAGAAGCCAGGTCTCCCAAACAGCAACACAGTTCTTTATCTGCAACACTCAGCCTTGGGAAGCCACCATTTGGTACCTAGATGTCTGGCCCAAAGTACTTTCAACTGGAAAAAAAAAATCTTCAGATACTCAGAGTACAGCAAAGGAGCCCCTGCTTTGTGTTTATCCTGGGAGAAAGCTGTGCCCTTTGCTGTGTGACCCTGGGCAAGCCAGTGTCCCTCTCTAGACTTTAGTTTCCTCATCTATGCAATGGGAATGACAAGACTACAGCCGACATGACTTTTCAGTGTCTAAAGCACTTTGATATTCTTTTGTTCTTCATCCATTATTTCACCAGCTATTTACTGAGGATCTGCTATGTGCCAAGCACTGACTTAAAGAAGGCAGGATCTCTGCCCTCTTGGAAGTGGTGGAAGGACAGTTGAATTGTGAAGTATCACGAGGGTTGCTCATAGGAGTGGGCGGGCGTGAAGAGCTATGGGAGCACAAGGCAGGGGTGCTCAAGCCAGAGGATCGGGGTGGGGGAGGACTTCCCTCTGCAACAGTGTTCACTGGGTCATATGCAAAATGATGAGCCGCTCTGTGATTCAAGCAATACCTTGAGTGGTCAGGAAAACCCATGCAAGAAGCCATGTCTCAGCCGAAACCTGATGAGTAGCAGAAGTTAGTCAGCCCGATCCCGGGGGAAACGTGTTGCAGGTAGTTGGAATAGCATGTGGCAAGGCTGGAGGTCAGAGACTATGACACCTTCAAGGGACTGCAAGTTACCCCGTGTTCCTAGAGCTGAGGGTTGGGGAGGGACGGTCTGAGGTGAAGCTACAGGGTCAGCAAGGGCCAGCTCTTGAAGGGTCTTGTAAGCCATGTTAAGGAATGTGAACTCCATCCCGAGGGTAGGCAGAACAGGTGTTGGTCTGCCCATTTTCACAGATCAGGAAACTGAGGCCCACAAAGGCTGAACGACTTGCCCAGGGTCACAGAGTGAGACCAAGGCAGGGCCAGGAACTTGGGTCCCCACCCCAGCCCCTGGGTGGGCTGGCGGGTCTGAAAGGGTTCTTCACAAGGATGTCTTCCTCAGCCAAGGTCCTGGTGCATTGTGTGGTGGGCGTGAGCCGCTCCGCCACACTGGTGCTGGCCTACCTCATGCTGCGCCATCAGCTGTCCCTGCGGCAGGCGGTGATCACCGTGAGGCAGCACCGATGGGTCTTCCCCAACCGAGGCTTCCTCCGCCAGCTCTGCCAGCTGGACCAGCAACTGCGGGGCGCAGGCCGGAGCTGAGGGGCCAGGTGAGGGCTGGGCAGGACATGAGGGCACAAGGGGGCGAAGCTGGGGGTGATTGGCAGTGAGATGTCAGGTGAGGGCCTGGGCAGGGAGCATAGAGGGGGAGGCCAGGGGGGGCTGGGCTGGGGACATGGGATGGGGCTGTTCAGGGCTTGGTTGGCCGGGCTGTGTATGGCTGGAAGTGAGGGTGGGAGTGGGCCAGGCCCGCTTCCAAGCTGCTGGGCTCCCCTTACCCACCCAATGTCTCACCAGGGCCCGGCCTAGGCAATCCTCCTGTAGGACCCCGCCCCCATCTCCCCAGCCTCCCCCAATTCTTCGGAGCCCCCAGGAAGGGAGGGAGTGGAAGGCATAATATGGGAGAAGTGAGGCCTTCCTTCCTGGTCCCGGGGCCCACCTGCCCTGCCTCAGCCGAAAGCCTGTGGGGGCCTCCCGAGTCCCACCGAGGCAGCCATGCAGCCAGCCTGGACCATCCACACTGCCACATCACCTTCCCCACAGGTCTGGACCCCAGCTGCAGCTCCACAGAGAAAATGTTCCAGGCTTGGCTGATTCTTACCCCAGCCCCACCTCACCATCCCCACCACGGGAAGAACAGGTTCCCAAACGTGCGCCTGCCCCCAGCCGTGCCTTCCTCACCCCAGCTACCAGGGAGCCCCTGGGTGGTGCCGTTCAGTTCCTGGCCTCGGGGCCAGCACTCCACTCCCACCCCATCACCCCTCTGGTCTCAGAGATCTACAGAAGGACCCTCCCTCCTTCCCTCCATCTGGGGACTCCTTTAGGACATGAAGCTCTTCCTGAAGTCCATCTAGACTCCTTCCTGCTGCCGTCGGCCCCCGCCCCCTTATTCTGTGCTCAGGGCAGCTGGAGCAACAGCAGGCAGTCCTCACCTTGCGCAAGGGGAACGGATCCCCAATACCTCCTCTCCCCAAGCCGCCTCCCTCCTCCTGGGGGCTCCAGGGTCCCCAACTGCCCAGTGGATGGAGCTGGGCTCCCCCGGCAGCAGCACTGCTCTCAGGCTCCCAGCCCACAAATGGTCACCAAGATACTGCTCCAAATCTTGCGCGTCAGCCCTCTGTGAAATTTCCTCCAGCACAGTTGGGAGGAGGCGGGGGTGTCTCTTCCGAGAGCGGGGTGGCTGTGGGTGCGTCAGGACTGTCGGGGAGCTGCAGAGTGCCCACCACCCTTCTTCCCCCACGCCCAGGCTGGGTCTGTCTGTGTCTGGTCCCCGAAGCCTGCCTCCCCCACATTCCTGTGTTTCTGGGGGCCATCAGCTGGGAGCCAGGCCTCCAGGGCTGCTCCCCACTCCCCAGGGCCTGCCCGCAGCTCCTGCTTCCCATACTGCTTCTCCCCTCTCTCTCTCTTCAGCCCTGTCTTTGCCTGTGCCCCACCACCCACTGGCGTGGGGTAAGCGACCAGCCAAGGCTCCCCTGAAGCTGCCAGATTGGCAGCTTTCTCCTCCTGCTCCACAAGCCCCGAGGGCAGGGCCTCTCTCCCCGTCTCCCACCCACAGAGCTGTTTGTGTCTCCGAAGGCATAGCCAGCCCAACCAGAAGGGAGGCACTTTGGCAACATCAACCCCTTCCCACATGCTGGCTGGAGGATGAGCATCTTGGGAGGAGGATTAGGGAAGGATGGGGCCTAGGTTTAGAGTTTGGGGGTGTGATGGGAGGAACTTAGGGTTATAGCTGGGGTTGGATTAGGCCAGGGGCCAAGCTGGGTGGGAAACTGTTGCATAGAGCTCTGTGGGTCTGGGGTCTGGAAGGGGGACATGTTTCCCATGGAATGGCATGTTCCCTGCCTGCGCTCTCTCCTCTAGACAGGATCCAGGAACTTGGCAGAGCAGCAGATCTCTGATCATGCTCAATCACCCCACTTCCTCAGCCTGGGACCTTAGGCACCCTGACATCTGGCCTCAGCATCTTTCTCACCAGGCAGCTGACTTTGGGGGAGTTGGTTGGGCAGGGCTGCAGCATTGCACAATTCATGGGGGTGTCCTCTAACAGATTGTCTATGCAACTGGAGTTGTGCAGTGTGCAGCCCGGGAGGCCATACATGGCAGCTCTGGGGCTGCAGACTCTGAAGGATGAGGGGGCTATGGGGAGAGGTCATGTCTGTCCATAAGACATGGATGCCAAACCTACCTCCTCATCTCTCTCAGCACCTGTACCCACTTGACCTTACACACAGGGCTCAAGGCAGAAGCAGGTTTAGGTGATAGCTCTTGTCCCTGCCCCAGTAAGGCCCAGCCAGTCCCAGTCTGGGCCTTAGTTTACCTGCCTATAACACAGAGCTCATCTCTCTCCCAGAGCCCATCTTTACCCCCTGCCATGGGGCTCTGCCACTCTGCCACCCTACTACTGGCCCTGCTGGTGCTGCTGGAGGCTCTGGCCCAGGCAGATGCCCAGAAGATGACAAGAGCCCAGCGTGGGGTCCACCCAAGAGCCCGCTACTCCGTCTGCTTCATTCTGTTGTCTGCACCCCCTGTCAGCCACTGTCTTCGGTCCCCACAGGTGGGAGTAGGCTGCCCTCTCAGCCAAGCCCTGAGGCTCTTGGGCTAGGGACCCCAATTCTGGGGGTTGGGGGGAGGAAAGGAAGGGGACTCTAAGTGTTCATGACAGCCCCTGGCTGCAACAGCCTCCCCTGACTCTCCCAGGGCTTGGGGAGCAGCAGCAGGGGCTGAGCCCTAGCCCCCTGGAGCGCAGACTTCAGAGCCCCGGCGTGGGTGTGGCTATAGGTGTGTGTGTGTGTTCATCATCTGGGAGTGTGAGTGGGGAGTAGTATCAAGTAGGGGTGTATGAGGAGGGTCTCTGGATGACAGGGAAGGTTCTTAATAGGTCCAATTCCAAGGTCCTTAACTGAGCACAGCCTTGGGAGGGACATTAAAGACCATCTCGCTGGCCTCATGGGATAGTGGGGCCTGGACCAGAGATACCCTCTGGACATTCCTGCCTTTGGGGGCAGGGAGGAGCCTGGCAGAGGGCGGGAGTGTCTCCTGGACACGCAGCTTCTGACTGCAGACCGGGCTGTCTAAGGAGCTCCACTGCACCCCACTCCCACCTTCCTCCGTGTGTGGGCCTGGACTGTGTCCCTCAGCCTGAGTCTCCCAGAGCTTAATCTTAGGCCAGTTCTGTCATCCTCAGTCCCCAACTAAGAGCTCCTGGACCTCGGTTCGGATATTGTCAATACCGCCAGTTTGTGTGTGATTTGGGCTAGTCTCTTCCTCCACAGAAGATCCTTCCAGCTTGAACTTTCTGCCTTTGTTCCACATTACCCTTGAGGGCCAAGGGACCTTCTAAAATGGTTTATTTGATTTCCCCTCTCCCTGCCCCACTATTGACATACACGTACACACATACCACAGGCACACCCGGGCCAGCCTGCCTCGACTCCCAGCAGGGCTGGGCCTGGGGCCTGGGCCTGGAGGGGCAGGAACTGACCATGCCCTGCGACCAGAGGACAAGTAGGGAGTGGCAGGGGGAGGCCGGAAGCGGGGAGCAGACAGCATGCTTTATAATTAAACTCAAATCAAAAAATAGAAACAGCATCAAGTGTACGGAGACAAGCAGCTGGAAGCCGGCAGCACAAACTGCCTGTCAGGGAAGATCACAGCCTGGGCCGGACACGTCCACAGGTGGGTGAATGCCCCAAATTCAGGGGGGTCCCCGAGCATGCTGGGTAATGAGGGCCAGCATGTGAGTGTTGGGCAGGGATAGGTATTAGTTTGGGTGGGACACCAACTGAGTCAGAGATAGAGGCATAGACAAAGCATAGTCAAGTCAGAAAGACCTGGGCTTGAATCCTGGCTCCCATACCTATTGGCTGTGTGACCTGGGGCATGTTGCTTAACCTCTCTGAGCCTGTTTCCTCCTCTGTAAAATGAGAATGATAATATTACCTGCACTGTGAGGATTCAGTGAGAAAATGTAAGCACCTTGCTCTGTCTGGTACATAGTACATCCTTAATAAGTGGCGAACACAGTAATTATTGCTAGACAGAGAAAGAAGCATCAAGAAACACAGAGAACTAGAGACCGAACCTCACCGCCCCATGGGAAAGTTTGCCCTCTACCGAGGATGTGGCTGAGGCCTGAAAGGGTAAGAGTAATTATAGCAAAGATAATAATAGTAAGATGCACCATTTATTGCACATCTACTGTGAGGCCGATCCTGTGGGAGGCGCTTTACACTTACTATTTCATGGAATGCTCACAGCCGCCCCGCCGAGGAAACCGGCTCAAAGACGACCACACAGATGCAAGTCCCAGATCCGAGAATTCTGCCCAGGTCTGCCCTCCCCAAGGCCTGCATGCTGAGCACAGGGGCCTCAGCAGCCCCCCAGGGGCAGCCGCCTGCCACCTCCTGGAGGCTTCCCCAACTCCTCAGGTGTCCTGCCCTGGGAGCTCCAGCCCCACCCACCCTGTGACCACACTCCGGCCTGGCCACAGGAGGAGGCGGAGGAGGAGGAGGCGGCAGAGAGGGTGGGCGGGAGGGGAGACCAGGGGAACATTTCCCGGAGCTGCCGCCGAGGAGGCGGGTGGCAAACAGCTGCCCCTACCCCAAGAAAGCGTGTGCCTTGGCGTGAGGCTGCGGGTATGCAGGGCGGTGTTCTGGAAGGAGCATGAGCTTCCTGGGGTGGGTGGGAGACAGCGGCAAACAGGGAGAGCAACATAGGGAGGAGAGGTACAGACGAAGTCAGAAAACAAGCGTGTGGCCCTGTGAGCAGCAGCAGCAGGAGCAGGAAAACCGCTGCCCACAGAGGCAGCTGCTCGGCTGAGCGGGAGAAGCAGGAAGGCGGCAGGGGGAGCCCAGGGAGCAGAACGAGGGCTAGAGCGAGTGACAGAGGAGCTGGGCGAGCCCTGTCACTGCTGGTCGCTGGGCCCATGCTTCACGCGGCTGTGGCCCAAGACATGCGGAAGGAAGTACCGGGCCGTCCACAGCCCAGGTCTGGGGGCAGCACAAAGCCGGGGAACTGCTGTAGCTCCTGACTCCCCTTCCTTGGGTGTACCTGGGGCTCGAAGGACGAGTCCCTGGGTGGGCGGCTGGGCCTGACTCTGGCTGACAAGGTGGGCTGGGCCCCAGTGGGAAAGGGCAGACAGGTGGCAGGTATGCCGTGACCATCAGGAGTGAGCCTTAGGTGGGACCTGACCAGGAGTAGCCCTAAGTCCAGGGAAAAGCCCCTTTCTCCAGCCTTGGGCCCAGGGTCCCCTCGGAGGCTGAGACATGAGCTGTGGCCCAATCCCTGGCCCCTCTGGAACCTACAGGGGCAGCCAGGCTGCCTGCTCCCAGGCACCGCTGGGCTGCGAGGCACCCACTGGCCACCGGAGGGCGGCCTTACCCCATGCCAAGCGCGAGAGGCCTGAGCCCGGCGCCAGCAGCCTTCCCAGAGCCTATCTGATCCAGCCTGGGGCTGCTGCAGCCCCACCGGGTGGCTCCAGACCAGGGCAGCTGTTGGACTCCCCTGGGGCCTGGGGACAGCCCCCTCCCCACCACACTACACCCTCTGCTCTGTAGTCACTGCACACCCAGACACTCCTCTCGCCTCCTCGGGTCAGCCCCACCGAGAGAATCCTGAAAGTCAGGCCACGCCAGGATCTTTAGCATGGGCAAGAGACACTGTGGTCCAGACAGGAGCCAAGACTTGCTCGAGGCCACGGAATGAGTCATGGTAGAGTCCCAGGGGAGTCCGGCTCTCCTCTTCCCTCTTCCCACCACTAAGGTAGCCTCCCGTCTTTGGGTTGAGGGGGCAGTCATGGGGCCAAGAGCCTTCAGTCTCAAAGAGATGCCAGGCAGAGCAGAGGGCTGGGAGGTTGGCAGGACCCCCACTTCAGTCCACAGGCCCCACCCCCACGGGCTCCAAGGGGACCTGGAATTCTAGCCGCTTCACAGCGTTGGTGTTCTGGGCGGAACTTGCCCCAAGCCCCGTTCTGCTCACCAAGCTGAGTCCTGCCCTTGCACCCACTCCCCCCTTCCCGGCCCCAGACCATGCCCTAGGTAGGTGGCAGGCCACTCCGCCTGCCCTGAGAGGTCCAGTGGGGGATGAGGGGGAGATCTGTGCCTTCACTTCCGCCCTGCCCACCGGCCACCCGCTGGGTGAGCTTGGCCAAGCCGGGGGCCTCCTGGGTACCCATTTCCCTTTCTGGTCCTGGCACCACCCACCAACGGGAGAAGATGTTCTTCCCAGTATGCACCTTCCCTAGTTACTGGCTGAAGGGATCAGGGACAGTTGGCCAAGATAGGCCCTCCTTCCCAACACGGCACCGGCCCCATGTTCTGGTGCCGCTGACACCCCAGCTCTGCAGGGTCTCGAACTCCCTTGGCCAGCTGACGCCTGATACAACCCACCCTGCCCAGGGAAGGACTGACGTACAGCACTGCTGGCCTGCGTCATGGGGGTAAGAGGAACACCCGAGCCTGTAGGCAGAGGCGTAGCTCAGCAGCGCCAGGCGCCCCTGAGGAAACAGATGGGTTGGTGACCGCACACTGGAGTCCCCAGAGGTGGTAACTGAAAGGCCTGGAGATGGAGCTGAAGGAGCTCCGAAGTAGACTGAAACCCCAGCCTGGCTACTCATCAGCCATATGGCTTTGGCACCCATTACATAAAAAAATTCTGAAAAAAATTCAGCTTCCTCTTGAGTGACATAGGGACGTGCCACAAGCAAGGAGTGTGAGAGGCATTGGCGCATTCAGTGTGGAAATGCTAACAAATATCACTGCACAACCCCTGCCTCTCACCCTGGAGATGATGCCGATCTCCAAGCCCCTGAAAGTGTGTGTGGTGGGGGCAGCCGAGGGCCAGCCTGGGAGTAGCAGGGGAGGGGCTTGAGGTGAGCTGCCTAGGTTGGGGGCACCTTCCTGGGTGTCCTCCGAGAGCCAGAGTCATCTGAGGTTTCCATCCCTACAAAGTTCCTACTGACCAGTGCCTTAAGGGAGGAGATCTGCACTGACTAGGTGCCACAAGCCAGGGACTCCAAGCGCCCCTTGGCCAAAGCTTCCTACACCTGCAACCTCAGGAGAGGGCAGGAGAGAGGTCCGCCCAGCTCCACAGTGGCGACAAGGGATTGATTCCCTTGTTCCCTGGGGAAGGGTTCTAGGCCTCAGCCTCAGCTGAACTGGTTAACAACCTCATCTGAAATAGCTGAGGCCCTTCCCGCAGCATCCTGGTGGCACCTGGGCACTGCACCATGGGCCTCCCCATCAGCTAGATCCACCCTTGGGGAGCCTACCTCCAGCGACTGCCGTGTCCCCTCTGTTCCAGGATGGATTCGCTGCAGAAGCAGGACCTCCGGAGGCCCAAGATCCATGGGGCAGTCCGGATGTCCCCCTACCAGCCGCCTACGTTGGCTTCGCTGCAGCGCTTGCTGTTGGTCCGTCGGGCCCCCATGCTGAACCACATCAACGAGGTCTGGCCCAACCTCTTCCTGGGAGATGCGTGAGTAAGACCCACGTTGGGGGTGGGGGCGGCAGGAGGGCGTGAGGTCCACACGGGAGTGGGGACGTGCGCCCCTCCCAGAACCCTGCAAGGGTAGAGGTGGGACCCACCCTCCACCTCCCACCATCTCTTTCCCTATTTGTCTTTCCTTTTATATTATTATTACTTCTAACCATGGAAATAGAACACACGTAAGAAATGTGCACAGAACATATACGAACAGCTTCATGACCCAGGTGAAGAAACAGGACATTACTTTTGCCCCAGAAGCACTTACTGAATCCTTCTCATTGTAACTTTTCCCTTTTCTCTGTTGTTTACCAGTAAGTGTTCAATTATTTTCTTGTTTTTCTTAAAGTTTTACCACCTATGTACCTATACAGTATAATTAACTTCACCTGTTGTTTAAAATTACATGAATAGAATCATTTGCTCAAAACTGTGAGTTACCCATGTTATTATGTGTATCTGAAGGTCATTCACTTTTCACTGCTGTATAATATCCGTTTATGATTACATCACAATTTATTCATTCTATTGAAAG
>NW_012154174.1:6315624-6323191 GCF_000956105.1 Propithecus coquereli
CTTCACCCCGGGCCTGTTCACTGGTTCTAGTCTCCACCCTTGGCAGGTTGTAGGTTGGGGAGACAAGTTCCAACCCAGCCAGGGCTGACCCAGGGAGATCTACCCCACCCTCCTAACTGCCCTGTGCCTCCTCTCCAGGTACGCAGCCCGGGACAAGAGCAAGCTGACCCAGCTGGGCATCACCCACGTTGTGAACGTCGCTGCAGGCAAGTTTCAGGTGGACACAGGTGCCAAGTTTTACCGAGGAATGCCCTTGGAGTACTACGGCATCGAGGCCGATGACAACCCCTTCTTCGACCTGAGCGTCTACTTTCTGCCTGTTGCGCGATACATCCGAACTGCTCTCAGTGTTCCCCAAGGTGAGCTTCTGGGGAAGCTCTGGAGCTGTCCAAGTTTCCAGTAGCCCTGGTGGGAGTCCAGAGCCACAACCCTTTCAGCAACCCTCCCACCCCTTGGGGCAAATAGCTACTGCCATTTAGTGAGTGTCCTCTTCAGGGACAGCCTGGGAACTAACAAGCACAGACACCACTAAGATCCGGTGTGGGCGTCAGCGTGGCCACATCCCGCAGTGAAAGGCCAGGTGTTGGGCAGAAGGTACAGGCCTCGCAGAGGCTCTTGAGCAGACTCCTCTAGGGTGAGGACTTGCCATAGGGCTTCAGGAACAGGGGAGCAGGCAGACTGGGGAAAAGAGAGGTAGGTGGGCACCCCCTGTGATATGAAGCAAATCGGGAGCACCCCAGGAGTAAACCCCCTTCCTAGAGTTGCAAAGGATGCCACAGGAAGCACCCTGGAGCAGAAGGGAATGCCAGTTGTAAGCTAAGCCCTGCCACGGACTTGCTGTGAGACTTTGAGCCAGTCTCTTCCTCTCTCTGGGCCTCAGTTGCCCCATTTGACAGTGAGAACAGCGTCAGTATTCCAGGATGCTGTGAAGGACGGCCAGGGGCGTCTCTTCTTTCCAAAGGGGTGGGCGGTTCGAGGGCAAGTAGCTGATGCTAGGTTGGGTCTCCCCGCAGGCCGCGTGCTGGTACACTGCGCCATGGGGGTAAGCCGCTCCGCCACGGTTGTCCTGGCCTTCCTCATGATCTGCGAGAACATGACACTGGTAGAGGCCATCCAGACGGTGCAAGCCCACCGTGATATCTGCCCCAACTCGGGCTTCCTCCGACAGCTCCAGGTTCTGGACAACCGACTGGGGCGGGAGACGGGGCGGCTCTGACCTGGCAGGCATCCAGGAGCCCTGACCCTCCATCCAGCATGGCCCAACACGACCAGCCTGGCTCTGGGGACGGCAGCCTCTGCTGTTCCCGGTGACCTTGAGATGTAAACAGCAAGTGGGGGCTTAGCTGAGGCAAGGGCAGGGACGGCTGGGTGGTGACCTTTAGCAGGTGGATTTCCCCGACCCAATCCAGAGATTCTTTATGCAAAAGAAAGTTCAGTCTGTCTCTATAATAAAAGGTTCATCATAATAAAGACAGGTGATCTTCTGGTGGTTTGTGAAGCAATGGCTTACTTTCAGGGTGGCCACAGGCTCCAGGTGGCTTGCCAACTCTGATCCGATACGCTGGCAGCCTAGAGAAGGGGCCAGAATCCATGCCCAGGGTTCATGAGGAAGGAGGATGAGTGGGGATCAACTAGCAATACCTGTCACATGCCCAAGAGAGAGGAGCCAGGGTACAAGTGCTGAGGATTAGATGACCTCTTCCTCATCTTGTCCTCCTCATACCCTCAACCAAGAGTAAGGGTGTCTGATAAAGACCCAAGTTCGATGCGTCACCATCCTCTCCATGCCCATCCTACCCAAAGCCAACTATCAAAACTCGTGTGCACAGATAGCATCTGTTGGAACCAGCCAAACTCTCCATTTACACTTTACTTCCAAAGGACTGCTCACAATTGTGGTCTCCTTACTGGGGAGGCTGAGGCAGGAAGATTACTTGAGCCCAGGAGTTCAAGACCAGCCTGGGCAATGTATTGAGACCTTGTCTCAGGAAAAAAAAAAAAAATTACAGACACCTGAAAAATAGAGACATTAAACAAGAGGAAGATATGGGTGGGGGAGGGGACACTCCAGAACTCTTAGGTGAAGGGACGGTTATATGATAGGAAAAAATATTTAGCTCTGAGTTTCTTAGTTGTTATGCTCTAATAAAATAAAACAAAACACTATAGAAAGCCCCCTGCTGGGTTCCTCACCTGTAAATGGCACCCAAGGTAGCCGTGAGGATTAAATGGGCTGTTTTCCTGCTCCCTTGCTGGCCGCCACTATTTAGCCCTTGACACCTTAGGCTGACCCTTGAATGTCCAGGTTTCTCCAGGTTCTCCCCTCTGCCTCGCCTCCCCTTCAGTGCCCTGCTCTCTCCTGGGGGACCCCCTTGCTCCTGCAGCCTCAGTTAGCATCTCTAGGCTGATGACTCCCCGATGGACACGGCTGGCCCAATTCTCTTTCCTGAGCTCAAAACCTCTGCCTCCCACCGGCCACCTCTGTTTGAGTATCATACCCAAACTTCAAACCCAGCTGAGGTTTTCATCACCAGCCCCCACCCAGACCCACTCCTCTTCCCGGTTCCCTGCTTCGATGACAGGTTCTGATAGCAATCAACGTTCCCAAGTCAGTGACAGGTGTCATCTTAGACTCCTCCTAAATACTGCCCAGATCTGCTCACTTGGCTTCATCAATCTCACCTGAATTCTCACAACAGCCGGGCGAATGGTCTTTCTGCCTCCAGCCTTGTCCTCCCTCCAAGGCAGGCTTCTTACTGAAATGAAATCTGATCACATCACCTTTTGGCTTAAACCCCTCAAAGTACAAACACCTCAACAAAGAATAAATGTGCCTCACTACCTGAGGCCTTCTCCTATCTCCAGCCGCACTGGATTCTGCTCCCAAACATACTGCACAAGTAAAGGACAGAAAGTCCACTTGCAATTCCCAGGATGCGCTTCACTGTCTTCCTCTGGTACCGTGCACACGTCAGGTTGCGTCACCTGAATGCTCCACCCTCACCCCTTTTCACTGGGTTAACTCCAGCTTCTCCTTGAGGTCTCAGTTTAGATGTCACTTCTGGGAAGCCCTCCTGGACCCTGCAAGCCTGAGAGACATGCTCTTCCTCGGCATCCCAAAACGCCATCCTACTCCTTGTGATTGTACCACTTGGGTTTTGACTTGCCCGGTGCCTCGTCATTCTTTCCCAGCTGGCTGTCTCAGACCCGGCCTTCCCAGGCTCAAGGCCCCCATGGCTCTGGCTATGACCCTGCCCTCAGGTACAGCCCTGTGGGTCTGTGGACCAGCAGCCACAGGTTGGCACCACAGCCACTAGCCCTCTCTACGGAGGCCACGAGAGGGAGAGGATGGCCCTGGGACTGGGACTGAGCCGCCTCCAGAGGGCACCTCCTCTCCCCCCAGCCCCACCTGCATGCAGCATCTCACCACTCGGCTCCCCTGGCACCTTCCTCCCAGCATGTCTTATCCTACCCGGGCTCTTTGTGCCTCCCCCTCACTCCCCACCAAGGCTCTCTGGGGCCAGCTCTGCCCTCTCCTGGGGGCGTAAGGAGTCTTTGCCCTTCTCTGCCATCTGGTCTATTTCCAGAGGGCAAGTGCTCCTCGAAAAAGGTGCCCCCTCCAAGCAAACCAACTTTTCGGGCAGAAGCACGCCTGGGCAACCAGCTCAGGGAAGGAAACGATGTCCCTTTCTCCCAAATGGACATAGTCCCAAGTCAGGGTCCCCAGCTGGGTGAGCTGAGCATTGACTGGGTTATAGCCCCTGTTCACCCCTTCTGCAATTCAAAAACCACACAGATGTGTGCTGCCTTGCTTGGGAGGTATTAATATTCCCATTTTACAGATGAACACACTGAGCCTCAGAAAAGATGAGACAGGGCTAGAATTCTACCTCGTGCATCCAGGATCTCTGGGCTCTGGCTCAAGGGTAGGTACTGCTTAGTTGGCTCCTCCGATCACCTCCCTGCAGCACCTGGTCCCCGTCCCAGCTGGCTGTTGGCTGCCTCAGATACTCTCTGGGCCTTTTCCAGAGGGTATACATATGTCCTTGCTGGAGGATGGCAGAAGGGCTGGTGCTGCTGTGCCCAGCTTAGTCACGGGGCCCAGTCCCAACCAGCAGGGCTCCTGTCCACCCTACGGACAGAGAGCTGTCCTCAGTTCATCCTCAGGCTGCTGGGGCCTGTTATTCTCTAGAGCACATAAAGCTAGTCCCAGCTCAGTAGCCCAATCTGCCCACTCCCAATTCCCTTGGATCCCTCCTCCACCTGACACCTCAGTCCTTGTTGCTATTTCTTGCTCATGTAGCATCAGCAGGATCCAAGATAGCAGTTCCAGAAGCCAGTCTCTAGATCATCATCCTAGTCTGGGTGTGGGCAGCCTGCCCCTGCTGGCTGGGTGGGTGTCCTGAGACTGCAACAGAGCCACACCCTGGGCCTGGGGTTTAGGTTTCAGCAGGCCCCCTTCTTGGGGCTCTCTGGATTGGATGCAGAACCTGGGGCTGCAGGGGGAGAAGGGAGGTAGCCACGAAGCGGCAGGCAGTGGGGAAGCCAAATATTCCCCACGCCCTAGAGGCAACAGAGCCGAGCTCCAGGCTGGCACACTCACCGACCCGGGATGCCTGCCTGCCCGCCACACTCGCCCAGGGAGGTCTGCGACAATGCGTCCACTCTCCCTCTTCTCTAGAGCAGGCTTGTGAAAGAAGGAGTGGTGCATTGTTAAGAGCATGACTTTGGAGCCAGACTTTGTGGGTTCAAATCCTACCTCTGGCCCTCACCAGGTGTGTGGTCTCAGTTAATCTCTCTATACCTCAGCCTCCCTATCTAGAACATGGGATTAATAACAGCCACTACATGGGATTGTGGCAAGGATCGAGTGGGCACATAGAAAGTGCTTTGCACAATGTGTGGTAAGTTCTCAAAAACGATACTGTGGTCCATTGTCATCATAGCACAAGGTACAGGCATCATCTGCTACTCAGAATCCCCGGTCTTGGACCAAAAGTCAGCAGCATACTCTGTGTTCAATGAATGAATAGATGCTTAAAAATTAGCTGGCCTAAATGCAACGCGGTATCCTGGATTGGATCCTGCAACAGAAAAAGGACATAAGTGGAAAAACTGGCGAGATCCAAATAAAGTTTGTGGTTTAGTTAATAGTATTATAGCAACGTTAATTTCTTTGATAATGTAGCAAGGTTATGTAAGAAGCTAACAGTGGGTGAAAGCTGGGTGAAGGGTATACAAGAAATGCCTCTTTTATCTTTATAAGTCTGCTGTAAACTTAAAATAATTTCAAAATAAAAAAAATTAGCGGACAATTACCGCTTTGCATATGCTGGGCACTATGCTAAGTGCTTTAGATACATCATTTCTTTTTTTTTTTTTCCAGTTTCATCCATAGTGTTTTATTTCTTTAGAAAAAACACAAATCAAATATAGCAAAATGTTAAGATTTGGCCATATTGAGTTGTGGGAATATAGATGTTTGTGAGATCTTTTTTTTTTGTTTTTTAAAAATATTTCATAACTTTAAAAAATAAAAATAAATAAATCAACGAACTTCTAAATTAGAAACATCCTACTCTATATTTAGGTTTTAAAAATTTCAATTCAAATGGATTTTAGGAAGAATTCTGAATTAAACTATACATTATTACTGGCTTCAGGCGTACAGTACTGCAGATTCACCTGTTATCCTTTTAAAACTGCAAGAGGTTTTATTATGGATAATCGTGCTTATGAGAAAAGGTAATGATGACCCAGTTGGTAGTATTCAGATAAAATAACTGTGGTTGAAGAGAAGCTAAGCTGGTGAGACAAACTCCCCATCACTTCTTTTGCTCCTTGAAGCCCTGTGGGCCAGGTCCTTTTATCACCATTTTACGGACAAAAACACAGGCGCAGAGAGGTTGGGCCAGAACAGCAGCTGACATTAACTGAGAGCTCAGTATCTACCAGTGCATTACTCAGGCTCGGCTAATGGCTCTGACAAAAATCCCAAAATCTCAGTGGCCTGATCTCAACAAAGCTTTATTTTCCATTTGCAACACAGGTTGATGGAGGGCCAGGGCAGTGAGCATGGAGGATGTCAAGGCCAGATATATGACGTCCCCTCAGGTCCCATGGGCCAGAACTCCGTCAATGGTCACACCTAATTGCAGGGGAGGCTGGGAGATGGTCTAGGTCAGTGCCAAGAGGAAGAGGAAACTGCAGATATTGGTGGTCATAAGCAGGCTTCCCACAGCAGGCACTGAAAATATATACACACACATTAATTTATATGTATTTATGTATACATTTTATCATATTTACTTATAAATATTTATTATAAATTATATATATAAGACTTAACTCTCATAAACCCTAAGAGGTAGATATTATTATTATTCCCATTTTACAGATGGGAACACTGAGGCTCAAGGAGCTTAAGTATACTTTCTCAGGTCACTTAGCTGGCGGCAGTAGAATCATATTACTAACTCGGTAGTGAACTTGTGTTCTTTTTTTTTTTTTTTTGAGACAGAGTCTCGCTTTTGTTGCTCGGGCTAGAGCGAGTGCCGTGGCGTCAGCCTGGCTCACAGAAACCTCAAACTCCTGGGCTCAAGCAATCCTTCTGCCTCAGCCTCCCAAGCAGCTGGGACTATGGGCACAAGCCATCACGCCTGGCTAATTTTTTATTTCTATTTTTAGTTGACTTGCTAATTTTTTCTATTTTTAGTAGAGATGAGGTCTTGCTCTTGCTCAGGGTGGTCTCAAACTCCTGAGTTCAAGCGATCCTTCCGCCCCAGTCTCCCAGAGTGCTAGGATTACAGGCGTGAGCCACCATGCCTGGCCTGAATTTGTGTTCTTAAAGGCATTTCCTAAGCCTCACATTCTGGTTGGCCTTCATTCTCGGTGACTTGGCTTGCCAAAAGAATGTGGCAGAAGTGACATTTGGGGACTTCTGAGGCTAGGTCACAAGACACCTCACAACTTCTGGTTGGGTCACTTGGAACACACTCCCTGGGAACTCTGAGCTACCGTGCAAGCAGTCTGACTACCCCAAGACTGCCACATTAGAGTGGTTGTGTGTAGGTAAACTGGTCAACCGTCCCAGCCGAGCCCAGACACTAGACATTTAAATGACTCCTTCTTGGACCCTCCAGATCAGCACATCTGCCAGCACAGAGTGACCTCTGTCAATGCCACGTGGAACAGAGAATTGTTCATCTGAATCTGCCTGAATTACTGACCCACAAATGAGCTATAAGAAAATGCTCATGGCTGGATGAGGTGTCTCATGCCTGTAATCCTAGCACTCTGGGAGGCTGAGGCGGGCGGATTGTTTGAGCTCAGGAGTTCGAGACCAGCCTGAGCAAGAACGAGACCCCGTCTCTACTAAAAAAATAGAAAGAAATTATCTGGACAACTAGAAATATATAGAAAAAATTAGCCGGGCGTGGTGGCGCATGCCTGTAGTCCCAGCTACTCGGTAGGCTGAGGCAGTAGGATCACTTGAGCCCAGGAGTTTGAGGTTGCTGTGAGCTAGGCTGACGCCACCGCACTCACTCTAGCCAGGGCAACAGAGTGA
>NW_012154174.1:6323241-6518606 GCF_000956105.1 Propithecus coquereli
CCACCGCACTCACTCTAGCCAGGGCAACAGAGTGAGACTCTGTCTCAAAAAAAAAAAAAAAAAAGAAAAAGAAAAGAAAATGCTCATGGCTGGATGAGGTGGCTCACATCTGTAATCCTAGCACTCTGGGAGGCCGAGGCATGAGGATTGCTTCAGGTCAGGAGTTCAAGAATAGCCTGAGCAAGAGCGAGATCCCGTCTCCACAAAAAATAGAAAAATTAGCTGGGCATGGTGGCACGTGCCTGTAGTTCCAGCTACCCGGGAGGCTGAGGCAGGAGGATCACTGAGGTTGCAATGAGCTGTAATGACACCACTGCACTCTAGCTGGGGTGACAGAGCAAGACTGTGTCAAAAAAAAGTGCTCCTGTTTTGAGTCACTACATTTTGGGGTAGTTTGTTACATATCAGCAGGGACAGAGCCAGTTCTGACCAGCAGGCCTGGCTTCTGGCCACTAAATTAGCCTCTGGCAGAACGTGTGGGTGATGAAAAGACAGGGCAGCGGGTGCATGGAGTTGAGGCCCCACGTCTACAGAGGAATGCAGACAGCAACAGCGCCCCCTGGAGATCAGGAGGGGTGCTTAGGGGCCCAGGAGGAATCTTGGTGGCAAAGACCTTGAGGTGGGCAGGGTGGAGAGGCTTCCAGAAAGAGAACCTCCAACCCCTCCTCTCCCACACTGCCAGCTCTGTCCTGAGCTCCAGCCACCGGACCTTCCTCCCCGGCCAGCAGACTCCTGCCAAGAGGCCCCCTGGGGGTTGCTGGCCTCTTGCTCACAGCCCCGCCAGGACAGCTGCCTCCTCTGCTTCCTCCCCCTCCGCTGCCCTGTGGACTCCACAGCCACCGGGGCCTTGGGGAAACTTGGTTTGGGGCAAACTCAAGGGGACATAGCCCAGCCCACCCTCTGCTCACCCAGGTACTGCTCTTTAGCAAGCAAGAAGAGCCACCTTCCCTTCTGCTTTGTCTCAGATCACTCTGCTCGTCTCAGTTTGTTCCCAGGTGTGTGCACTCATCTCAGCTGTGCTCCCCGAGCCAGGGGATGTCAGGTCAGCCCGGTCTCTCTCCCCTGGGAGCTGCTAGGCGCGTCCCTCCTCTGAGATTTCCTGCACCCCAGATGCTACTTCAGAGCCTCCCATCGGCCCACCCGTGTGTCCTCCCTCCCTCAGACCCCATCTCCTTTCTCAGCCTGCACGGGTGCTCCGGCCTTGCCTCCTGTACCCTCTGAGTCTGTGACGGGGCTCCTGGGACCCCCAGCTGGGACCGGTCAGACCAGCCTTCCAGGGCTCAAGCTCAGTGATACCGACTGCTAGGATCACCCTGACTTTGGCAGTGACCGGGAGGGAGGGTTGTGGCTGGGCAGAAATGAGAAAATGTAAGTATGAAGGACGGAGGACAGGCTAAGTTTCCCAGGATCAGGTGCCCACTGCTGGAGTGCTGGGAAGGCACTGCTTCGCTTCAGCGACGAGCTTACAGGCAGGGCTGCTCAGGGGGAAACGCGGGGGTGGAGTGAAGGGGCTCTTCTCGTTCCTTTTAGGCCATGCCACTTAGATTTGAATAAGCACCTGTACAGTCCGTGCAGGACGCCCGTCGCGCCTGCGTCCCCTTCTGAGGGATTCCTGGTGTCACGAACTCTTCACGTATGTGCTGGCTGTAGATGGCGACATCAGAATGGATACTGTTTAAGAAAAACTATTCAATGACACTTGTGAAAGCGCAAGAAGGAAGACTTTATTCAGGGCCATCAAGATAGGTATGGGGGCCACTGTGATGGGATTTTGCAGTCGGAGAGGCTGGACTCGACTCCAAATACAGCATGGAAAAGTGGGAATTTGCAGCCAAGTAACAGGGTGGTGGGGGTCAGTGGATGGAAAGTTATCAAGAGGAAACCTCCAGGGTGAGGGGGTTGTGGCTAAACGGATCTAATAGGATTCTCGCTGAAACAGGCCAGGGTGACCACCTGGGGGATGATGGAGAATAAGGAACCTGATTAGATGTCAAGGGGGGTTCATGCTAAACTGACCCAGCAGGGCCCTTTCCAGAACTAGATTTTACAAGGAAGCGTACAAGTGGGCCTAGGAGGAGGTTCAGGAGCTTGACCGAAGTTTGGTCAAGCAAAGCGTCTTTGTCAGCAGCTGGGTGTGGCCTTCTACTTGCTTCCCAATATCCATTTTCTGCTTTGACTTCGGTGAAGACTCTCAGTTGTTAGCTGGGTGGCAACAGGCCCAGCTAAAGCAGAACAGTTCCCAACCTCCTTGCAGGCAAGCGTGGCCAAGTGACTACGTTCTGGCCAGTGAGATGTAAGTGGAATTCTTGTATGGAGCTTCTCAGAAGTCGCTTCAAAAGGGAAGGGGTGTGTCCTTTGACCTCCTGCCTCCGTGGTACTGCCTGGAGCTTGAGCAGGATTGCAGGGCTCCCTGCTAGCTGGATTGCCCCTGCCCGCCACGCTTCCTTGCGTGAGAGAGAAGGAAATGTCTGTCTCGTTTAGGCCACTATTTTTCGAGTCTCCGTTACTTGCTGTAAAACCTGGTCTTACCTGGTCTATCTCCGGACACGCAGGTAGCCAGAGGCCTGGGAGGCGTCTGACGTAAGGGCTGCCACGGATGGGTGCTCTTTCCTGAACAGTGAGCGTTGAGCCAATGAGGTCCTCTCTCCTGGAGAGTTTGAATGGGAGACAGAGTCAGAGGTAGCAGGATGGGTGGGAGGGACCTGAAGGGAAGTCACCAGGCAGCAGAAGTCACTAAGTTAAGGACCAGAGGAGGTTGGCTGGTAGCAACAGGAATACCTGAAGCAAAGCGGAAGAGCCGTGTCCCCATAAAGCCAGAGCCCTGAAACGCGGAGCAGGGTGCGCCTTAGGAGAACCCCGGTAACCTGCTCATTGGAGTCAGTGGTATATCCTGGGGGACATTCCCGTTCTCCAGGACGGTCTTTGTTTCTAGTGTGTTATTATTACAACGAATCTCTGCACTCATGTGAGTGGGAGTCTGTCTTGCGGCATCCGAAAGAAACTCATTCGTGCATTTCTTGGACTTTGATCAGATGACAGGCACCACCTGACAGGAGTGAGCACCTTTGGGTGGACATTCACTCAGCAGATTCAGGCCTGTCCCGAAAATGCTCACCACACAGGAGCACGTGGCCTGACCCAGCTCACTCCTGGTCCAGCTTCGTCCCTCCTGAGAAACAAACGACATGTCTCCAGCCAAGGAGATAATAACACATCCCACCACCTCTGAGCTGAGCTGCTGCCTGGGGTGGGAATGGGGCGGCAGGAGGAACAGAGACCTTGGATGCACATGGACTCAGGTTTTCACTCAGATGCCACCTCTTCCGCAGCTGTGTGCTGGGAGCCTGAGCGCCATTTCACTGAAGTTCAAGTGTCAGAATGGGAAGGAGTAACAGCATTGCACAGGTCTGCTGTGAGGATGGAAATTAAGAAGCAGCCCAGTGCATGGCGCATAGTAGGTACTCAATAATAGCTTGCATAGCATTCCTTTCTGCTGGGATAAGCAGGGGCTGGCTAGGAAGGGACATCGGTATCTCCATCTCTCCCGAGTGGCGGGGTGGGAGGGCTGGTCACACAGACTCCGAGATGAAACCTTCTGCAGCTTCTCAGAACAGCAACGGGGCACAACGGGGGATTACAATCAGCCTGTTTCTAAAACACCATCATCTGGATTTACTTTCACATTCTTTTAAATATATGTATATGATTTATAAACTTTCCCCGAGCAGTTTTACATAGATAACAGGCTCCGCATTCTATTACAGGGTTTCTTAAATATGGTTGTCAACTTACATTAGGAGTTTAGGCTGTCATGACAAACGCAGCCCTCCTACGTAAAAACCCATTCTCCAACTGCTAGAATATTTGCTTAATGAAAAGACTCTTACAGGCTCTCCAGACACCCAACTGATCTTTGTTCTGGTCCTTAATTTAGAGAAAAGGAGAGCAAATGTCTTACACAAAAACCTCCTCACTTTTTCCACAAAAACTCTGGTGTGGTCTGGCCAAAGTATATGAGCACTCGTACATGCATGTGTGCACACACGCGCGCACGCGCACATACACACACACACACACACACACACACACATGCCTGAAACAGACTTATGAGAAAAATCTGGAGTGTCTTGGAATTTTTTTCTGCAATTACAGCCCAATAAAAATGTCCTCATAAAAGTCCTAGGTAAGCAGTTGCTTTGCCAACAGGATGGGGCTACCCACATCCCAGGGAAGCCTGCCTGGTGTGATTGGGGGAGGAAGGGCAGGAAGCCAAAGCTGATTCCTTCATCATCCACCCCTCGCCACCCCTCCCCTGTTCACACACAACAGACACAATGAGCTCCTCTAAGGAACTGGGAACAGCCTATGCTAGGGAGGAAGGGGGGGCTGCCTCCTTTCTGAAGCTCATCTAAGTCTGTCCGGCCAACAAGCCAGAAGGGGGTAAGCCCTGTATCAAACATAATATTTTGAAAATACTAAATGGCTGTGTTTTTCATTCCTCTCCTCCACAATCAAGTTCCCTAGAAGTAGGGTTGCCAGAAAAAATACAAGACACCTAGTTATTAAGGTCATTAAATATGAAATGTCCGATTTTGAATCAGAAGTGTAGTTTATTATATTTCAAACAAGAAGCAGTACAATTAATCAAAGTATGCACCTCAACTATCGACACAGTTTTGCCACCTTAACGGTAACTTGTTTATCCCAGCAGCAAAGAAGCCTGAAGAGCGAGTGGCGATGAAATCCCAAAAGGCGTTTTCCAAAGCTTGTTGAGAATTGAATATTTTTCCTTGCAAGAAGTGGCCCAAAACCTGGAAGAAGTGGTTGTTAGTTGGTACAAGGTCTGGTGAACATGGTGACTGACCGAGAGTTTCCAAGTCCAGCTTCTGTAGTGTGAACAGCATTGTTTGTGCAACACGTGGTTGAGTGTTGTCTTGCAAAAGGATTGGCCTGTCTCTATTGACCAATCTTGGCTGCTTAATTGCAAACATCCTCATCATTTCATCCAGTTGGTTGCAGTAGACATCCACTGCAATTGAGTCACTCACCAGTTTTCATGACACTGTAGTGGATAATACCAGTGATGGACCACCAGACACCATTAGCTTTTTGGGATGAATATTCAGTTTTGTACTGTGTTTCAGCATTTCATCTTTATCCAACCATTGTGCTGAAAGCTTATGATTGTCAAAAAGAATCCGTTTTTCATAACATGTAACAATACAGTGTAGAAATGATTTACCCTTATGTCATGACAGCAAAGAAAGGCAAGCTTCGAGACAATTTCTCTTCTGACACCCATTTAATTCATTCGGAATACATCTATCCAGTTTCTTTACCTTGCCCATTTGTTTCAAATGGTCCAATATTGTTGGAATAGTAACGTCAAATCTTGCTGCTAATTCACACATAGGTTGAGATGGATTTGCTTCCACTGCAGCTTTCAGCTCATCATTATCCACCTTGGTCCCAGGTCACCCATGTGGCTCATTTTCAAGATGAAAATCACCAGAACAGAACTTCTCAAACCATCAATGTACTGTGTGTTCATTAGCCACATCCTTCCCAAACACTGTGTTGATATTTTGAGCTGTCTGGGCTGCATTGGTTCCATGACAGAACTCATATTAAAAAATAACACGAATTTTTGACTTATCCATTGTTTCACAAAAATTGCTCTAAAAAAAAAAAAAGTGAAAGATAATCACAAGCCAAAATGTGTGTTTGAAAGACTGAGGATGTACCCTCACAATAAAAATAAGACAAGAAGCGTCAAAGTGAAATGTCAGAGATATCAACTGTCAAACTTAGTATTTAAGGAAATCGGACATTTCCTACTTAATAACCTAATACATTTAAGTTTCAGAAAAGCAACAAATAACTTTTTAACATAAATATGTCCCAAATATTGCATGGGACATATTTATACTAAAAATTTATTTGTGAATCTTTCCACCCTACCTGGAAGTCATTTCGCCATATGGTCCCAGAGAAACAGGAAAGGGAGGCCAACTCCAGTAGGAGGAGGCCAAGAGCATGTTCTGCTAAGAAAGGAAAAGAAAGTGGATGATTGAAGAAGAAGGGATTGGAGGAGGGGCAGCTGGCAGAGAAGCCTGTGGGTGGTGACCTCCCTTCTCTAAGACAATGTCCCAGATACAGGTGGAGTGTCATGTAGACCGAGGGAAAAACTGAAAGAGGGGGTGCTTTGCTATTTACCCATTTAGTCTTCTGGAAGGAGATCATTTCACACCAACATAGATGAGCAGCAGCCAGGCTCAAGGGGCCTACGGCATCAAGGCCCCCTCCCACCTTGCCTCTTGCAGTAAACCCTGATGTACATCCATGATCCATCTTGGGCAAGAGAAGGGAATTCTTAGAGCTTGAGTTTTTACCTGGGAAGAGACTGTGGAATTATTAGTTGGCAATCGATTCCCAGCAGGGTGGTATGGGGTGGGGCGTGTGGGGAGGGTTGGAAGAGCTAAAGAGAAACAAAGATGCCTCACTTTCTTTGCACAGCCCAGTGCAAAGAATAGCAGCATCATGAGGGCAGTGGCATAGTATGTCTTATTGATACTTTTCCCTCAGTTTCTAGAACACTTCTCAGCTCGTAGGTGCTTGGTCATTATTTGCTCTAAAGAGATGGGCAGAGCAGTGAATTTTTTTTACCAGTTCCAAGTTCAGCTGACTGCAGCAATGAAGGTCTCTTGGCATCCTGGCATGCACCCACTGACATTCCTCCCGAGACTGGCCTCAGGGATAGTCCTAGACCATGTCCACATATACCGAAGTAGTGAGTTGGTTTCCTAATCCAAGCCACTAGTGTCTTGTGATGGTCAAAAAGCCTTTATTAAAACAGTGATAGTTATGTGCTAGGGCCTGTGTTAAGCACTTTGTATTATATCATTTATTTCTGAACATACAAACTCACCAAAGTCAAATTCATCAGCTAATCACTTATAATCCACCATCAAAACACATCCAGAATCTGACCCACTTCCCACAACCTCTGCTGCTACCACCCTTGACCAGGGCAACCAGCATGTCTTGCCTGAATATCCAGAATAGCCTCCTCACTGCTCTCGTAGCCTCTATTTTTGTTTATTATATTCCATTTTCCACACACCGGTCAGAGTGTTCTTTTTCAAATGCAAATCAGATTGAGTAACCATCCTCCCTAGAATAAAATCCAAACTCTTTACCTTGGCCTACAAGGCCCTATGGGATCTTGGCCCTCATCTGCTAACACTCTCTCCCTCCCTCACTCTGTTCCAGCCTCACTGGCCTTTGAATGCATTAGGGTACCAGCTAGTGGCTGCAGCAGAGAGTCCACAATACAGGGCTTAAACAGACACCTGCTTATTTCTTTCTCAGATCACTATGCAGAGGTAAGTGGGCAGTCTAGACAGGCAAGGCAACTTGGCTCCACAAGGTCATGCAGGGACCCAGGTTCCTTCCACTTTGTTGCTCTGCTGTCCCTGACAGTGTTCATCTGCTGCATTGAAGCTGGGCCACAGCTACATCTGTATCCCACGGCTTTCCACTGTTGCTACTTCCTGCTGGTTCCCTTAATCCTGCTCACTCTCTATATGTAGTCCCTTCATTCACATCTTATCGTTTAGATTGTCCTGGTAAATTCTGTTCCTTGCTGGTTCCTGACCGATACAGGATCCACTGCACAATGCAGCGAAGCCAACCCCTTCCTAAAATTGAGCTCAGTCCAGCCTATATATTATCATTTTTCCCCTCTCATACAAAGACCCTGAAACTTAACCGAGACTGGCTAAAGTTACCTGTCATGACCAAACTATCATGGGTTGGCTAATGTCTATCCTTGAACTAAAATGTCCGTGGCAGTTTGGAATAATGCCACTCTCTGTGCGAGAAGTATTTGTTGAGTACCTGTTGGGCTCATGGATGGCCATTATCACATGACATTCCCAGCCAGTGCCCAATTGACCTCTTCCAAGCAGTCTTTACTGAGTCTCCCAGCTCCTCTGCACAATCCTCACCCTTTGTGCACCCCCAGCACAGCCCCCACTCACTGCGCTGCCAGCCGTGCCCAGAGATCCATTTCCCCACTGGACAGGGGGTCACCCAAGGCGGTCCCTGATTTCTGCCTCCTTTCCTGCTGCCTGCTTTCAGAACAAGGCCTGGACACAGAGTAAGCCCTACCTCGGTCAAGGTCTGCTGAATCCACAGGGAGATTTAGGCCCCCAATAGTTTGTTGATTTAATACTCTTTAGGGATTTCTTATTCTATCCAATGGGAGCTAAGATAATTAACCAGAGTTGAGGGAAAGTGAGACAAAGAAGAGCAATGACTAGCATGTATTGGTTGCTTAGTACAAGCCGAGAGCTCTCCGTCTGTTATCGTGAGGATTAAATACCCTGTAGGTGGATCCTGTTACTATTTCCAACATACAGATACAGAGACAAGCTTGGAGAAGTGAAGAGACTGTACCAGTTCAGAGATAAGTGGCAGAGGCAGGATTTGAACCCAATTCGTTATGTTTTAAAAGCACATGTTCTTCATTCCTCTCCTGCCTCCCCTATGCAAGCAATCGCCCTGTCAAGCCTCATCAATGTCACTTTGATGCACTAACAGGCCGTGAAGAGGAAACAGCCGTCTATCTGTAAAATAAACAAGTCCTGGCGTGCAGACAGAGGTGCTAATAGAGACACAATTGACCGATTTGCTGAGATCACTGACAGGCTTGAGCAGGGCTCAAAAGGTATTTGTCCCTTGGGAAAAGGGGGAGTTTGGGGAGGACATTTGCCCATAGCCTATGCCTTGCATCCTACGGGCTCCAGAGAACCCCAGCAGAAGGCTGCCAGCAGGAATCCCAGTGTTTTGACAGCCAGGGAGATAAACAGAGGTACTGACTTCAGAGAAACATCCTTGGCCCTTAGGCCCTCTCTCCAAACATCCTCGCATAGCTCAGCCATCAGAGTCAAGAGTGACAGCTCCACAAGAGACATGACCCAGCCAGCTGCCAGCCACTGAGACCTGGTGAGCCACTGAAACCTCTAGAGGTCTCCCCTGCCACCACCACCACTATTTTCTAATAAAACCTCCCAGGGCTTCCTGCAGTTCCCTGTAATAAATTAAGTGGTTTTCCATCCCTCTCCATCCTTGTCATACTTTAATATGTGAAAAATTGGAGGAGAGGGCCATCAGTCTTCTGGGCAAGCCTATTTAGGGTCTACTCTAGTGGACGTGATAATCCAACAACCCACCACATTCTTCTCTTGGCTTTATTTACTTGAACATCCTTCTAGATGGTGTGAAATATTCTCTTTCTCTCATCTATCCATCCATCATCTAGCCACTAGCTCAGATGTCTTTAGATACTTGATTTTTGCCCCTTGCTGAACCTACATCTTCAGTGGCCCCTCTTGCCTTCTCTGCCCTTGACTTGGGCTGAGGCTGGGGCTGTCCCCTCAGGCTCCCAGCTAGGAGGAAATCTTTCTCTAGTCTTTGTCAATTCCAGCATCTCTGACTCCCTTAGTTCTTGGGGTAATTGCAGAAGGGCTTTTTGACCCTGATGCTTTGACTCCAGCATTTGACAGAAGGGATGTTTGGACTCTAACATGTTGACCTCATTGTATACTCTGATTCTGTGCTTTTGCCTTGTGAATATTCTTTGCACCAAGAAATCGATAAAAGCTAAGTCACTTAGCAGTTTTACAATGAATAGTACTAGTAGAAATCATCACTATAAATAAAACTGGCAGTAGCTAACCCTGAAAATTGTGAGGAAGATCTCTGGTTTGCTGAATAAAGTTGCAGAGGACAATATAACAACCCCAACACAAGAAGACTGTGTTAAGTGAAGGATGTGGGGAGACTGGGAACCCCCCACTACCCCCAATCCTTCACACACTAAAATAAGTCCCAAAGTGGGTGACAAGATGGCTAAGAATGGAAAACCATGTCATTCATTATAAAAAACTACAGTGGCCAGGCGTGGTGGCTCACACCTGTAATCCTAGCACTTTGGGAGGCCAAGATGGGACGATCACTTGAAATCAGGAGTTTGTGACCAGCCTGAAGCAAGAGCAAGACCCTGTCTCTACTAAAAAAAAAAAAAGAGAGAAACATTAGCTGGGCATGGAGGCACAAGCCTGTAGTCCCAGGGACGCAGGAGGCTGAGGCAGGGGGATCACTGGAGCCCAGGAGCTTGAGGCTGCAGTGAGCTAAGATGACATCACTGAACTCTAGCCTGGGTAACAGCAAGATCCTGTCTCAAAAAACAAAACAAAACAAAACTGTAGCAGGCCCTGGGAAGATTTTACTAGAAAATCAGAGGAGACTGGGTAGGACTGTGGACCTCGGCATTAAAAAGGGGGCCTTGGTGGGGGACCCAGAGCACAGAAGTCTGGAGCCAGTGAGGTGAGGTTGAGAGAAGGAAGAGCCAAGGAGAGAGACTGGAACTGACTGCTGAATTGGGGATATTTTGGGGGTACTAAATCCCATCTAGCATTTTTTAGCCACATGCCAGGCTCTGTGCCAAGTGCTTCCCACCCTTTATCTCAGTCACCGCTCTTAGCAACACAAGAGGATGATGGTAGTATGATCATTATCCCCACTGAAGCCCAGAGGGCTGGGTGCTTGCTGTGAGTCTCACAGGAAGTGGCACAATGCAACTGTCCCCAAGCTTAGAGTCCTTCTCAGAGTCTCATTGAACACCCTGTGTGATGTGGCATCTACTCTATCAACCTCCCAGAGATGGCTGCACAGACTTTCAGAAAAGACTGGAATAGAGAGCTCCCCTCCCTGCTGGCTGCCCCGGCCCTCCCTGGGCTCTGCGCCAGTGGGCAAACCTCCCCTGTTCTAGCTGTTCCGGGACACCTGGCCTCGTCCATCCCAAGAAAACAAAGCTGGAAAATTCCCGTCTGTCCCTGCCCTGGTGGCCGCATGTCCTGTCTCCGTGGCTGGGCCAGGGACAAGCACGCGGGCTCCAGGTACAGGACTTCCTATGTCAAGGGTTTCAGGTCACACTGGTGAATCATTTTGCAAGCAGATGCCTCAGGTCTCCTCTCAGACTGGACAGCACGCAAGGTCAGCGTCAGCAGATCTGACCCTAAAAATAGGCTCTCCGATGCCAGTCAGAGTGGCTGGGTGTGCAGCCACCACATACCCCACGGACCAGCACCTCCTGACCCGGCCAAGCCCCGGCGTACCCAGGTAAGGCCCTTGCGTGGGGAGGCTGGCCCCTCTTGGGTTCAGCCAAGTGTTCTTTGGGGGCCTGGGTGTGGGGGTTAGAAGCCCCTTTTTCACCCCGTTTCCGCAGCTGTGGAGAACAGCTGACATCCTTTTAGTGCGAAAGGCTTCTTGCTCTCCCGTCCTTTTCTAGAGACACCATGGCATTTTCTCCACTTCCCTCCCTCTAAATCTGAGCTTCCAGTTCAATGACTATTTCTACAGGATAATAGGGTGGATTACAGTTCATCGGGCCCTTGTGAAGCATTGGATGTGCTGTATCGTATTTCACATTCCAGCAAGGTTCTACATTTATCCATTTAGCCAGTAGAGAGGGGGCAGGACGGATAGAGGCACCAGAGTGGCTCGGATCATATTGTAGGGCAGCATGAATCACAATTATGTGCTTAAAACCCCAGGGGTGAGAATTCTCCCTGTGTCCCATGTAATGTGAAGCATCATTTGGACAGAGTGACTGTTTTTTAAGCATTTCCCATTCCCGGCGGGAGGATAGGGTTGGGGATGGCAGTGCCCTGGCAGAGATGGGGAGGCCAGGTCACAAGGGCCAGAGCGGCTCCACCAAGACAGCGCCGCGTGGAGGCAGGAAGTGGGAAGCCATCCTGCATCTTGGGCCGGGGCTCTCCCATTAGACCCTGGTGTCCTCGTGCCGTGGCCCCAGCGGTCCTTCATGGGCCTGGAAACCAAGAGCTGTTGGGCCTGGGGGGCTCCGACTGTTCGTGAAAGCTGAAAACACCCCAAGGGAAACACCCCTGAGTAAGAGGGGAGGGGGCACGAGGGGCACGTCCGTGCGGAGAAGTGTGTCACACTTGAGGCCACCAGCACCTGAGGGCCTCTGCTACTTGGCCAACATTTTCCTTGGGGTCTCTCCTTGTTCTCTTCATGAGAAAGTCATTTTGGTCCCACCAAAAAATCTGAGGACTCTGACATTTATAAGCAACACTCAAAGGGCTTCTGAGCTGAGTCCCGTACAAGGGAAGAGCCCTGGGTTTGGGAGTGGGGGTAGGACGTGGGAGGGGTCTGAGGACAGTTGGGGAAGTCGCTGGCCCTGAAGGCTCCGTGGGGGCGAAGGCAAATCTGGGCTGAGGGTGAGAGGGGAGGCAGTGTCCTCTGCCGTCTGATAAGCTGGAGCCCTTGCTGGTGACACCTGAGTGAGGTGGAAATCTGGGTCCTGTCTGAGGGTGGCGTTCCCGCAACTGTTGTCAATCCCCCACCAGATGAGGGGCAGAGGGCAGGCACTGAGGCCAGAGGCTGAGCTGTTCGCATTTTCAGGCAACCCTACTGAGGCCCAGCTGAGCCCACCCGGGGAGGGGACCAGCTGCCCTCCATAGGCCACAGAGGCAGGGTTGGCCTTCCCCAGACACTGCTGCCTCGGGAATTGGTAGTGTTTCCTGGTGCTATGTGCCCCGCGTTGCTGTAAGAACTTTTCTTATAAGTATTACCTCATTTACTCCTCACAACTGCAATGACTCTATGAGGCCATCATCAACTCAGCCCCATTTTCAGATGAGGAAACTGAGACACAAAGAACTAAGTGGGGGCGTGGTGGCGCACACCTGTAGTCCCAGCTAGTCGGGAGGCTGAGGTGGGAGGATGACTTCAGCCCAGCAGTTGGAGGCTGCAGTGAGCTGTGATCACAACACTGCACTCCAGCCTGGGCAACCCAGCGAGACCCTGACTCCAAAAAAAAAAAAAAAAAAAGAAGAAGTAAGTGGTTTGCCCAAGGTACCACAGCCTGGACAGCAGGAGAGGCTGGACCCCGGTGTGCCTCAGGGCCTGCCAGCGTAGCCAC
Organism: Propithecus coquereli; assembly: GCF_000956105.1. Taxonomy (NCBI): domain Eukaryota; kingdom Metazoa; phylum Chordata; class Mammalia; order Primates; family Indriidae; genus Propithecus; species Propithecus coquereli. Next base: position 6,336,254 of record NW_012154174.1, read on the forward strand.
TCTGCCCTGGTGCCCCTCAGTGGGGCGGAGGCCCCTCCCCAGGGTGCTTGGGAACAGCCGGGGCAGGCGCTGGAGTCGGGGGTCATAGCTCTGCTTGTCCACTTCAGCCGGACTCCAGAGCAGGTGGTGTTTGAATTTCTGTCTTCGGTGACCCCTGATGGTTCTGGGCCCACCACTTCCACAGTAAAGAGGGAGTCGAGTCTCACAGCAGCCAGGCAGAGCCACCAGATACCAACTAGCTGGAGACGGTCCTTTCTCCTACTCCTAAAAGCCTTGCTTGACTTCGTACAGCAGAAAATGGGCTGCTTTATGTTCAGGCTCCTTTATGTCCTGTCTCCTCCACCGCGGCTACCCTACAGAGACCCCCTGCCCCGGCCCACCTGCTCCACTCACTCTTCCCTGTCCTTGGAGCAGTTGGGAATTCACCACCCCCTCCCTGCTGCCTCGTCCCTGCTCCCCGAAACACTCTTCGCGCCCGCACTGATGTGCCAAGGGCTTGGCCGATCTCATGTAATCCAACAGCCAGTGGCGTGGACGTTATCCCCCCTGGACAGATGAGGGAGCTGAAGTCCAGGTGTGTGAGACTCCGAGGCCAGGAGGAGCTCTCGCTGCGACTTCATGCAACCCAGCGCTGCACTCTGGGGAGCAGGGCACACAGGACCGAAAGGCCCGGCTGCCCTCCGGAGCTCAGCCCTCGTGACCAAGAACCCAGCGCGGCGTCCACGCACACGGGTTGGGCCGCTGGGGCCGAGTCCCAGTTGCTCCACTTACTAGCTTGGTGTCGAGTTTCTCAACAGGCCCTCGCTTGTTCATCTGGGACGTGGAGGCAGTTAGTCTCCATGCAGGAGGTCCGGGAGTAGATGACCACTGCGTGCACAGTAAAAGTAACCAAGTTATGATTGTTTTCCCGGTTCCGGCCAGGGCCTCGATTTCTCGAAGGGCTTTTGTGGCAGCTTTAAGAGGTGGCAGCGCCGCACCCCCTTCCCGAGGCTCAGAGCACCCCCCAAGCAGCGTCAGAGAGACAGGCTTCATGGGAACAGTGGCCCAGACTGGGACGTGGAGGGGTGGCAGCCCCACGATGAGGGCTGCACCCCACACAGGCTGAGACCCCCTCTGCCCTTCCCCGAACAAAGAAGGCATGTTCCGAGGTGACCCACAGTGGGAAATGGTTCTTGAAAGAACCCCCGGGCTGCGAAACTGCCTGCAGCGTTTCCACCCGTCTTCAGAGAAGGCAAAGGCCCAGCCGCTCAGGAACCGCAACTGGCCCGGCGGGACGTCACGGCCTCCGTCCCCGCCCCTCCTGGCCCTCCCGCCGGCCGCCCGGGGAAGCCCGTCCCGGCCGGCTCCCTGGGTGAGAGGGAAGCCGAGTGTGGGCCTCCAGCCTCCGCGGGCTTTCCGGGAGGCCCGCCTCTGCCAAACCGGGATTGGGGGAATCAATTAGAAGTTCATAAATTACCACCCCGAAGCGCTTTGAAACCATTTGAAGAGTTAATCAAACAAGTTCATGACATCAACACCATCGTAGAAGGAATATTAAATTACTTTTTAAATGAAGGCTTTTCTGTTTTTTTAATAAAAGGATTTTATATTAATTCACATAATTGCCTCCTGTTAACATACTTGCCAGAATCCAAAAGGGAAAAAAAAAAAATCTGTTAAACTTGGAATATGTCTGATACATTAGGAATTAAATTAGAGGCGACAAAAAATTCCTGGGTTTTCTCGTCCAAGTTTTAATTTTTTAAAAATCCACAACTTTTATTTCTTAGTTGGGATCATTTTTGTAGATTTAAAATGCATAAAGACAAGCACTGACTTGCAGTAAATTAAAAATATGTACGTATTTATACACAGACACTGCTGCCAAATTCCACCCCTTCCCACATACCTCAGCAGTAGGTATTGCTCTCCTAACAGAGCAATTTACACAACCACAATAATGTTCTTACTCTACCCCTTCTTTCAAAGCACATGCCAGGCCCATCTTGGGTGGTGTCTTGGAATAAATGTGGTACATGTACATTTAAACACAGAGTAACTTTCCCCGTGATTCCCCTGCATTAGGAACATAAATATGCAATGTGTGTACGTGGATGCAGATACAGAATGCCTTCGAAGGGAGAGAAGAATTTTTTTTTTTTTTTTGAGACAGAGTCTCGCTCTGTTGCCCTGGCTAGAGTGAGTGCCGTGGCATCAGCCTGGCTCACAGCAACCTCAAACTCCTGGGCTCAAGCGATCCTTCTGCCTCAGCCTCCCAAGTAGCTGGGACTACAGGCATGTGACACCATGCCCGGCTAATCTTTTCTATATATTTTTAGTTGTCCAGCCAATTTCTTTCTATTCTTTTAGTAGAGATGGGGTCTCACTCTTGCTCAGGCTGGTCTCGAACCCCTGAGCTCAAACAATCCGCCCGCCTCGGCCTCCCAGAGTGCTAGGATTACAGGCGTGAGCCACCGCGCCCGGCGGAGAGGAGAATTTTTAAAAGATTAGACTATGAACTGTTCTTCTAGACCAAAAACCTCACGAAGGCAGAACCCTCTCTGGCCCAGCCCTACCCTGCACAGGACACCATAGTACAGCTCTGCAGGCAGGCCCAGGCCTAACTTCTGAGGTAAAGTCAGGAAGGAAATAATGCCACTCACTTCCTATCCCCACCTGTGACCCCACAGAGCACCTGAGTGCCCCTGATAAAACCTGACTTAGACTAAACTAAGATCAGGCTAAGCAAAGTCAAGGACGCTGGCTCTGATACTGTGGGGGTGAAGGGTTGCTGCCCTTTTCATCTGAAGTCAGAGGGGGATGAAGTTTCCCTCAGAGATAAATTTTTTTTAGTTTTTGATTTTTAGTTTTTTAGAGACAGAGTTTCACTCTGTCACCAAGCTGTAGTGCAGTGGCATCATCATAGCTCACTGCAACCTCGAACTCCTGGAGTCAAGTGATCCTCCTGCCTCAGCCCCCCCGAGTAGCTGGTACTACAATCACAAGCCACCATGCCTAGCTAATTTTTCTATTAATATTTTTTGTATAGACTGGGGGGTCTCACTATGTTGCTCAGGCTGGTCTTGAACTCCTGGCCTCAAGCCATCCTCCCGCTTCAGCCTCCCAGAGTGCTGGGATTACAGGCATGAGTCACCGTGCCCAGCCTTCAAAGGTGAATTTACCCCAAAGCGCCAGAACCCCACATTTGCACTGACCTCTTCCAAGGCTCTGTGTCTATTTGGTTTTCTTTTTCTTAAAGAAATTGTAACCCTGGGAGGCCGAGGCAGGAGGATCACTTGAGCCCAGGAGTTTGAGGCTGCTGTGAGATACGATGATGCCACTGGTTTCCCAGGAAGCACGGGGGACTAGAATGACCTTCTGACACAACCTAGGCCTGGCTGCTGGGAGACCTCAGGGAGGACACACCTGCCTTTGGAGGACTCCCCCTTAATAGGAGGGCGCTCAGTGCCCTGGGAAGGACGTGAGGAACACGGGCAGAGCTTGTCCTCAGGGCGCCTCAGCCCACAGTGTAGGGTGAGCGCCTGCTTTGTACAGAACAATTCTAACATAGGACTTTCACGAGGTTTGGCCTTTTTTCCTTCATATGCTCAAATAATACATGTCTATCACAGAAAATTTTAAAAAGATAGTTACTTCTAAAAAAAGAAGACAAAAATCACGTATAATTTCATCACCCTAAAATGAGCGTATAGCCAGTGTTAATATTTTGGTGAAATGTATGTTTGTAAAAGGACGGGATGATTCTGTATATGCTACTTGATAAACTTCTGGTCTCTTCCCTCCACTGGTGAAAGCTTCTCTTCCTTTGATTTCTTGAAATCACCACAAACATGGCTGTTATGTGTAACAGTTTCGCCGAAGCTTTAGGGTCACGCGAGGGTTGACATGGCTGTGGGGCATCACGACATCGAACACTGGGAATCCCTGTCTCAATAGTCCTGTGGCTGTTTCTCCCCTGGAAACTCCTCACTTGGTGGTCTCTGGCCCCAAGCCCTCCTTCTCCCCCATCCCACCACAGGGCCCCCTCACACCCCTCCTGGAATGTTCTAGGAAGCTCAAAACTCTCTTGCTTTATTGCACAGAACAATTTAGTGCTCTTTGTTTCACTCCACCACTCTCAGGGCCGTGCTGCAGAACCTATCTTTTTCCCATCAAAAGGATCCTCAGAGGGTGTTTGTTTTTTTGTTAAGCAAAGAGGCCTCTACTGCGGGTCTTCAAAATGATGGACTTTCCTGCCACGCTCTCATTACCAGGCATGGCTCCCTGGCCACGCTCTGCAGGCTCAAGGGCTCCACTTGGAGATTTAATTTTTCCCACTGAAATGAATTATGCATCTCTCCATGCCGAGTCCCCCATCTGCCACCTTAGAAAGCGAAAGAGTTCAGCTTGGGGTTTTTTGTTTGTTTGTTTGTTTTAGAAAGCATCTTTACCCCTCTGGTTATAGCTCCCTTTTATCAAATAAGACACTGAAGCTCAGGGGGGATGAGACGTGTAGATCTGAGGGTCCCCAGTGATTGTTGGGGCAACTGACAGTGCCAGGTCCCAGGAGCAAGTTAGACAGAGCGGAAATCGCAGATCTGAAGACACGAGCAGCTTCCTGCCCAGCCTGTTCTGTTTGGCCAGCACAGTTAAAAAATATAGACATGGTTATTTATTATAAAATACGATTATTTATTAAATGAATCCCAAAATAGAAAACAGAAAAAAAAAATCTCCTTGAGTCCTGCCACTCGCCCACAGTATTGACATTTTGATGTATTTTTTTCTAGTTTAAAAATAAACAAAAAAAACTATATGAAGTTTTTTTGTTTAAATTTTTTTTCTTGCATGAAGTGAATTCATGGAGTCAAAATTACAGTTTTGAATTCAGATCAAAATCATTCCTCCTTGGGCACAGGCAACCTTTAACCAAACGCAAGCCGTGCCATCAAGAATTCTGAAACAGAGTCAGTTAGCGAGGGGTCCTGTGCTGACAGCTCTTGAAAGGCAAGGCCACTGTTTTGTGGAAGGAAATGGCACTCCAGGCCTGAGGGTCAAGTGCTGCTTGGCCTCTTGTATCCTCTGTTATCACAGTATCTCTATTTGTTTTTTCTTTTTTCAATTTAAATTTTTGTTTTTAATTGACAAATAATAATTGTATATGTTTATGGAGTACAATGTGATGTTTGGATATATGTATACCACAGTATCTTTAAATGTTGTAAAATTAGCAGTATCTTAGTTTGATTCCCCTCAAAAGCAGGCCCTGAGACCAGGGTTTGAGCGCACGTGGTCTATTTTCCAGGTGCTCCAGTGAGCGCGGTGTGGGGTGCAGAGTGCCTGGGAGGGAGGGAACTGGGGACGGATTTGCAAATGGGCAGGGTGACACTCTGGGCAGCCGGGGCCCCAGCACACTGGGGAGACTGTGCAGGACATACTTGAAAATTGGCCCACTCAGGGTTGAAGCAGCTGAACCCTGCCCCTCTTGGGGATAGCTTCTAGGGGTGTTAACTCCCCACACTGCAGGCCTGACCAGCACAAAGACCAGAAAATGCCCTCAAGCAGGGAAACCCAAGTGCCTGAGCTAGGAAGCCTTTTGTGAAGAAAGGAACTGTCCACTTCTGTGGCAGTGACTTGACCTGAGGAACGAGACGGGCAAGGATAGCATCTCCTACTGGGGCCTACCTTTACAATTCAGTAGATTTCTCACAAAAATCTATAAGAATCATAAAAATATTAATATCAGAAAATCTGGGCTTAACAGTCCCACATGGAACGGCAAGTTGCTGTCACCTTCAGAGGAGGCATTTGCTCTCTGGTGTGCCACACTCTCCACCACTCCCTAATGTCTCGTGCCTAAGGTCAACAGGTTTTTGTTTGTTTGATTGATTTTTTTAATACCCAACACACTTGCTTCCTCTATGTTACCAGCCTGGCCCCTCCACCAAGGAGCCTGAGTTTGCCCCCCTTTACGGAGGAGACAGGCCAATGCTACACATGGCCCAATTGGCCTTCAGAGACAACATTTGATTTCCTGGGACCAAATCTTTAAATATGAAGCTGTAACAGGAACCTGGAGGCCTCTCTTGACAGCCTGCCCAGCTCTCATTATGACATTTAGCCTGTGATTGATACTGCGTGTGTCATTGAGACCTTGGCAGTTAATCTCTGGGTCGAATCTATGGAAACCAAACAGAACAGATTTGTCTTCCCCTTCCATTTTGGCTGTGATCTGGGAAACAGACGCTCCCGGCCTCTCTGAGAACTGGAGATTTGGGAGCCATGTGGAGAGGGATGCACACAAGCCGCCTTCAGGATTTGGAAAGATTACAGGTCTGTGGTTTCTGGACGGCTCCACGCTTTGTTCTCTTTCCCCATCAAATCCCCACGCCGGAGGATAATAGATCCCAGAGCTGCCTCTGCGTGCCAAGCCGCTCTGCGTAGACCGCACCACTTCCTCTTCTGTCTGGAAATCCAGCCGAGGCTTTCAGCGCGGAGATGGGGACGGGGATGGTTCCCTCCGCCGTGTGATGAAGGAGGGACGGCCCCGCCAAGGCTGAGGCCAGTCTCAGTGATCAAAGGAGGCAGATGGAGGTTTCAGAATGGAATTTACTCCAGCGTCTCCCTAAAATCACCTCTTCTGAAGCCTCCGCTAGCAGCAGGCAGGGTTCAAAATGGCCTGAAGCACCACGTTTAGGTACACGGTGCCCACACAGTTAGGTACGTGGTGCTCACGCATTTAGGTACACGGTGCCCCCAGCTTCTACTCACTTCGAAGCAAGAAGAGTGGGTGCCATGGATGGGCTGAGCTTCAGACCTCTCAAAATTAAGGCCCCCGTTGGCCCGAAGCCAGGAGAGCAAGGGCTTTGCTCCTAGGAGACTGAGGGGGCTGTGCTGGTTCCTGCGAGAGAGGTTTTTGGCTCCTCCTTGAAATAATTTCTCCCTCCTGACTGGATGCACCCAGGAGGCAGGCCCCAGAGTGGAGGGTGGCCCTGACAACCGCCCGCTCCAGGAGGCCCGGCCACCCCGTCCTCCGCGCCTTCCTCCCCTGCACCCTCCTCCTCCAAAGCAGCCCAGAGGCGCAGTCCTGCCTCCGCAGCCCCGCCGCGCGGTCCTCACCCGTTCCTTAGCCTCAGTCGTTCACGGGGGCCCGCACCACCTTCCTCTCGGCTCCGCTGCCACCGCCCAGGCAGCTATCGTCAAACTTCAGCGAGCTTCGCACGCGCTTGGGAGCTCGTTGAAACACCGACGCCCGGGCCCCTGGCCCTGGTCCAGCGGGCGGCCCAGGAATCTGTATTTTTAGCCAACGCCAGTGACTCCGCCAGAGGTGGTCCTTAGACGACCCTTTGAGCCTCCAACAGGGGCCCCCTCGGCTGCCCCTTGTTCCCACCTCCATCGCTGGAAGTGGGATGTTGCAGGAGGAAGTCACAAATCCTGGCTTCCCACGACCCCACAGACACGCGTTCTAGCCGGCGACCCTTTAAGTCATCTGCTATGGACTTGGGACAATCGAATTCCCCAAAGCAGTGGTTTCAGCCCTTTCCTTTTCTTTTCAAATTTTTATCACGGAGAAGTCCAAACACACCCCAAACCAGTCACTGCCTTGCAAGCATCATCGCTCACATCCAACCCTGCCTCGTGCACGCCTCCGTCAACGCCCCTCCCCCCAACACCATAATATCATATTTTCCCAAAGATATTATTTTGGAAGCAAATCCCAGACATTATATCATTTCATCTGCGAATATTTCAGTATATAGTTCTAAAACATAAGGCCCTGTGGTATAATTTAACTGTCCTCTGAGTCTTCTGCAAATTGGCCGTTAGATCTAGGCTCTGAGGACTCTGATAAGATTCAGGTTTCTCTCGGGTGAGACTTGTCTGGCCGTGGTGGCGTGTTCTCCCATCAGAGGGTACATAATGTCTGATCCGCTCTTCTTACTCCATGCTGCGAGCGCGCGGTACTCGGTCCCCAACGCGGCAGCTCATCGGGTGGTGTAGAATGGTGCTTCCATATTCATTTTCTGGAATACTTCTCTAAAAGAGAACATTTCCTTCATCTACCAGTAGTAGTTTGTACAATAAAGGAACAATAAATGTTAGCTTCTTTCCCTTTATTTATCCATCTTCAGTATAAGGAGCTGCTTCCCTAGCATCCTCCAACAGGGAATAATTGTTTTAAGTATCCTTATGATCTACATGTTTGATGTGTTTCAATCCACCGCAGTTATTTTTATCATTCACGTCCAAATTGTCCCATTTTTCTCGAAGTTATATTCTGAGTCCTTCGGAAATGATCCCAGTGGCCTTTGAAGCTACCAACCCTTGTTTATGCTCTTCGCATCCCTGGCCTGCCCCTTCTCACACTGCACCCCAGCCCCTCCCTCTCGGAAGTCTAAGACCTTGTGCTGCAAACATCCTCCATTTACAGTTTTCCTCAGCTGTAAAATGGGGATAATAATAGGGTATTAGGATAAGCCTACCTCACAGGGTTGTTAAGATTAAACGAGTTTATAATTGCAAAGCACTCGGAACAGTGTCTGCCGCAAAATAAGTGTTCCGTAAGTATTCATCAAATAAATAACATTCCCTCCCTGCCACTCACCTCCATGTTTCTCAATCATCCCACCCTTTCTCCCTCCCTCTAGTCTCAGAGCACGAGTACCGTTTCTCTTCCCAAGCCGTCTGACCATAGATGTATCATTTACTCAGCTCAGGGAACAAACATTGCCCGATTCCGCAGTGGATTCATTTCTTGGGGACAATGGAAACTCTTCTCCTGCAATCCACTTGCAGAGCTGGACAAGCTCCAATACACGTTTCGGTCTGCAGGCACAGCTTTCTAGCTTGGAACATCTCCCTCTTCTGTCCCCCCCGGTAAGCTAAGCCCAGTGACCTATGGCCTCCTAGAATGAGAGCTGTGCACGTTGACTTCAACCGTCCTAACAAGTTGGCTGACCCTCCTGCGGCCAAGTTGTCTCCCACCTCAAGGCTCCTAAAGTTCGGCTTAGGCACGTGGCTGCCGAGACCCAGGCCCAGGCAGGCTCTGGACTTGGTGACATGCTCTTCCCTCTGGCCAGCTGCTCCCTGCAGAGGTTGAGAGTGCTGCAGGCCCAGAATGTCAGGGACCTTCCGGGCCTTTCTGTTTGGGTCCAAAATGGCTTAAACTAGCAGATTCCAGTCAGATAAAGGAAAAAGTAGGTGCCAAAGAAGCTGTAAGTTCTAAAAGAAAGGTAGGAAGGGACCGGCTGCCTGCAGGATTTCTTAGGCCCAAAGCTGGCCTTGGCCTGCACCGGAGGCCCCTAGCACCCTGGCCCTGGAAAGGTTGGCATGCTGGGGAAGTGTCGTTTAACTGCCATCATGGCCTTCCTTGTGGACCTGTATGGCCTGGGAACAGGAAGCGCCTGCCAAATTTTAAGATGGGCTTATCCCACCTCTATTCGTAAAGCTCAGTCCCTACTTCAGTGTGCCCTGGTAACCCCCATTCTCGCCCTCTTTCCTGACCAGCTGCAGAAAGGAAAGAAAATCCCTTGGCTTCAAAATGACATCCGGAGAACCGAAGACAAGCCTAAAGAATGCCTACCTGTCATCTGCCAAGAGGCTGTCTCTGAAGGCGGAGGAGGAGGAGGAGGAGGACTACTGTACCCCCGGGGCCTTCGAGCTGGAGCGGCTCTTCTGGAAGGGCTGTCCCCAGTACACCCACGTCAATGAGGTCTGGCCCAAGCTCTACATCGGTGATGAGTAAGTGCCCAGGTGGGGCCTCCCGGTGGCCCCTCCCCAGCTCACACCCTGAGCCACCTCCTTGCCATGGGCTTGGGATCTTTAGTTTAGTTGTTTTGCGAGAACTCAGTTAGGGCTGGGCTTATCTTCCTATTACAGAAAACCCAGACAAAGGGCTTAAGCAAGACAGAGGTTTATTTCTCTCTCGCTGTTAAGTCTGGAGGAAGACGGGCTGGGGCTGGCATGGTCATTGGAGGGCCATGAGGGACCCAGGTGCCTGTGTTTCTGCTACACTGTCCTGGGGGCATGGCTTCTTGCCTCAAGGTTGCTACAGGGTCCCAGATTGCCGGTGGGGCTCCAGCCATCAGCAGTAGGATCCAGACAGTAGGAAGGTGGAGGGAAAGGAAGAGCAAAGGGGCATCTTTCCAGAGGAAAGTCCCACACAAGACTTCCTTTGCTCCTAGCTGCCAGGGAGGCTGGGAAATGTAGTCTTTTATTAAGATGGATATAACACCATCAAGAATAAAATCAATTCTCAGATTGATGGCACAGGAGCACCTCAGCCTATGTGTCTGGAAGGATGGTAGGCCGAAATTGAGGTTGCTGTCACTTCCTTTAGATTTTTATAGCCACCATTTCCCACGCCCTAAACAATTGAGTTGTGCCTACTGTAAATAATGTTAATAATGATAATGGCTATCATTTATTGAACATTATATGTCAGGCACTGTGCTAAGCATCTTGCACGCATGATCTCACTTTATTCTCCTGATAACCCAATGAAAGAGTTTATCTAATTACTTTCATTTTGGAAACCAAGGCATTGAGTAGTTAAGTAACTGGGCCAAGGTCCTACAGCTCAGTAGGTAGCAGACAGCTGAGATTCAGATGCAGCTCTGCCCAACCCAGAAGCCTTGTTCTTAACTTCCACGGCCACTCCTCCCTCCATCCTCCGGGAACCAGCTCAGGTTCCATCTCTCCAAGGAGCAGGTGGTGCAGGACCTCTGCAGGGGTGATCTGAACACCCATCTTGCTGCTTAAAACCTAGAGGTAATTGCCCAGCCACGGGAAGATCTAGGGGCATCATCCTTTGTCTTTTTTTTTTCCTTAATTTTTTCAAATTTAAAAAGTTACAAGCATTACATGTCTTTTTATTCTAGATTAAACTAAATAGAGGATTATAAAAACAAACTGCATACTCTCCCTTTGTGCCCTCTTAATCCTACCACTGACTAACCGGTATCGAGTTTCCTTGCGTACTTCTACCGCTTCATATAGGCTGTTGCAAACATAAGGAAACATATACACACGTATAAAGAGTTTCCATTTCTTTTAAACAATAAAAAAATGAATCATACCATATATAATGTCATGCACTTTTACTATTCCATAGTGCCACAATTTATCCAATCACTTTCCAGTTGTGAGCATTAGGGGAATGTAGGCGAAGGGTACACACTACTCTCTGAACCATTTTCATTTTTAAATTCAGCTTCATTGAGATATAATTCACATACCATAAAATTCACCCTCTTAAAGTATACAATTCAGTGGTTTTGTTGTGTTTACGTAGTTGTGCAACCATCGCCACTATCTAATTTCAGAATGTTTTTATCACCTCAAAAGGAAAGTCTGACCCCATCAAACAGTCACTCCCGATTTCCTGCCTTTCCCGTACGGCCTCGTAGCTGCTGAGCTACCTTCTGTTTTTATAGGCTTGCCTATTCTATGTAATTTGTACAGACGGAATCATATAACATGTGGCCTTTCATGACTAGATTTGTTTTACTTTGCATAATGTGTACAAGGTTCATCCAAGTTGTAGCATGTATCAGTGTTTTAAGCCTTTTTATTGCCAAACAATAGCTGTACTATTTTTGCAACTTTTCTGTGAATCTAAAACTAGTTCAAAATAAAAAAGGTACACACACATACATTTTGACCCAAAACGTCACTTCAAGAAGTGTAACTTATAGAAATAAGAGTACCAATACATAAGAAATATGTAAAACGATGCTTATTATAATGCTGTTTGAAGTAGCAAAAAAGGGGAGGAGGGGATCTGCATCTCTTATCTTTTAATAACAAAATATTAAATAAATATAATAAATATTTCCTTTATAAAAGTAATACATGCTCACTGTATAAATAGAGAAGTCTTAGTTTCCCTGTTTGTAATAGGGTCATAAGAAAACCTCTAAGTTGTATGGGTCAAGTGAGACAGCATGTGAAATAGTGCAGGGCTTAGCACACAGTCAGCTCTCAGTGAAGGTTAGCTATGATAATAAAATAATGACTAGTAAGAAAGAAAACTTTCAATCTCCCAAAGCAATCACCAAAGCCCATCACTCCAAAGACACTCCTATTAATATTTCAGTACATTTCCTCCCAGGCTTTCTGTGTATTGGTTTTGGTTTTGAAATTTGTTTTCATATGGTTGTAACAATATTGATAATTCATTTAATCTTATTTTTTCACATAGTATCATCCATAAACATTTCCCCTTATTAAATGTATGCTTCTTATACATTTAATTATAACTGATATATTATAATTCATGTTCTTTTATAAACAATGCTGCAGTGGACATCTTTATGCAGAATTTTTTTTTCTATATTTAGGACTATTTCCTTAGGTCTGAACCTGGAAATGTACACCTGGTGGAAGAGGAATTAAGATTTTAAGATTCACACTGTCTCTGTCTTTATCCATGCTGTTCCCTTTGCCTAAAACGTCTTTCCCTTCACCTCATCTCCCTGTCCAGGTCCTATGCATGCTTCAAAGTCCACTCGAGTCACTTCTGCCATGGGGCTAGTTTTCTCCCATCCCTATATGGAGAAGCAAGTTTTTTCTCTCTGTATATTACATACTATATTTGCCTTTTCTCTAATAATAATACCTAAGTTGTATTGAATTCTTATGTCTTGTGCCTTTGCTAGGCATCATTTAAACTCCAACCCTATGAAGGAGAAACTATTATTGCCCCCATTTTACAGATGGGAAAGCCAAGGCACAGAAAGTTCATTCAGTCAGTCAGTAAGCATTCACTGGGCACCTTGCTAGGAGCTGTGGCATATACAAAGAAGAAACTGATGCTCCAAGAAATTAGGTGACCAGCCCACTGTCACATCACTAGTAAGTGGGAGCATTTACACTCAAACCCAGATCAAAATAAATAAATAAATAAATAAACCATGTTAGTTAGGTAAAGACGCTGTTTTGGAGTTGAGAAGAGATGTGTAGGAATGTAACGGGGAACAGAAGGAGAAGTAGGTGGTGGCACTCTTACTCGAGCCTGGGGTTTGAGTCTTGGCTCTGCCAAGTACCAGTTGTGTGACCTTGGACAAGTTATTTTTACCTCTCTTCACCTTACAGGCAACAATAATAGACCATATCTTGATGCAACTCTGCCTAATCGAGCCCCAAAAGCAGCACACACGTGCACAGTCCAGGCAGGCTCCAGGGTCAAGTGCGTGAGACCTGCGTGCTCAGCTTGGGGAGGGAGCGTAAAGTCAGCATGGCATGGTGCTCGTGGCCCATCTCAGCCCTGAGCTCGGGGCTCCCTTCTGTGACACTCACTTAACAAAGTCAACAAGACTCACAGAGCAATTAATTCCATGTCAACGCCACCACGCAAAGGTTACAACCTGGGCTGTGGACAAGCAAGGCTGCCTGTGTTCCTCGGTCTCTTTTTAGGTGTTGCCCAAAACAAGGAGGTGCTCAGAGCTGGTTCTTCTGGCACAAAACCTCAGTTTTAATGATATGTGTATTTCGGTTGAGTTTTTCCTTTCCCTAAAAGTGCCTAAGTTTTTTTTTTTTGAGACAGAGTCTCGCTCTGTCACCCTGGCTAGAGCGCAATGGTGTCATCATAGCTCACTGCAACCTCAGACTACTGGGCTCAAGGGATCCTTTTGCTTCAGCCTCCCGAGTAGCTGGGACTACAGGTGTGTACCACCACGCCTGGCTAATTTTTTCTATTTTTTGTAGAGATGGTCAGGCTGGTCTTGAACTCCTGACCTCAAGTGATCCGCCTGTGCTAGGAGTGCTAGGATTATAGGCATGAGCCACCGCCCCCAGCCCACATAAGATTTTTGAGAGATGAGCACCAAGGCTCTGGAAGTGAAGGCAGTCAGGACCCAGGAGTAAGGATAGCTGTCCTGGGGCAGCCGAAGCCACCATCTGTTCCTGAAGCCTAGCCCACTGGGGCCACACTTACCCCACCCCTCCAACCTCCCCACTCCCACTCACCGCCAAGCATCTCCTCTAGAGCCACAAAGTCTGGGCCAAATACTGTTTCTGTGTGGCCCTGGGCAAGTCACTCAAACTTTCTGAGCTTCAATTTCTTCACATATAAAATGTGGATTCAATGAGTTAACGCGTAGAAACATAAATACAGTGTGTGAGGAAAGTAAAGCTCAGTCACTATGCTTTGCTGCTAAGGGTCCCTCTGTGCTAAGGGCAGCCTTGGGACCGAAAACAACCCTGGGTCAAATTTCTCCTGTGACATCAGGAATTGAAGGTCGAGTTGGAAGGAAGGCCCTTCCTCCTGGGCCTGCTCCAACTCCTTTTCCTCCTCCCCCACAGACACTGTTCTGGCCTTCCAGGGACCTGGGTGACCTAAGGCCTAAGAAGGCGGTGGCACATCAAAGCCCTAGGGGCCTGTGGGTTTCAGAATTTCTAAAGCATTTTCTCAATCCCAGGCTATCCCAAAGGGATTCACCAGGTGGGTGCCCTGGTGACCCTACCACTACAGCCTGGGGAGATGAAGCCACACACAGACAGGAGGGGACTGTGAGGGGGTTGGGCCTGGCCCCCTGTAGATGTTACCATGGGGAAGTCTTCTTCGCTCAAGGTAGAGCCACCCCCTCGCCACTTACTTCCCACAACATGGTAGGGGGTCTGCATCTGCCACCAATGGGAACTGCAGGCTCAGCACGAATGCAGCTCTCAGGCCTGACTCAGGGCACAGAGTTCAAGTCCCCATTGCATGTGGCCACTAACTGCATGTGGCCTTTGGCAAAACATTTTATTGTTCTGGGACCTCGGTTTCTTTATTTGTAAAACAAAGGATGATTTCAAAGGTCCCTTCCAGCTCTAAAATAAAATTCTTTAAGAAATGTCCTATTAAATAAATTAGGCTTTATTAGGTTCAAGCACATGCTTGTTTTATTACTTTTAAGTCATTCAAATTAGATTCAAATTAGGTTAACCAAGTGTTGCCCTCCAGAGAGCCAGGGACTGGCAGTCAATGATGAGATAAGAATAATTCATCGCCTCTTATCAATCAGCAGTCCCTAAATGGGTGCTTCAAAAATGCTTGAGTATGCTTGAAAGCACTAAGTTTCTGTAATTTAAATATTCTCACTTTAATCTCGTTCACATCTTTCATTTGCTTAGCAAAATCTTTTTTCAGTCCTTTTTTTCCCCTGTAGTCAGCAGGAGGGAAATATCCCGGCTACTGTCAAAGTGATTGCAAATTCCTAGGCAGGGCAGCCTCCAGTGATAAGACCTGCCTGAAACAGGGTAATTGAGAAATAATCGCTCTTCGCTCCGCAACTGGGCCTCCCGGTGAGTTAGCGTCAGGGCGCTGTTAAGCTCTTCTGCTGCTTGGATGGCGGGGGGGGGCCTTCGGCAGCTCCCCATTTCTTGTTAAACCTACAGTTGCCTCCAAGATCTGGCTTTTGGGGGTCCGATTCCTCCCAAGGCCCGTGGCCAGCCCCGCCCAGCCTGAGCTGGCTTTCTAGGGACTCTCTGTTTTGTTCTTTCTGCTTTTTGGCTCCCAACAGTCCCAAAATGCTTATCCAACTCAGGGAAAAAAAGAAAAAAGGAAAAAAAAAAAAAAAAGGAAAAAAAAAACAGGCCCCAAAGTCTCAGAAACCAGAGGCCTCTCCAGGGCTGGCCTGTAGCTGGGAGGCTGGGAAGTGAGCTGAAGTTGGATCAATCAGCTGAGAAAGTTCCCTCTCCCCCAAAAAGAAGGAATTAATTCGGCCTTAAGGCAGCAGGCAGAGCTCGGGCTGACCTGCTTCTCCAGCGTGCAGCATGGCCAGTTTAGGATGCAGTAAAAACACAGCCAAGGTTGCCAATTGAATGTGCTGGGTGTTACCTAAAAGAACTAGAAAACCTGGACTCTGAACCTTCAACTACTGAAGCCAACTGAGGCACAACTGGGCACTGGTCATGGGCAAGGTGGCTGCAGAGAGACGCCCGCAGCCCGGGCCTGGCCAGGCCTTCTCATTGCTAGAAGGCGGCTTCGCAGTCATGACTTCAAGCGATGTCATCCACCTCCTTGCACGGTTAGCCAGGTGCCAGGTCCAATGATTAATATAACATTTCTCCAAACCAGGCCTCCTGTGTGTTGTTCTCTTTCCTTGGAGGACTAGAGTTTGGGGGAGTAGGGCAGATATGAAGAGACTTCTAAAGAGTTAAAAATCCAGAGGCCATCCTGTGTCTTTGCAATAGTCAGTCTCTTCTGAGAACTGAAGAAATAACATCAAGAAAAATCATGGTATACGCTGACATAGTAAATGAATATATGACATGTTCATTACTGAAAATTTACAAAACACAGACAAAAAGAAGAAAATTAAAATTCTCTATAATCCCATTACTACATTTTGTAATGGGATAGCCACATTTTGACATACTTCTTTCTCCTGCTTTTTTTCCCCTGAAGTTATTTTTTAATCCTTCAAAGAAGCTTGAATGTTGCATCATTCAGCTTCACAAGAATCTGGAAGGAAATACTGCCAGTGTAATTGGTTCTATTCAGCAAGTAAAGAAAACGGAGACTCCCAGAGGTTCCATTGTTTTAGTTCACGCCGCAGTTTTCTGAGTGGCCTCAACACAGAAGAGCTTCATCATCAGCAAGTAACAAGGACACCCAAGAAACTAGAAGGCCAGTGAGTTTGGCTTTCACATCAGGTGAATTAACCAAGATCAGAAGCTAGAAATGCTGTTTTAAACCCGCTGTTTTAAAGTCCATCTGCAAAGAGTGGGCACAGTCAAGACTCCACTGGAGAAGGTCACCATCAGAGCCACACCCATGAAATGGCATGTGACCACTAGTGTCACACCCATCAGAATAAATAAGGTGCCAGATTGCAGGATACGGCTCCTCGTGTACAGGAGTGCACGATCAGGTGTGGGAAATCAGTGGATCCTCCGCAGACACCAGGGTGTGGAGATCCACCCCCATCATGATGGGATGTTCCTCAATGTAGAATCCTGGCAACGCGGAAGCAGCTCCACTTGAAGGAAGATGTTGGAGGGTTTGTACAGATGGATTTATTCAGGGCTTGTGCCTCCTCCCCTGTGTGCAAGACCGTACATCTAGGACAATGAGTTTGCAGGCAGAGACTGAAGTATTGAGGCCGAGATCAGGAAGGTGCTGAAGGTCTCAACAAGTGGAAGGTCAGGGGCACTGCCCACAGAGACCGCCTTGTGGAGAGTGCGCTCATTTGCCATCCCTCCAGGGAGGGGCTTGAAGCAAGCTCCCTGGGAGCAACTTCAGAGGGGCTGGCAGGGGTCTGGGCTGGGCTGGAGAAGGAGGAAGGGAGGGAAGCGCTCTGCTGAGGGAATGGGGCCACTGAGAAGGAAGTCGCTTCCTCAGCTCCCCAGTCTGGAGTCAGGCTCCAGAGCTAGGCTGGAGGTTCACGGGAACGGAGAAGAGCTAAGGAGAATTGGGTCAAAAACCAGGGCTGCAATGTTCTTCAAAAGTAAACTGCATGAATCCAACAAATGTGTGACAAAATGTCCAATCTCATTGCTCAAAACAAATCAGTGAAAATGAGATGCCATTTTTTCTGCTTATGAAATTCACAAAGAATAAAAATCACAATGAAATTTGAGCAAGTTTTCTATAAGGTAATTTAGTAAAAAGTATCAAATATATTTAAAAATGTTCATATCTGTTGATCCAGCAATTTCACTTTAGAAAAATCTCTCCTAAAGACATAATCAGAGATGTGCCCCAAGAAATACAGTGAAGTTCTTGGTAAGGCAAAATTGAGATTTACCTATATAATGGAGTGGCATACAGTTATTGAAGTCTTATATGTTGCCATTGGAAGATGTTTACAATATATCAGCATGTTCAAGTTTTTGAAACTGTATATATAGTATTGCACCAAAAAAAACCTCTCAAAACTATACAAATCTATGCATAAAAAACCAACTGGCAGATCTTCCATCAAATAGCTAATAATAGTCTTTATCTCTGGTAGAAATACAGGTGATTTTTTTTTTTTTTTTGGTCGGGGGAGTATGTTTCCCACATTTTGCATTGAGCATGTGTTATTTTTATCATGAGATGACATATTACTTAAAAAATGAACAGATTGATTACATCTAGGATTTTTCTTAAACAACCAGAAACTAAGGCATGATCTAGGTTCTAGAAGTTAATTTCTAAATCTGTTTTTCTTTCTGAAGTCTTTTGTCCTTTGGCAGAGGCACTCACATGGGTCCAGGAGAGGGGCACACGGCCTTTACTCCGTGCCATCACCTCAAAATGCCCCTGAATTTGTTAGTCTCTTTCCAACAGAACATGTGGGCAGAGAATGTATCTGGCCCTTGAAATTTAAAAAAACGAATGACTATATATAGTGCCAGACACCAGCCTCTGACCCCACCCACTCCCAATAACTGCTGAGCGGGGTGTCTGGCCCGGCTGGGGACTGGGCAAGCGGCGTCTGTGACGATGGCTCTGCCTCCATCATGGCGCCTGTCCACGAGGCACTGTGTTTATTTGCAGATTCCCATTCTGCTGTGGATGCTCTTTCAAGCCCTCCACTGAACTCTGAGTAAAACAAGCTGGTGAAACTCCCCAGAGTGATGCATGAGGTCACCACCTCCCTTTCCCGGCCCAGGTAGCCAGAGAGCTCTGAAAACCTGCAGCAGGCCTCAGATACCCACCGAGTCTAATCGTCCGCAGGAGCCCTTTTCTCTCCCTTACACACAGCCAAAGCCGGCCCGCCAGGATGTGGAGGTGTCATGCAATGAGCCGTGTTGCATTTCTACCCAAATCCCTGATCCCAAAGGCGGGAAAGTGCAAATTGTTATTATTCAAACTGCCATTTGATTACATTGAAACCCAGTTACTAAACCCAAAGAGAACAGTCTTTATGGTGGGTAGGAGCTTCCTGTCTAGGAGAGTTAATTTTAATTTTTCCACTGAGCTCAACCTCAAAGTAAGGTTGACGGCCACTCAGCAAGATGGACTGCATTAGTGGAGGCTTTAATGGAGCGCAGATCTGAGTCCCCAAAGCATCACGTTTGTTGTATACATACTTTGGGACAAGAAGAAAAATGAAAAACAGACCTTTTTGAGGAAAAATTGAAGCAGAATGTGTTCCATAGTCAGGATGGCAGCACCAAGAGCCAGCTGGGGTGGGGGTGGGAGGAGGAAGGTGTCAGTGGGACTCCCCACCTCCCCATGCCACGGTTTCAATGGCTGTTTGCAAATGTTTCTAAATGCTCAATGCCTGCCCAAACCCTGGACACCACTGTGGTTCTTCTTATGGCAAACAAAAAGCTCCAGGGATCCATCAGTACATGAGGGCGCCCTTGCCCGCGGGGCTATGGTATGTGTTTCTGGTGCAGGGCTCCTCTTGGCCAAGGGTGTTGGTTCATACTGGCATCCAATATGGTCACTTCTGTCCACATCCTTTTACCAGTGGCCTTGAGATGAGCCCTCAGCTGGAGCATAATGCCACTTTTATCCTCTTACTGTTATAGTTCCTGACCCTTGTCATCTCTTCCCTGAACCAAAGTACTGGTCTTTGTGCTATTAAGAGAGATGTCTTCTTAAAGCCCAGACTGGATCACCCTTCCTCAAACACTGTCTAAAGCTCTCCTTGACCTTGGCATCCAAATACTCCCATGAGCCAATCCCACACTTCTTCTGCAGACCTTTCTCTCCTCTCCTCTCACATCCTATGCTCTGGCCAAACCAGTCCTTCCCCCTCATGCCTGTTCCCAATCTATCGGCAAGTCCTACTGTGACATCACCCTAGTCTAAGCACCTTCCTCTCTTGGCTATACAACTGCAACAGCCTCCAACAGATCTCCCTGCTTGTATATTTTGCCCTCTCCAATCCATCTCCACACATAAGCCAGATTGATCTTAAAAAGCAAAGTGCTCACCCCTTCCTTAAAACCCTCTAGAGTGAGTGCCGTGGCATCAGCCTAGCTCACAGCAACCTCCACACTCCTGGGCTCAAGCGATCCTTCTGTCTCAGCCTCCCGAGTAGCTGGGACTACAGGCATGCGCCACCATGCCCGGCTAATTTTTTCTATATATTTTTAGTTGTCCAGATAATTTCTTTCTATGTTTAGTAGAGATGGGGGTCTCGCTCTTGCTCGGTCTAGAACTCCTGACCTTGAGCGATCCGCCCTCCTTGGCCTCCCAGAGTGCCAAGATTACAGGCGTGAGCCACCACGCCCGGCCTCCACCACACTTTGAATGAAATCCAAACCCTTCCCTGTGGCCTACAGGGCCCACCATGATCCAGCCTCTGTCTACCTTTCCAAACTCTCACACCATTGTCCCTCCTGCTGCTTCAGCCATACTGGTTTCCTTTCTGTTTTAAGTATCTGCTGTTCCCTCTGCCTGGATGAAACACTTTCCTTCCAACTCTTGCTCAGCCTCACTCCTTTTCATCCCTGTGTCTTAGCTTAAATGCCACTTCCCTGCAGAGGCCTTTCTCCACCACCTTGCCTAAAGCAGGACACAGTCGTTCTGTATCACATCATGTGGTCTCAGTTCCCTTGCAGCTCTTGCTGCCATCTGAAATCATCTTTAGTCCTTTGTTGTTTATTTGCTATCGCCACTAGAATCTGAGCTTCCTGAGGGAACTTGACTAACCTGTTCACTTCTTTGCCATCAGCACCAGGCAGTGCCTGGCACACAACAGATTCTAGAGCACCATTTGGGGATATATGATTGATTACAGGAAATAATGAACGCTTCCTGAAAGGCCTTTGTTAATAATATCTCCAGCCTCCATACCTTAGGTCATGTATTTCCTTGGCTTGGCCTGTCCTTGCCTTCCTGTTCCCCTCCACCACCAAGCGTTGACACGTCGTGATGCAGATTCAAAGACCCCTGTCCCATAAAGAACCCCTCCCCGCTGGCAGAAAGAGCTCCTGCTTCCTCTGGCAGCCCACCTCTGCCCCGCCCTCACCACGCTGCATTTTACTCTAGTCATGTTCCAAGGCCACCTACCTCAACACGAGGTAGGTGTTCCTGGACATTCTTGCCTGTTTAAGGCTGTAACCCAGCAAATAGCTTCATTGCTGGCTTCAGGAACTCCCCAGAAATCAACTCAAACATCAGACTGCTCAAAAAGCCCTCCTTTTCAGAACGATGCTTTGCCCAACTAGGCAAACAACTCACTCACCAAAGCAACGGTTTCACATTCATGTTGTGCCGGCCAATCCTGCCAACATCAATTCAAGAACTTTGCACAACCCCAATCCTCGCGTGGAAAGTCTGGCCTTAAGCCATTCATTCGAGCCTCTACCTCCAAACCCCATAAACATCCAGAGGGTTCAGAAGAGAGGCCCACCTTAAAGGTCCCCTGAGGCTCCGCGAATGGCCACCCTGATGAACAGGTTATTCTGGACGTCTTTTGGGGGCTTTGGCAGGTGCGGTTCCGTGACCACCGTAGTGTCCAGCTTCAGGCGCCCCTGTATTTGGTGAATGATGAAAGAATGAATGGACGAATGACGAGCTCACCTACCCTATCCTCCAACCCCTTCCCTTTTTGCAACAGCCGAGCTAGAAATAGGAAATGGTGCCAGTGGCCTAGGAGAGCAGGGAGGAGCAGAGCTTTGGGACTTCATTTGCGATGGCTGGTGCTTATTCTGGGAACCGGAATCGAGGGCAGAAAGCCACGGGCGGCCCCCCGACCCCCGAGCTACCGCAGACGCGGGTCCGGGCGCCGCGCAGCCGCCGACCTCTCTCGCTTGCTCCCAGGGCGACGGCGCTGGACCGCTACGGGCTGCAGAAGGCGGGCTTCACGCACGTGCTGAACGCGGCGCACGGCCGCTGGAACGTGGACACCGGCCCCGACTACTACCGCGATATGGACATCGAGTACCACGGCGTCGAGGCCGAAGACCTGCCCACCTTCGACCTCAGTGTCTTCTTCTACTCGGCGGCCGCCTTCATCAACACGGCGCTGCGCGACGACCACAGTAAGAGCCCGGTGGCCCGCCCCCGTCCTAGGCCCCGCCCCGGCCCTAAGCTCCGCCCCGGTGCGAAGGCCCCGCCCTCCGCCCAGGCGTCTGCGCCCCGCTCAAAGCCAGACCAATGGGGTTGGTTGCGGTTGAGCTGGAAAAGTCTGAATCCCTGGAGGTTGTGAAGGTTTGAGCACCTGCCCCACCGAGCGTGCTGCTGCTGGTGTTCAGGCTTAGATTGCCGCCCGGGAATTTAGAGGAAGGGCCTTTTGGTCTGAGTCTCTCTACCCCAAGGAACATTAGCCATCAAAAGGCAGGGCTGGCTGGGCGCCCTCAAAGCTGGAGTTGTGACACTAATCGTGCCTGGGCCTAAACCCAAGTGGCAGTCTAGGACTTCGGTGCCAGAAAATCCTCAGGGAGCTGATTTGAGTGGAACTCCTTAGGGAGACTTTAAATTCTCCCGTGAAACAACCAAGTCCACAGCTTGACCACCACTCCCATCCCCCAGTCACACTCATTAGTGAGGCCTCCGAACGAGGTTGACGACCTGGGCTTTACTATGGCAAACTATGTTTGAAAATCTGGGTTTTGCACCTGCCACGTCCAAGTTTCCCAACGTTAATTATCCGTCTTTTCAATCGCAGTGCTAGTCCTTGTGCTTAAAATGCACTTTTAGCTGCCCTAATCCAGCAGAGGCTACAAGGCTATTTTGGAGAGAATGGCACAGCTTAGGTATGCTTCAGGGGTAAGACAATATGCAGTTATTGCTGCAGGGTGTACTTCGTTGGCATTCCACAAAGGCCAAAACGACTTCAGCTGCCTAATCTGTTCTCTGACTTCAGCCTAATGTGTCACATACCCTTTGTGGGGCCATGACAAATGGTATGCTACACATTCAGGGTATCTAATTACTGAAAGCCTTTCTTGCCACAAGAGGTAGTGACTGTAAGACTCACTGACCATATGGCCTGCTTCAGGAATCTGCAGCCTGGGGCTGGCCTAGGCCAGATCTGTTGGACAGTCTCACACCTTAATGGCCATCCCAAGGTGGCCTTGGCCCCAACCGCCCGCCATAGCCACCAACAATTTGTCATCATTTTGGTTCAGAAAGCAATGTCACAATGGAATAAAAACCCACAAAGCTAATGTGCTTGTATTAGAAAATGCCTCATTTCTAACTTGTCCTTTTATGAGTCTATTTATGAACCATCTTTTGTGCTCTGTACATTCTGGGTTTCCAAGCAGGATCATAAACCACCAGTGCGGTGGTTCACGGCTATAATCCTAGCACTCTGGGAGGCCAAGGCAGGAGGATTGCTTGAGCTCAGGAGTTTGAGACCAGCCTGAGCAAAAGCGAGACCCCATCTCTACAAAAAATAGAAAAATAAGCCAGGTGTGGTGGCACACGCCTGTAGTCCCAGCTACTTGGGAGGCTGAGGCAGGAGGATTGCTTGAGCCCAGGAGTCTGAGGTTGCAGTGCACTCTAGCCTGGGTGACAGACAAAGACCCTTTCCTAAGAAAAAAAAAAGCAACTGGACTGAGTCATCACCATGAGGTAAAATTAGCCTCACAGTATTTGAAGTTAACTAAAAACATATTTGACGTGAAAAAACAAGAGTGCAACAACCCAATCCTTCAGTTTCTATTTAATGCACTCCCTTGCCATTACTGTATCTTAGACCTTACCCTTAATGGAAGGGGACTGGCAGGCTGGAGAAGACAGGGCTGGGTTCAAATTCCTGTCACACAGCTTACTAACGATGTGATGTCTCTGGGCCTTGGTTTCTCCATCTGGTGACGAAAATATTTACCTTGAAAGGTTATAATGAGGATCAGCAGTGACACACTTAAGGCGCTGGGCACAGAACCTGGTGCACAGCAGGCTCTCGGATGTGTTTGATAAAGAGGGGTCGTGTACTGTGAAGCATATGACCACACTAGCACGTGCACATCATCATCATAAAGCCTCCAGACTCAAAAGAAAAAAAAAAAGACATTCCAACTTTGAACTGGTAAGATATACTCACATGAAAGCTTGTTTTAGGTTCCTGGCACGTCATTTTGGAGTCTGCCCCCACTGCTAAATCAGGAAAGAATCAGGCTCTCAAGTCAGATGTTTAGGCCTGGGCAGATCACAGAGCATCTCCAGGGGGTGTCAGGCTGATGTGGATCGTGACCAGTTGGTCAAAATCACCTAGCAAAGAAAGGGTTGAGGGGGAAGAGTGTAGACACAGTGCCAGCGCTAGAGCGGATGGGCGGGGGTGCGGGGACTAGGCCAGCTGGCTGGGGACAGGGAGCAGCACATGACCCCACTGCCACGTGGGAGGCTGGGCTGTATTCTCAGTGACCCTTGTACTTGCATATCTGACGGCTTCCTCAAGTCAGGGGCTGAAACACCAACCCTTCAGAACCACAGAGACTTTCAATCTGCTGTGCGTGTGGGGTACTGTGGCTAAGCAGAGAGCATGGTACCCCCTTCCGAGGGGCAGCTGTCCTGCAGCCCCAGCCAAAGTTTGTCTTATGACAAACAAATGTGGTAGATCTTCTGACTTTTCAGGGAAAGTCTCCAATCTGGATTTTATTATAAAATCACTCAATTTTTAAATGTTGGCAACAAATTGAAATTTCTTAAAATACTGCAAAGGGCAAACTAAACAACCCGAGGGTCATCAGTTTGTGGCCTGTGCCCTGAGTGGTCAGGGTGACAAAATGCTCATCAGCTCAGCGACAGCATCGCCATAGACTCCATGCAAAGCAGATGGCGGGTGCTCGGCCTGCCTGCCACCCGCAGTGGGTGGTCAGGTTGTATCTAGCTATGTACTGGAACCCCAAGGGACCCTGCTGTGGCATTTTAGTGCCAGACCCCTGGTACATTCTTATTGTGCTGTTGATGTAAGAGGTGTTGATGGACAGTCTGGCCAAGAAGCGAGGCATCTATCTCTCTTGCTTCCTCCTGTCTTTCACATTCTTTGTTGGCTAGTTTCAGCCAAGTGTACTGTTTCCCCACTGCCTGGCCCTCACAGCCTCGCTCTTTTTGAAAAGCATTCCTTGTGGGGCTGCGGCGCTGTAATGGTGGCCTGTAATCAGCCCCTGGGGCCCACTCATTCCCTCCCCTCCCTTGATTTGACCTTTCTGAAAGAACTCCCCAGGCAGCCTCAGTCACTCTTGAAAAATCTCAGAGATAATCCAGTCCACGGTCCTGCCCTGACAGCTGGGAAAACAGAGGCCCAGGGAAGCCAAGTGACATGCCCAGGGTCACAGAGCTAATCAGAGGTGGCACCGTCAGGACACCTGCTTGCCAGCGGGGACTCCTCCTGTCACTGAGGCCTCACAGAAGAGCCCTTTTCGCTTATTTCGAGCACCTGGTGACTTTGCTGTACAAGAGGTCACTGAATATCATGGAAGGCGAGGCATGCCAGCTGGTTATAGGATCTGACACAACCGAACTTGTCATTCTTCATCAGAAAAAGAAGTAATCACAAAACACTGCCACAGGAACCCCATTTGGACTGCCCTAGCTGCTCTCGACACAGCGTCCTCAGAGGTGAATTAGTGTGGTTTTAATTTAATGAGATTTTCTAAGAAACTCCAGGGCAGATGTCATGAGGCTCTAAAGATCAGATTTTTAGTATCACCACTCTCCTTTCGTTTGTTCTTTCTTTTTCTTAAATAGTCCAAAGCCCGCTTTTGAAGCCATCTTAAAATCTATTATGGATAAGGCAGGTATGAATAAATAAATGAAGTCTGCTTCCGAGCAGGAGCTGATTTTCCTGGTGCTTCTAAACTGTAATCAGACCAGATTGTCCCTGAGTGTTTTAAGGGTCTCCTGCCCTAATATCACACCCACGCCCCTGTCTCCCCTCAACCCTGGCAGTTCATAGCACACCGTGCACCCTTTTTCTCAGGACTTCCACACACCCAGAACTGTTTGGGAAGAAGCAGGAACTCTACCAGGGTTTCTCTGCATATTGCTGAGAAAGGCAGATTCCAAGACAGTGAGTGGGGGACAGGGAAAGGGCACCCCTAAAACCAAGGCAGGCATACGCACACCCGGCTGGGGGCAGGAGCCAGGGTGGTGGGTAACAGCCTCGGCCCGGAGGTCTGATTTGAGCAACAGAGGCCTCCCTTTCACTCCCCCCTGGACAACATGCAGTTGAGGAACAGTTCAGATCCTACAGGGTACCCCAAAAGTCTCCATACAAAGGAAAAATTTTGTAATGACTATTTTGTAAATAAAGGTATGTTTAGCTATAATTTCCCATTTTCTCTACGTATGGTGACTTTTGGGATGCCCTGTAGATTTGGGTTTTCTTTGTAAGATTGTGGGAATTCACCTTTTGGTAAAGGTGAATTGAAACCAGCATTTTTCAAACATAGACTGACACCTATTGTGGCGGTCCCCAACCTTTTTGGCACCAGGGACCATTTTCGTGGAAGACAATTTTTCCATGGATCAGGGGGTGGGGGGGAGGATGGTTTTGGGATGATTCAAGTGCATTACATTTATTGTGCACTTTATATCTATTATTATTACATTGTAATATATAATGAAATAATTATACAACTCACCATAGGTTGGGGACCCCTGTATGAGAGAGTCACAAAATCAACTTGGGGGCTATGACTAGCATTTCCTTTAAAACACTGAATAGATTAGAAAAGAATGGAAAATACCAGCATGCGCTACACGTAGTGAGGGTGCATATTATCTGTGAAACTTTTGTCTGATACACACACACCTGCAGCACCGCATAGTATTTAGAAGCATCGACCCTGGTGTCAGGCTGCCAGGGCTCAGATCACAGGTTTGCTACTTCCTAGCTGTGCAACTTGCACTTCTCTGCACTTCAGCTACCTCATCTGTAAAATGGGGATAATAATTTTATTTACATCATCGAGTTGTTGTAAGAACTGACTATGAGAAAATACATGAAGCGCTTGGAAGAGTCAGCAGGTGGAGTGAGGCATAAATGTGTCACCTGTGAATTTTGTCCTGCAGTGTTTACTGGGCTCACACAGAAAAGTTTGAAATTCACTGCTAGAAAATTCCAGTGCTGACAGTGCCACCCTTGCTCAAGGCCCTAGCCCTGGCTGCTGTCCAGCTCAGCCTCCTGGTTCTCTGGCGTGGTCTGTGCTGGGAATAGGCTAAATGCAGCTGCCTCGCCTGTCTTGTCCCAACTCTCCTAAGAGCAGTTTCCCACCGCTGGATGCTGGGCCCTAAAGGGTGGTGCTTGGCAAAGCCACAGAACAAAGAGGGAGCAGTGCCCTGAGGGTCCGGGGACAGGCCCCAGAAGAAAGTGGTCGGGCCCAATCGGAAGCTAAGGCCTCCAGAGAAGAGCAGGCCCTTTACCCCAGGGAGACCTACCGAGTTCAGGTGGCCGATGGCATTCACGCCATGGTCTTGAAAAGGAAATTCAGCCCCAGGATCTCCTGCCACAGCTGTGTCCTCTCTCTCCGTTCCTCCTTCCCTCCCACCCCTTCGTCTCCCCTCCCCTCCTCCCACTTAACAAACTTCAGGCCCCCAAAAGGCTTAATGAACTACAGCTTTCGACTGTTTCAAGTATTTAGTCATGACAGAAAGAATTACCCTTTTTGCTAGGAGAGGAAGAAACGCTTTAGTTATCAGCAGAGCTGGCCAGGGGCCAGGCAGCCTCTGGAACAGTCTGTGGGCACTAGAACAGTCTGGAACAGAGGTAGACATTCACCCCGCTGGACACACCCCAGGAGCACAGCGCTGCGGGGTGAGAACCTGGGGCCAGCCTCCCCCAGCCCCGACACAGCCATCAGGAAGTGGGCCTCTGCCTCCTGCCTTCCTTTCTGGCCACGGTGCCACACTCTGGGGAGCTCGGCGACATAGAGGCTGGGACTCGAGGGCTGCCTCATAGGCTTGCAGAGAACTGTGATAAAATAGTTACTCAAAGAGTTGTTTACCTTCACAGCAGCCCTGTGAAGATACGGACGGCGTCCCCATTTTACAGAGGGGGAAGCTGCGGCGCACAGCCACTGGTAGCCTGCCCGGCTGGGGGCAGGAGAGTGAGAGTCAGGGTGTGAGAGGGCCTCGCCTGAGCCCCACGCGTGTGCCCTTGCCCGCCGCGCCACCCGCCCCTCAGTGCGGGTCTTCTTCTCCCCGCCCCACCTGCAGGTAAGATCCTGGTTCACTGCGCCATGGGCCGCAGCCGCTCGGCCACCCTGGTCCTGGCCTACCTGATGATCCACAGGAACATGACCCTGGTGGACGCCATCCAACAAGTGGCCAAGAACCGCAGCGTCCTACCCAACCGGGGCTTTCTGAAGCAGCTCCGAGAACTGGACAAGCAGCTGGTGCAGCAGAGGCGACAGGCCCAGCGCCAGGGCGGCGGGGAGGACCCTGAGAAGCAGCTCTAGGGCCCTGCTCACCGGCCGAGCAGAGACACTCGGGGACGGAGCGGGAAAGGCTGAAAATAGCTCTGGCCGTGACTTCGTTTGTCACGGAGGAGGGACAGTGAATCCAAAGCTTGACTTCTTCCAAACAATCTTACTAAACTTGCCGGAGGTGTGCTGGGAACAGGGAGAGTCCAGAGCCACCCCCCGGCAGGGCCGAGTCCTCGGCTTCACGGCAAGGTGGGAGGGACGGGCTCCCCGGCACACCTGGTTACAGACGAGCACACAATTCTGCGCAAAGTCTCCTGGGCTTTTTGTTTGCTTGTTTTTTGGTATAAGATGAAAGCGGAAAAGGATTTTAAAATGTGTAGGCATTGTGCTGTGATTAAACGTTTGGCTTTATCGGAAAGTCATATTCTTCTGAAAAATAATTTAAAAATATAAGTTGATTTTCTAACCACGGAGGAGAACCGGCGAGCTGTGCGGCAGGCGCGCGTGCACGGCGCGTGCGGTCTCCTCCCGCGCGGCCCCGTGCCTGGGCCATCTCCCGCTTCCCGTTCTGCGTTTAAAGTGAAACGTCCTGGCTCGCGCCCCTAGCTGCAGCTGCTGCTCAGCTGGCGGGGTGGGGACTGGGGTCCTGAGCCCTTGCACGGACGCCCCCGCTTTAGGCGTCCCTGCCTTCCTCGGGGAGCCGGGGCTCCTCAGAACCTCAGCCAGAGCCGCCACTACTCAGAACAAGTCAGCGAATTGTGGTAAATTTGGATAAGTAAGACTTTGACTGTATAATTTTGGAAAAAAAGAGCAAGGACACACTCTTTAGGGAACCAGAACTCTGGGAAACTCCTTCCATTTTGATTCTAGTCAAAGCAACACGGGCTGGCTTTCGGGGACCCCAGAGTGTCTGCCAGGCGTGGTCTGCCGTGGAACGGGAGGACGGGGCCGCCTTCTCAGCTCGGCGGTGGCTTGTCTCCCTGAGAGCCAGGCCGCTCGCCGTGACTGGTGATTTTCATTCTTGAGGAGAAACGGCGGGGGGCATGAAGCAGGCAGCGACAGCTTCTGGAACCAGGAACCCTAAACCAAACAGAGCCCAAGAGAGCTGCTGTGGATGGAGACGCCAGCCGCCAAGCACCGGAAAGGGAAGCGGCCTGGAGGAAGCGACATAGAGTGAGCAGGGCCTGCTGGGAAATACGAACAGGGGCCCAGGCCTCCAGTTTGGTCGTGGTTTCCCGCGGGATGAGAGGAAGTGCTGGATGGAGAAGAGTCCGGGGGGCTCGGCAGGTGTGGAAAGTCAACTCAGAGTCACCCTGTGACCTGTCACAGGGGAGGACTTGTGCTCAGCCCGGCCCCCTGTGGCTGGGCCTGGCTCCCTGGGACTGCCCAGAGCCCGCTCCGAGAGTCACCTCGGCCTAGGAGGAATCTGGGCCCTCGTATTACCGTGCACACAGCGGAGCTTCCCCTGAGACTCCCTCACAGTACAACGTTGGTCTTCCAATACATTTTAAAACCTGAGCATGCAAAGGGATTGCAAAGCAAAAAGGCAAAGATGAAATGGAAATATAAATGTGCAGTGAATTGGTACGTCTTGGTGCTAAGATTGAAAAGGGGGGTATCTTTATTCAGTCAACAAGTATTCATCGAGAACCTGCCACTTGCCAAAAGTCAAACTGAAAATGCAGGCTGTGATAAAGCGAGATGAGGGAAATGGTACTGAGGGGGAGAGAGGTGGGGAAAGTGGGGAAGAAACCCACCTCAGACCAGGTGGAAGAGGAAGGTCTCTCTGAGGAACAGGGTAAGCTTCGAGTTGAAGGCGTGCACCTTCCAAATGGGGAGGGAACATTCTAGGCTGAGGAACTCTGCCCATCAGTGAGCCCCTGGGTGGGAGGCGGGTGGAAGGAGAGGGGCGGAGACTAGATTTGATTCCAAGTGCAAAGAGAAGCCACTGAAGGGTTGTAAGCAGGGGAGCGGTATGATCTGTTTCAAGATCACTCTGGAAAGAAAAAAATCACTTTGGCTGAAGTGTGTGGAGAATGGGTCGTAGGGAGTTAAAAAGGGAGGCTGCTGGAATGGCTGACAGGACACGGGGAGGTAGCCTGGACTGGCAGCGCCAGGGGATCAGTATTCAAGATTATTCTGCAGTTATCCTGGGAAATGGACAGGCCCTGCCGAGGGGAGGGAGAAATGGTTCCTTGGCGGTGCCTTCGTACCCAGATGGGGCCGACGAAGGCAGGAATAGGGGAGGGGCTGGAAATCACCAGCTGAGTCATGTCTTGTTCAGAGGACATGCAAAAGGTGTCCCAGGCCATTTTACCTCGAGCTCAGAGGACTGTTCATGACTGGAGATATAATTCTTGGTGTTTTCTGTAGAGAGGTGGAATTTCAAATCATAGTAGATGAGAATACGAGAGAAAAGAGAGAGGACGCCCCAGGCCCGAGTGTCCTCAATGCACAGAGCTAGGCCTGGGTGCAGGAGGAAGACGCAGGAAAAGGAACCGAAGGCAGGAGGAATTATGGAAGTCTGGGTACAAAGAAACTGAAGGTGTGGCTTCATAATAACAGCACTTGAACTCTGAGTATCTAAGACTGATTGCAGACCAAGGCTGGCTTGCAACAGCAAAGGAACCTGTATTTATGTAGCACTTAACAGTTTTTACAGCATCGAGTATTCATTAGCTAAGCCTTTAAATCAGAGAGGTGACAAGTTAGGGCTTTTCACAGTGTAACAGTGTTTTAGGAAAAAAGCTGGGATTGGAGAGACCCAGGTTTGTTTCAGCTTACAAATTTTGGCTGGGTGTAATCGGGCAATTAGGTTAGCTTCCCTGAGCCTCAATCTCCTGATCTGTAAATTGGAAACAACTGCCCTCCTGTACCGGTGTGTGTGTGTGGATCACGTGGGAAGACTGTGAAAACTCTTTGTGACAATATTGTGAATCTTTAATTCTAGAATAGAATGTTGGCAAGGAAGGCCGAAGGCTTCATGCCTGGGTAGGTACCACTTGAGCTATTAAAAAGTGAGACTGGGAGGCCGAGGCGGGCGGATTGTTTGAGCTCAGGAGTTTGAAACCAGCCTGAGCAAGAGCGAGACCCCGTCTCTACTAAAAATAGAAAGAAATTAATCAGACAACTAAAAATATATATAGAAAAAATTAGCCAGGCATAGTGGCACATGTCTGTAGTCCCAGCTACTCGGGAGGCTGAGGCAGTAGGCTCGCTTGAACCCAGGAGTTTGAGGTTGCTGTGAGCTAGGATGACGCCACCGCACTCTAGCCAGGGCAAAAGAGTGAGACTCTGTCTCAAAAAAAAAAAAAAAAAAAAAGTGAGGCTGAGACTGGCGTGGTGGCTCATGTCTATAATCCTAGCACTTTGGGAGGCCGAGGAGGGAGGATCGCTTGAGGCCAGGAGTCTGAGACCAGCCCCCCATCTCTAAAACAAATAAATAAATAAATTAGCCGGGTGTGGTGGTGTGCTCCTATGGTCCCAGCTACTTGGGAGGCTAACGTGAGAGGATCACTTGAGCCCAGGAGTTTGAGGTTGCAGTGACCTATGGTCAGGCCATTGCACTCCAGCCTGGGCAACAGAGTGAGACCCTGTCTCAAGGAAAAAAAAAAAAATGAGGCTGACAACTGACAACCACTTGTTACAACTCTTATAAAGTAAAAAAAAGGACACATTAATGGTTTTAAAAGATGTGGTCTGTTAATGAATTCCATCCTAATGTTGACTACATTTCGGTTCTGATGAGTCCAAGTTCCTATTTTCCAAACCCTTGGTGTCACCTTCAGGGCTGCACTGACTTCTCCAGGGAAAGCAAGTGAATGAGGAGAGTACCGGGTGTTCTGAGGCCCTATCAGACCAGCAGTTTCTCTCCTCTGCTGAGCCTTTCTGTCCCATCAAGCAACGCTGGCACTTGGGGCCGGCAGAGGGGCACCCAAACCTGGCTTTGCTGCCGTCCTCCGGGAGCCTGTGAAGCACAGGGTGTCCCCAGTAATGTTCTTACATTCTGGTCTGCCCGGTCTGGGGTAATCACTGGGACTTTGGGTGTGGGGACAATGGGACCCAGACATGTCATAAACCAAAGGGGGTGATTAGCAGGCTACTGCCAGAGGGAACACACACACAGGGGAATCTCAGCTCCCAAGGAATGTTAACACAAGAGGAAAGAGACTAAATGTGAGACACTTTCAAGATGGGGCCTGTGGGAGGCTCCGTGCTCTGCATGGCTTCCCCATCAGTCCATTGCCAGGCCCCGCCCGGGCAGCCTCTCGCTCAGTGTTTGGCCCACTGGGCTGCCCAGTCCTTGGCCAGTCCTGAGCTGACACACTGGATCCGTGCGAGCAGCGCAGCGGCATTTCCCGCTCTGCGGCCGATGGCAGGTCCCCCTTCCTACCCGCACAGCACCTTAAAGGTTCTCTTCTCCTTTTGTGCCAACAGCCCTTGTGTCCCCTTGGAAGCCCTTCCTCAGCTACTACAGATGTTACTCCATTGACTTTGCAGTCATGCAAGGAAGGGACTAAAAGATAAAATCTTGATACTACGCCCGATATTATTTTGTAACTGAGAGGGAAAATAATCAGGGTGAGAGTATGAGGCAAAAAACTCCGCTGGGTTCCTCCGTCTACACGGGGCCTTTCACCTGGTGTGTGCGTGTTATCCTGCCTTTTCAGTCTGAGCCCACTTTAAGGTTTGTGTCTATGATCTGTAAGGCACCTACCTATTTTGCGTTGAACTCATAGTGCAAAAGCAACTTTTTTTCTTCCAAGGGGTGTGAAAGTAGTGACTTGCTTAAACAGGAGAGTTGCGAGCACCCAAGTTTAGAGGCTGGAGAGCTTAACGGGCCAGTTTCACGTGGGCACCAAGTCAAGCACTCAGAATCAAATGTTTCCACACTCAGACAGAACTTTCTCCGAACGCCATAAAATAATGTTCGTGAATATTCACATTTTGGGGAAGGGTCTAAACTTTAGATTCTAAAAAAAAAAACCATACAATCATTCATAACAGAGCAAAACTTCCACACTTTCTAAAAGAAAATGATCTTTCAAACATACAATCCCAAATTGGGTGCTTTTTGTGCATTAATCTTTATAAAAATGAAGTTTGCTACCACATTGCTGGGCTCTAAGGGGTGTTTACACAGACTGTGCAAATGAGGCAACTGGATCTCTTTGCAAATGAAGATCAAAGTCAAAAAGAAAAAAACAATTTCACTTTATTTTAAAGACAATGATTGGCATACAGAAGGTATGCACTAGCATAAAATAAACTTTCATGAAAAGCATTAAAATCCATTATAAATTAATTTATTAAATAGGTATTTGGTATATGTGATGGTTTTATTAGATATTACTCTTATTTATTGCCAACCCCTCCCCCAAAGTCAAAACAAATCAGAAAATCTCATAACTCCAATTTACACTAAATAATTTATTTTCCCAAAATGTGTATGTGTTCTGAGATGTGACACATGATACAGTTCAATTGGTCATTCTCTATCAATCATAATATGACAGGACACAAGAGGCTAAAAATGGCTCATCATAATTTATTTTATGTTAAAATGTACAGCTTTTTTTTTGTTTTTTTTTGTTTTGTTTTGTTTTGTTTTTTTGAAGTGACTGACTAAAAAGAGAACAGATAAATACAAGAGTGTCGCTGGCTCCTATTTTATACAAGGATTACGCCTCTCCTGCTTGGCCCTTACTGTCACCCTGTACAGGTACAAAGGCTACAAAAAAGGAAGCAATATAAACAGACACAAATAACTTTTTTGCTTTTTTACATGCGATTTGTAAGCTTAGTTTGAGCTATTCACAAGCTACTTTTCTATTTTTCCTTAAAAAATAACTCCAATATTTTATAAAGATAGAAAAATCTACAGATGGAATGAAAATGTAAAGTTAGAGGCATTTCCATAAAATAGCAACTTTACACCAAATTCACTATTTTTTTTTAAATCCTGCCAAGTATTTGGACATATATGAAATGTTTCAAAACCTGACAGATAAACACTGAGATATGCTTCATTCAATAAACAGAAGTCTGCATTTATAAAACAGAAAGCTGCCTTTTTTCCCCAAAGAAATCTGTCACCAAAATGGAAAAGGGTCTCAACTTTACACCAAACATTTAGCAATAAAACCCTTTTGACTAACCAAATGGGAATAGCTTTTATAGCTCTTTACAGTTTTATAATTAACAAAAATATAGTATTTTTTTTAAACCCTCAAATTAGGGCACCCTAATCAAGGCAAAAAACTTAAGAAATGGCTTACTGTTAGCACAACACTTGTACAGTACTACAAAATGCACTGTCACTAACAAAGACATTAGCGGCATGCTGAAGTGTCACCTTAAACAAAATATACAATAACTGAAATGCTAAAGGCATTTACATGGAGTGGACAAGGAAGGAAAAAAAGCTCTAGGTTCAATATTATAACAGATAATTTGGGGGGGGGGCTTGATATCCACATTGTTTAATGGAAGCAGGCACAGTGAGTGGCTGCCTCCAAAGTGTAGTCCAAAGAGAGGCCTTCCTTTGCAGAGAATTTTATATAAAAGTAACAGAAACAAAGGTACCAAAAAAGAAAAAGGAAAAAAGAAAAACAACTTGTATAAGGCTTTCTGCTGCATACAGCTTTTTTTTTTTTTTTTTTTTAAATAAATGGTGCCAACAAATGTTTTTGCATTCACACCAATTGCTGGTTTTGAAATCGTACTCTTCAAAGGTATTTGTGCAGATCAATCCAATAGTGATGCCCGGTAGGTTTTGTGGACTGCCCACACTGTCTACCTTCTCATGTAGGACCCATTGAGAGACTGTTTGGACATGCCTGTGTTCATGTAGCCGTGATGTCCAGGGGCCGTGTACATCATGTTACCATGGGGCGGGGTCTGCATTGGCTGCTGGGCATATGGCTGGGTTCCCATCATGCCCATCTGCATCTGCATAGGGTATTGGGGCGTTTGATTCATGTAGCCATGATTGCTGTGGTAGCCACTGTTCATCATCGGCTGGGACATGCTGTACCCATTCATGGCATTGAGAGTGTTCATGTTCATGTTCACGGAGTTGACATTGTAGGCTGGGGCTGGCATCAGGTTCACACTCATGTTCATGCCTCTTTGCATTGTTAAAGTCCGTGCAGGACCCTGCATGGCTACAGTCTGGGAGCGCCCATAGATTTGTGACTGATGGGTGGCGGCGGCTGGTGACAGGGATGCCGACTTGGTTCTCATGGAGACGTGGCCCTTGCTGGCAATCTGGGTTTGCAGTCTTTGGCTGTGGGAGATGCCAATATTTGATGCAGCCATGTTCCGTTGCAAAAGAGGCGGTGGCAGATTCATCGGAGGAGGAGTCAGGTTGGGGGGTGGGGTCATTGTAGCTTGTGCTTGGGGTCCCCCAGGGACGGAGTGTGGAGACTGAGAAAGCTGAACAAGCCCTGTGTTACTTAACGGTGTGGACAAAGAGGCACTGTTTGCATAGGAAGTCACAGCAGCGGAATGGCTGTAAGGCAATGAATGATCAATAAGTGTATTAGTTAACTGCTGTAGTTTGGCAAGGCTGAAGGTGGCTGACGGCTGTGGGTAATGCCCAGCCCCAAAATCACTCTGACCCATTCGCTCGTATAAGCCAATGTTGGCATTGCCCGCCTCGGGGATCTCGGCCAGCTGCATCGGCGGGGTGAAGTTAGCAGCCATGCTGCACGGGGCCAGCTGCTGGCTGCTGCTCGGCGGCCGCTCCACCACACAGCCTTGAGGAGACTTGACGCTGCAGGTCGGGGGAGAACTGATGCTGGTTTGCTGCAGCATGCTGCAGCTCCCGCTGATGTTGGACATCTGCTGGGTGACAGCGCAGCTGCTCTGTGTCAGATTGCTGGAGGTGAGGTTGCTATAGGAGCAGCTGTTCTGTGAAGAGCCATTTCCACAAATGCTGCCACCCATAGTAGAATCATAGCTGCTTGGGTTTTCGTAGTTCTCAGTTGTGCTCTCGATACTGCCCAGGTCACTAAATCCGCTGTCTACGACTTGCTGCGAATGGTCGGAAACTGATGGAACATCCATCATTGGACTGGTTTCCATGTTCTGCAAAGATGGCACTGAGATGGCACTTTGATCTGGGCTGATTTGGGCATAGCTGTTTTCCAGGGCAGGGACACTTGGGCTGTTGACAGAACGTACTGACTGGCCAGGGTGGGAATGGACGGACGAAACCGGGCTACTGTGGTCTGACTGTTGGCAATCGTCCAGCGTGGCGGCAATCTGTGGACTTTGGTCTGCATGGGTGTAGTTCTGGAGGCTTCTACAGGCCTCTTGAGTCTCAGCACAATCCTGAAAGGTGTCGTCCTGCTCACTGTTCTCCTGGGTCAAAGACTGAACTGCCTGGACGGTCTCAGAGTCGATTTCCATGGTTGCTGTGTTTCCCTCTTTGAACTCAGAGTCCACTTCTTTGCTGTTCTTTTGGTCCTCCTTCTGTGCCTGTTCTTCCGGGGGCTCCTCATCAGATTCAGGAGCAGCTTCGGTGTCCCCAGCAAGCTCCTTAGGCTCACGGTTACAAGAAGCTGCAAGGTCTACACCACAGTCCATCAAGACCTCTGGGTTCGAACGACTAGGCTGAACACTAACGTCTAAAAAAGCCTCCTGGTTTTCCAGTACTTCTTTGAAGGCTTCTCTTGGGAGTTCTTCCTTTTCCGCCTCAGCAGACTCCATGTGACTGTCGTCTTCATCGTCTGCATCGTGATCCTCGTTGTGAGATGGCTCTTCGTCCTCTTCCTCCTCCTCCTCGTGATCATCCAAACGCACAGGGTCTTCTTTTTCCACGGAGATTTCTGGTTCCTCTTTTTCCTGATCTTTAGCACCATCTGGGTCTTTTTCTACATTTCCTTCTTCTTCTTCCTCCTCTTCCTCTTCCTCTTCTTCCTCCTCCTCTTCCTCCTCAGGTTTGATTAGATCGTCTTCTGGCTTTTCACCTGGTGATGTGTTTGGACTCACAGGTGCACACGCTTCTTCCCTCCTGTTCTCATCCTGGGGCAGCAGGGCTTCCACGGTTTCCTTGACCTCCTCCTCAATCCCGATGGGAGTGGGGCTGGTTTTGTCTTCTGAAGTCTCCTTCTGTTCTTCCACTGTTACCTGGTCATCAGGTTCCATGGGCGTTTCCGGCGGGGTGTACAAATTCAGTTTAAATCCAGTCTTCCTCTCTTTGTTTTGCCTCCACTTAGATAGACCACGCTTTGTTCCTTTTGGCCACACTTGTTTGCACTTTAGAGGTTCAGGATTGTCTTTACTGCCTTCTTTCAAGTTATTTGCATCATCATCCATATTGTCTTAGTGAAGAGACAGGGGAAGGAAGAAAAACAAAGTCTTAGAAAATATAACTATAACTTGAATTCACTCCTTTAAATTAATTAGCAAACACTGCTTTCAATTTAGCATTTTAAGAGCCGATGGTAAAGACATAATCAAGACTAATGTAGAGTAATATTGTGGTATAAACCAAGTAAATAACCTAGGCCTGGGAAAAGAACATATTGGGAACACATGGGTACGGGCAACTATAATAAACTTATTTGAGTTTCATAAACAAGACACTCTCGGATGCAAAACCTGGAGTTTCACGGTGCAAAAAAATCAATTTGAACATTTTTGAATTAGGAAATACAGAGGAAAAGGATTAATGCTAGCTTATATCCAAATCATCACTGTACTGGAAAAATTACTGGAAGCCTAACTCGCATATCCTACCCTGAGAAAGTAAACTTCTGTTTGTGGACATTTACTGGATTTAAATGATCTCAGATGACATTATTTACTTTGATTTGAATGTTCTCTCTGGCATAAAAATAAACTGTGTATCTCTGAAACAAATGAATAAAAAACTAAATACCCAAAACAAATGCGTCTGTAATCATCATTTTTAGGATCATTATTTTTGCATGACACAAACTGTAATGTAATTACTATCAAATTATTGAACATTTAAGATACAGGTATTCTTTTTATCACTAGTTCTTTCCACACTGAATTTTGGACCAGTATGCTGCTCAAATGTAAGGTTTGAATATTAAAGACAATTAGAAACAAACCATAATCATGAAGTTCATTTCAGTTCAGCTTGCTTTATTTTTCCTGTACCTATATGCACATATGAATATAAATATGTATACATTTACATAAATATAAGCAAATAAATGTGTACATAAATATACGTATAAAACACTCAAGTATTCTTAAGACCTTTAGAAGATTAAAGACCACATTAATCTCCTAGAATCAGTGGTCAATTTAAAAGAAAAGCTTTATAAAGAACAATAGCCTTATTAGAAATACTATTTGGGAAAATAAAAATAAGATCTAACAGTCAACATGGAACAGATATCCTTTTTGCCAGAATGCAGCGATCTTTAATTCAATCAGCACACAGCAGGGTAAGCTGTAGCTCCTTTAGGTAATAAAAGGATTATAGGTAAACTTACCTGCAAGCACTACATTCAGACTGACTAGCTGAAATGCATATATGATGTAGAACAGTTCCTGCAGAAGTGCCAAGTACTATGCCTGAGTTAACAGTCATTTTAGGACATATCTATTCACAATGGCAGGTAACAGCCATGTCAACGCCCCAAATACCACATTCTTATTCCACATGCTACTGGACCCACCAGCTTTCATAGGAACACCTCCCTAAATCAGAAGATGAGTTTTCTGATAATTATTTTTAAGAAAGAAGACCCTGAAAGAAATCAGGTACAATATACCATCTAGAATTTTTAAAGGTAAATAATAAGGTAAATGATACAAAGTGTAGAATGAAGGTGGTGATAACTCACTTATAGGCTCCTGAGAAGACAGCCAGAAAGTGGAAATTAGGCTCCATTTCCACCAAAAACAAAAAAACCTCTCACTGCACTGCAGTTCACTGTATGTTCATTTGTTGAAAAAAACCAAAGAATAAGCAAGGCTTGGTTTCTCTATACCCAGGGTAAGATGTCACTCCCTCAGCAAAACCCTGTATGCAGCAAGAATGTTCTTGCTAATTAAGGAAGTTAAGAAGATGCTCACTTATGTTCCGAAAACTGTGGTTTTCAAAAGCTAAGTGATACCTGTGGTGGCCAGGGAAATGAGATGGCCTGTTCCCCAGACTGGAATTAAGTTCTGAACAGTCTTTTCAGCTATAGAGACTGTCCCATAAATGCTCATGATACAGCTGGGGACACAAGTTCCCAACCTGACAGGCGAGGGATGGTTGCCTCTAAATTTGGTGTTTTTTTAGAGGACGAGGTAGGGATGTCCTTGCCAACTTAAAAGGAAGGACGGTTTCCTGACTTCAACATTATTCTATATCACCAAAGCTAACACTGACGGTGTGGGTAAGTTTAGATGATTCTCGATAGCAGTAAATACTAAGATACTACTGATTATAAGGTGGATCATTAATTTACTAATATTTGTTTTCCAGGAGAAAAGAAATCATCACATTCAATGCTCACATTGATAATAATATATATCATGATTTCAGGAATACAAAATGTGGAAAAAAATACATACCAGAATCAAGGAAATGCAATGTGCCTCTTACTGACAGACTTCAAAGTTTTGGGGATAAGCTAATTTCTGGAAAGTAAGATGGACCCATCTAGAGGAATGTTCTGGCCTTAGAAGTTGTTTAACATAAAATACAATTCCAGGAAGAAGGGACAGACACTTTTATGGATGAGAAAGGACAGACGAGCACTTACTTCCGGTGCCTCGGTACCACCTCACAGGAGCCTGCTCTTTGGCAGCAGGTCACACAGACATTCACGAGGGTAAGGTTTTTATAATTGCTCTACTTACTTCTACAAGGGTCAGCATTCTTAAAGCAATGATTGTCTCTTCCTTCCTCTTCCTCTGTTTGTCTTTTCTTCCCAGGTTGATGTTGGAATGCTTTTCTCAGGACTGGCTTCCTGCCATCTTCCTCCACTTCAATCTCACAGGTAGGCTCCAGCTGTGGCATTGGCCTCTCTTCATCTGAGTTGTC
This sequence comes from Propithecus coquereli, assembly GCF_000956105.1. NCBI lineage: Eukaryota > Metazoa > Chordata > Mammalia > Primates > Indriidae > Propithecus > Propithecus coquereli. The sequence goes on from NW_012154174.1 coordinate 6,376,506, forward strand.
AAAGGGCTCATTCAGTACTTCTGTCGTCTCAGAAATGGTCTCTGTTGTTACACTGCTGTTGATCCTTCTGCGTTTACGACCCCTTTTCTTCTTTAGTACAAAAGGCCTCTGAAATTAATTCCAAACATAATACATAAGAGCTCATGAGAAATTAAATGGTTGAGCTGACATGCAGCAAACATGTACTGGAACGCGTGTCTGAGAATCTTACACGTAAAGACTTCTGTAATGCCTTTGTACTTAACCTTCCATTTGATGTTTAACATCCCTCTCGGGCTCCAACTACACAGGCAAGTGTTTTCCAAATAAAACAGTTGTTTACTCAAGCAGATGCTTTGAGAGGGAACATCCTAGCAGCTTGACTGGAGATTTTAAAAGCTAAGCTTTGCTTTTCTAGCATGTATTTTCCAAGTGGTACTTGCTGGCTTCAATACCCTGCACATCACAGACATTATGGTCACCACAGATTACACTGTTTCTACAAATGGTGCAGGATTAACTAGCCATCAGGTCACCCATTTAATACTTCGTAATGTTCAAAGAGTGCCCACTACATGCAGAGCACTATGGGAATATGATACAAGACTAGCCTACTTGTTCCCATTTCACAGGACTTCAGGAACCATGAAAAGGAAAGGAAAGGGTACTTGAAGAAAGCATCATTCTACTGTTAAAATGTCAACAGAGTCATGTGTTGGTGGCTGCTCAGATGTGAGCAACTGATAAGTTTGCAAAATATTTTAACATAGAAGGCAGCTAAGAAAGTTAAAAGACATGCAAGATGTCTTATTTATAGAGAAAATATTTTTTCTTTTTTTAAATTAAATTACATTTTTTTTTGAGACAGGGTCTAGCTCTGTCACCCAGGCTAGATAGAGTGTGGTATTGCAATCATACCTCACTGTAAGTCTCAAACTCCTAGGCTAAGAAATATTTTTTTCTATCGCACTAAAGGTTGGCAACAAATGACTCTCCACATTGCAATTAGAAAATATTTTCCCAAGCAAAAAAGTATTTAATGATATAAAATTCAAATAGAGGAATAACATGTAGATTTGCTGCTGAAACGTAATCTGTCAATAATTGATGCCACGCCCCCCCAAATTGTTGAAAATACACTGCAAAGAAGGTTCCATATGCTTGGTCAAATGCCAACCTCCAGGTAAACTGTATCCAAGATTTACTATGTCTTTTTAACACTCTGAATGTTTAATGCTCTGAATGTTCACTGAAGAACACATATAAGCCTGTTAATCGTGTTCTGTAATTTAACATTTATAGTTATTAATCCCTCGAGCCTGCCTGCCCTCCTCAATCCACTAGAATTTTCCTAAATATGAGTGTAGCCAACATAAAGAACTGATTTTCTTTAGGTCAAGTCCATTTACGTGGCAGTATCCCACATCGTGCCTCAGATGATTCTGGTTTTTGATGTTTTTAGAACAAGTTTCTTTCATTATATACATAATACATGAATATATTCTCCTTGTAGGGAATTCAAACATTATTCATAAGCCTGCAGTCCACTTTATGGGATGCTCCTTCCTGGCACCTCCCCACAGATAACCTCCACTGGGAGACTGCCAGGCTCGGAAGAAAGAGCACTGAGCTGGGAGTTAGAACAGCAAGTTCCCTGACGGACGCTGTCCTGGATGGCCTTGGGGCACAGCCTTAGTGCACACTGTGTTATCTCTATTGGTCTTGGCTGTACTAACAGTATTTAGCCCTCTCTATCCTCTCTCCAGACGGATGCTGAGGACAAAGAGATCGTATCTGGGTGAGCAATTACCTCAGGACAAAATCAATTCTCTTTCTGTGCCACTGGAGATGATAAGGTAGATCTAGAGAAACCCCCACGCTATTAAGACACGAGAAATTTCAAATAATGGGTAGTTGGCCACCAATGCAAACCATCACTGCCAAAATCAAGGGTCTAAGACACGTTGTAGCCATTCTATGCCAAGAACGAGACAAAGAAACGGCATCAGGAGCAGTGGGCTTGGCGTCTTGAGTGCTCACGTGGTTCTGGTTCAGTCTCTAATGAGTCAGGTTACCTTGGACAAATCTCCTGGCCTCTCTAGGTCTTGAAGGGTGGTTTAAGTGCTCTCTGGGGCCCCTTTCTGTTCCTATAACCTGACTTACTCTACTCCTGCAGGCCAGCAGGTGGCAGTGACTACTAGACTAGGAAGCTGGCCTGTCCTGGTTTCCTGTCATAGCACTAAAAAACCTCAAAAAGTAAACACAATCATGACGGTAAGATAAACGATTATGATATACGATCAGTGGGACTGGGTACACATAAACTACATCCAAAGAACAGAGAGTGAAACGGATACTAATAGATAGAACGTTTGCAGTGACAAATAGGATTTGATTGAAAGTGACTCAGACTGAAAATCTAAACAGACACATACCTTTCTCTTTATGGCAACTGACTGTGGTTTAGTCAATCGTGGGGGAGAGCTCTGAATATTTTCTTCTTCCTCTTCTTCCTCCTCCTCATCCTCTTCTTCCTCCTCCTCCTCCTCCTCCTCCTCTTCTTCATCTTCTTCCTCCTCTTCCTCCTCCTCTTCTTCGCTGCTCTCTTTTGACAGCTCTATCAGCTGCCCTCGCTCCCCTGCCACTGGCCGGCTCTCCGGGGAATGCAAATATTTATTTTTCGATTGTACTTTTGCAGGTGATTGCCTACTGGTAGCTCTAGATGACAGGATCTCTTGCTCCTCCTTTTCCCAGCAGCTGGCTTGTTCCATCAGCCGCTCAGCCTGCGGGGGAGGGTAAAAATGGTGGCTGGTCAGAGGGCAGCTACGCAGCCAGAGCCTCCAGAGATCAATGGCAAGGGGCCCAAGTCAGTTCTGATCAGGACAGTCAGCCAGCCACGCAAATTCCAGCTGCATCATCTCCGGACCCTTTCGCATCAGTTAGGATAACGAATCAAAGAAGATTGGGTTTCATGGGATATTTAGCAGTATTAATGATGCAGCGAATTGATTTGAGTCCTTTATCACTACATTACATGCTCACTGGCATGGAGCACTTTAAGCAAGTTCATAAACACAAAGAATCGATTGACACTGCAGCCTTGGAGCTCAACATCAAATCTGATCTGATTACATGCTCTCAGTAGTGAAAAATGCTGCTTTGTGATCAATGATAAATGTTGCATTTTTCATACTCAATTCAATAAAATTATCATGTCTTCCCATGCAACCTCAGTTAGAATAAATTAGTGCCATATCATTTCACAAGCTATCTCTACATAACCAAGCTTTTGACAATGATGTTAATGACTTTCTTAGCTTAAGAATACTACAAGGTTGAAGTTACACAACTTAGAATGATAAAGACAATCATTACCTCTTTCTCAGCTTCCCGCTCTTCTTCAGAAACTGCAGCATTAGAAATTAAAATTGGGGTCCACCTCAGACTCTCTGGATCAAGTTCATTGGCTCGGGAACAGGTCTTCAGCTTCTCCATGTGGCCCAATATCAACTTTTCCCTTCTAATGATGACAAATCTGTCATGTGATGAGGCAGAACAAAGTGCAATTAAAAGCTGAAATTTCATTTCACCTTCACATACTGACACGTGCTAGCACTAATCTTACCTGTGTTAGGAAAAATCAGAAAACATATCAAGGAGAGGGCACAGCAAATTGAAATACAACCCGCAAAAAGGTGTCATTTCATGTTTTCTTTTAAGGAGAAAAGTTTTAATACTGTTAGCGAACCTCTTATCTTTAACTAGAATGAATGGCACTTGACCTCCAGGGACCCTGTCTGGTGTGGGATGCTTGAAAGGTAGCCCAGGGCCCCAGTGCTCACCTGCCATCTCTCTTGTCAATCATGTGGAGGTGCTGCAGCGTGGTGGCAATGTCGTGTGGGCACATGCCCGTAGCTCTGCTAATCGCCTTGATGCTGATGTGCCGCTCATGGTGGTGGTAGAGATATTCCAAGACGACACTCTTCCAATAGGCCAGGTAGGAGAGACGACCCAGATCAGAGAGTGGCTTTTCAGGAGATCCTGCTTGGCCTTCTCTTCTAGAAAGCAAATAGCCTAAGGCAGAAAAAAAGTAAAAGTCCACCTCACTGTGGCGTCCCCAGAGCTTGGACCAGGAGCCACTAGAAATAACATGAGTAGCAACAGGGCAAAAACATCACACCAGAGAAGCACATTCATTTTATGACCGCAGCCTCTTCCCAGTTGCAGCGATTGGATCTCCATGAAGTTTACGCTCCTGAATCTTTTACAGTGGCACTATAGGACAATTCACACAGCTAGCGGCAGCGTTCCTAACAAACACCGTGGCGTATTTAACAAAGACTAAAAGCTAAGGTTGAAGACATGACTTGTGGTAAGTCTCAACATCCAAGTCTCCCACCAGCTTCAGATTCTTTCAAAAACTAAATGTCGGCACTTACTCAGAAATTCCGTCAAGGGACCACCCCAAACATTAATGGGCAAGTTGTTTTCCACAGGAAGGACCTAATGACCCTTTGACAGCTGGGTCTTAATAAAAGAGAAGGGTCTCTGTTGACTCAGAGTCTATATTGCTTGTTACATTTAACTAGCGGGTTGATCTGAAGCTTTGTTTTAGGACTAATAAAAGAATGTCTTTCAAGTCAACTGCTGCAACTCACATCAGTTCCACTAGCGCTATTTTCACCTCTTTCATGGAAATTAATTTATAATCCAACCCCAGAATGTTGCTCCTACAAATTAAAACAGAACAAAACAAAACTCCTTAGAACAACCTATTTCATGTATGCTCAGAAAAGTCCTCAAGCATGTTAAGCTTTGAACACATTCTACAGCATTACTGTGAAGGTTCCTTGGCAAAGGAACTTTAAAATGAAAAAAAAAAAAACAAAAAACCTTTAAATCCACTTGAAGATAATGAATGAAAGCTGGCGGCTGTCTCGGTAATTAAGAGCCACTTATAGGGTAGAGAAGAAATGCTATAAACTAATGATGTCTACCTTGCTCTAATTATCTATTTCAACAGCCTCACCTTCATGAACTTCCTAAATTTAAACAAACATCAACCACATACAGTAGGTGGCAGCAATTACAAAATCATGCTGCTCTGTAAACCACCCAAATCTTCAGCATTTTTCTTCTTTATCTACATTTCCAAAATGGCTGCATTCTCAAGAATTTTCTCAATTTTAGTTTTTTTGTTAAAGAAGAAATCAATGCCTCTGATGCATTTTCCTCCCTTTCAAAATCACTGCAAATACAGTGATGTAGAAATATAGAGCAAGAAATCCAACCTGAACCCTAGAAGGGTATAATCACAGCATTTTGCATTTTGATGGCTTTAATCTGAATGCCATTATAAAGAATAGGCATAAATTTAACTTTGGGTTTTGCTGAAGTCTTTTGACTTATTTGTCTCTTTAATTCATGTTTAAGTGCAAAGTATTTGACTGAATGCAAACAAGCACCACGACATTTTACAGTCAAACCACTGTCGACACGTAATTCGGCTGCAGACTGAGGCTTTCAATAGCAGTGTGTCAGGAATGCTAACATCGATGGCCACTGTGCCAAAGCCAGCCCATATTGTGTCCTGTCAACATAGAGAAGAGCTCTGTTGCTAGAGTACGAAGCGAGCCCAGACCTCAGAATACAGATAATTGGCACATCCGTCACCTGCCTCCTAAGTGCTTGGCACATGCTGAGAAATGTACTCAGTCAGCTGGGGGTCCCAGCTCTGTATTTCTGGGGGGAGAGAACCATAGAACCATCGATATGGAACTATCCCCTTTTGTCCGTAAGATCCCACAATTAAAAGTCCCCTGCAGTGACTGCTAAAGTCCCCAGGCCCTCACTGGTACTTACTTGAACACCACAGTTGGGGACAGATCCCTACCCTCAGTCTAGTAGAAAGATTTACGTGCAAGCAAAGTGTTCGGAAGGTGGAAAGTGCCTTCGCTACCTCACGTCCCCCACTACGGTGGGCTACCTTACCCGGGAAGCATGTGTGTTTCTTCGTGCTATCTTCCCTTCCCACAATCCCTAGTATGGAAAGAGGAAGCAGCCAAAACCCCGAAAAACCATACTTCACACAGCTGTTCGCATTTTCACGCCCTGAAGTAGTACAGATACACCTTATCAGCAGCCTTAACAGGTTAGGCCACTCAAACTAGCAGGGAACTTGTGGTCTGTGGCGAGCATTTAGGCATAAACCTTTTGGCACCTGCTACTCCTACCACGTTAAGTGGCTGTCTCCTGGGACGCTCCCTTGGACGCACACTGCAATCTGTGACTGATACTGCCACGGAAGAGTCCTGGGGCCTGAGAAGGACAGGAGAGGTGGCAAGCAGGGTGATGAGCCCTGACAAGCTTGGGTCCACTAAGCCCCCTGTTCTGTCCCAGCAAATGCCCTTGTACTGTGCTAGGAAAGGCTGGGAGGAAGCAGAGATGTTGCAACACCTGCCAGGAGGTGATGTTTTCCTGGGTGCTGGGGGGGAACAAATGCAAACCCAGGCTCCCATCAGAACACAGCAGCTGGGCTTTCAGGAGTGGCAAGCACCAACACTGCAGGCCACACAAGGCCACTGCCTGCAGGGAGGTTTTCCTTCTCCTCTCCAGAAAGTTGCCTTCATGTAGACAGATGATCCATCAGGATAAAGAAAGAACTTACAACTTGTGGAAGGAACTGACACTTACACCAAGAGCCATGTGTAAGTCTACAAAGTCTGCTCCTGAAGGAGAAAGTTTAGGATCTAAATAGAATCCATCACAACAATCAAAATGAACAAGGATGTCTGATTCCTTATGAGTTAAGTGAAATCACTTGTAATATGTTAAACCACACAGCTTAGGAGAAAAGTGTTCATCATGTCTACTCCACTTGTGCACTAGGTTGACGGAAGACAGAGTTCCAATTTTACCTGCAGTAGGTACTTCCCCTCAAAGAAGCTACAGCTGGTGGCACTTCACTACTCTGACCTTCACAGCATGGGATGTTTTGTTTCTGCCTACTTTTTCCAGGCTCTTCAAAGCATAATTATGATATAGCCCATTAAAAGAATAATTTTGGTAAGAACATTTTACTTAGCAAGTAATTATAGAGATGTGGTGGTTTAAGTTACAGCTCTTAAATTTAACTTACCAAAAAGATTCCAAATAATTGATCTAAGATGCAGGGAAATAAAAAGCACTTATCTTGGAAGCCGGTGTATTATCCTGAAGCATCTGAAACAAGTACAATACACCCCTGGTGAATAGATTCCCATGATGCTCTAACACTTCTCCTTAACTCAGGATACTTTCAATCAGAAAAATCTCAACTATCCCTGGGGAAACCTGACTGTTTCAGATGGAAAACAAAGTGATGTTTGGAGGACAAATCCCAGTAGCTGCAGGATAATTAGTCGCTGGTGAAATTATTCCCTTGAACTTGTCTGTGGGCCAGGTGCTGGAGCACAGCACTTACGGTGAGTGGGAGCCTTGTAATTGAAAACTGAGTGGCCCATAAACCCCTTACCCACATCCACTACCCTGATCCTAGCAAGAGCGGGCTTCCTCTTTTGCTTCACTGGGAACTACTTATCCTGGGGACGGTGAGCTTGGAGTTGCAGTGTGTGGGCCACAGACTTAATTCAAAAGATTACCAAGGTGTTTGCTTAAAGGGACAGGAAGAATAACGTGATGTCTACAAAAAGTAAGCATTTCTAAGCTGTACTGCATGGAGCTCAAATGTACCTCATCTCTGTTAAAGCTGACCTACTTGTAGTAAGAGAATTCCCTGGAGTTCAAAGCGGTTAACTCCCTCCCAGGGGGGAGGAAAAAAAGTGGTAGAGATTTGCCTTCATGTAGACAGATCCATTAGGATAAGGAACTATCCAGACAAGGTCAAGATTTGTTTTTGCAGACCCAAATTCCCAAATTAAATTCAACTCCCAGCATAATAACTGCAAGGTTAACCCTCATTTAATATGAAAATTGCTTCCTTTTAAACTAGTGGTATTCAAGAGAATAGATGGACTGGAAGTGGAATAATGTTCTTGGGCAACAGCGGATGTGGATAAGGACATCCCCCGAAAAGGGCAGCCACCCTCACCCTTGCACACCTCCATCCTCTACCACCTGGAACCAAACCATACGAACCTCCTCAATACAAAAGTGTAAACTTTGGCAAGCTACACACTCCCAATTCCCATCTGTCTGGATTATGTGAGTTCGGGGTCACCGGCTGCTTTTAGGGGATGATAATCTTTGAGGATTACACACTTTTCATCAGACACCTGTTTAGCTCAGCAAATCCTGCTGAAAGGTCTGTATCAGTCGACAGCACTGGTTTTGCAAGCCTGGGAACAGACACTAGGCCAGGGATTTATGGCAGCTTTTGAGCAGAGGAAATCTGATGACTCTAACCATGTTATCTTGTGCTTGGAGACGGCAAATTCACTGGTCTGCGCTCATCTGTTCCTGGTTTCTGGGGGGAAGCAGCACTGTGACCAAGTGGATGAATGGCATGTTATCAGTTTAAATAGTGATAAATGAACATGACAAGCTATTGGGGTCTTCTCATTTAAATTTTGTGGTGCTTTTGCAATTAGCGCAGAAGAGCCTTAGCTCTCACATCATTTTAAGAGAACAACAGTGTTCCAAATGACCTGTGACCAGCCTGAAATCTTACTGTTTTCCATTTACTAAAAGATACAGGTATCTCCCTGGCAAAAGTGGAAATTTTTAACTTTTCAGATATTTTTATGTTTTAAGAGATTCAGTTAGAAACAGTGGAAGTTTAAGGCATCTCTCCCATAGGTTCCATGGGCCTGACATGATTATATAATAATTTGGATAAATATTGCCTGGCAAGATCCCAAGGTGTGGTCTCCAGACCTGCAGCATCAACATCACCTGGAACTTGCTAGAACTATAAATTCTCAGACCCTATCTCAGACCTACTGAATCAGAATCTTTGGGGACAGGACCCAGCAGTTGTGCTTTTAACAAGCCCTCCAGGTGACTCTGATGTACACAGGTTTGAGGACCACTGCTATAAACCTTGCTCTGGAGCTGCTGGCTTTGACGAGGATGTGAAAACCTCTTTGTGAAGAAGGGAGAGCCACTTTAGAGACAGGACTGAAGAATCTCAAATAGGTGAGACCTCACCCAGCTTCTTGGTGGTGGGGAACTGGAGAATGGAATCTCCAAAGACTCACCACACTGAAATGTAGCTAGAGGTCGTTGACTTGCCAAATTGCTTTGTTCCGTATGTTCTATGTTCTATGCCTGTGCTTCTCGACTTTCATTGTGCAAACAAACCACCTCTTGCTAACAATATGAATTCTGATTTAGTACGACGAGTGGGGCCTGAGAGTCTTCATTCTGTAACAACAACTTCCTATGCCACACTTGGACCACACTTGAATAGCAATGGTTTACACATTAAATTGCTGCTTCTCAAACATTTTGGTCTCAGGACCTGAAGAGCTTTTGCTTATAAGGGCTTATTTATTGATTCGACTGAGCAATTTGTCAAATATTTATCAATTCATTTAAAAAACAATAAGCCCATTATATATTAACATAATTTTTTTGTGAAAAAAACCCCTACAGTTTCTAAAATATAAACAAGATAGTGAAAAGAGTGGCATGGTTTTTACATGTTTGCAAATCTCTTCAACTTCTGGCTTAAGAGAAGACAGCTAGATTTTCATATCTGCTTTGGTATTCAATGTGTTGTGATATTATAGGACACGAAATTTCTGGAAAACTCCACCATACACTCATGAGAGAATGAAAGGAAAAAGAAAAAATAGTACCTTACTATTACTTTGAAAATAGTTATGACTTTGTGGACTCACTGGACCATACTTTGAGACCATGTGCATTAAATAAAAGATGAGAAGAATATTTAAAAGTTGGGCAAAGAGGCCACAGGTATTCTAAAACAATGTCATATATTGAATACAGGATGACAGATCAAAAGAGGCGCTAGAGATTGGTTAATACTCTGGAGCCAGACTGCCTGGAATGGAATCTGGGGTCCACCATGTAACCAGCTGTGTGACCTTATTTAACCTCTCTGTGCCTCAGATCCCTCATCCATGAAATGTAAATAATAATCATACCTATCTCTTATAGCTGTTGTAAGAATGAATACAAAGCACATAGAACAGTGCTTGGCATATTACAGTAACCCAATATAAGTGTTAGCTATTATTATTATTATTTAACATAATGAATAAAATCTCAAAGTGATCATTCAGGTGACTAAATATCCTTAATGTAGGGAAAAGAAATACAATTTGGGCAGAAGGAAGGAGACAGACTGCTCTACAGAGTCGGACTGAGAAGAGCTAACTTCCTTTTCCTGCTTTGCCTGAGGCACCTGAAAACCATTCTATTGACTCAGACAGAAGTTCTCCCCCCATCCTAGCCTCCCTTCCTCCCCCACCACAGCTAACCACCCAAATATAAATTTAATTAAAGAAAAGTTATGAAAAAAACTGGCGACTGAAAATTCCCAGCAAGCACAGTTCTGTGCCCGCAAATTCCCTTTGGTCCCTAAGCCAACTTCAAAGACTACCCTTAGGAAACAGCAAGCCCACCAAACCACGAAAACAATGACTGCTTAGGGCTGCGGCAGATGAAAGAAAGACCCAAATGTTCTAGAAGACTCAACTGTGTCGCTGGGAAAATGGCCTGAGCCAGTGAGTGGAGACAGCAGGTCTTCAGGGAAGGAAGGCTGGCCACCCTGGGTCACAATACCAGTCTGATTTTCTAAGCCTCTCTCTTAGATCTCTCTTCTCAAAGACCCCACAAGCTCCTAGCAGACCACTCCCCTGCTGAGCTCTTCCTCAATTATACGGAGGGGGCCACTGGTCTTTCTTACTGAATTTCCCCCCAGCCCCCAAGCCCGGTCCAGAGAGGAATGGTCCTCCTTCAACCCCTTGCAGTGGAAGGTGTATGGTAGGGGCATGACTCCCCTGGTGCTGCGTGGCATGCGTGTGCACGAGCTTATAGACCACGCTGGGATTTACCAGATGGTTTCCATGGTTCTGTGGGTAGGTGTGGGCTCCCTTGAAGGGGGTGGTCGTTCTGTGTGTCAGTCACCCAAGGAAAAGGTAGATGCTTAGATAGGAAATGAATTCACAAGTAGGGCATCAGGCTGCAGGAAAGGCGACTCCCGCCGTCCCCACCACGATGCCCTTTGTTGAGGAATGTGAATATCCATGAACGTGCTCCTGAGTTGGGGTTGGCCAGGGTGGCACCTGCTGCATGGAGGCAGGCTGAGGGCCAGAGGCAAAGCCCTGTGAGACAGCCACAGTTCACAGATGAGTCAGTGACATCTTTGTAAGTGATAACGGAATTTGGTGAGAATGTCTCTCTTCACTGCTCCCTTTCCTATGCTCTAGTTCTCAACCCTGGCCGTGCATTAGAATCTCTTGGGGGCTTTAAAAAACTACAGATGTCTGTGTCCCACCCAACCTCAGCTCTTGCCTATCTCAGGCCAGTCTGGTTTCAGATATATTATGGGTTACATTAAGCAAAGGGCCTTGGGGACCATACTTGGGCCAGAACATGAAAGGGGGCGCAGCACCAATCCCATTTCTCCATTTGTGCCACCCCAAAGGACTGTGGTGGTAGCAGTGGTGCCTGAGACATCCGAGCAGAAGGTGAATATTGGAGGGATGGACACACTACGAGGTGAGGCTAGGGAGAAGGATGGCCACTTGGAAAGAGACCTCTGTGATATAATGCACAGAGGCTTCATTTAGTTGAACACTCAACTGAGGAGTATTTCTTAGTGTAGGGTCTGTCACCACGAGGAAGGTCCTGGTCTAGTGTATTCGAATAATAAAATTTTTCTAAGAAGATGACCAAATATGAAATAGATTCAGTCCATCAGTTTCCTTTTTAGGAAAACCAGGCACCAGTGAGACACACACAAAATGATCAGATCATGGAATGAGAGATGTTCTGCTCTGACAACATCCCTTATGCCCAAACTAAAATCGTTTGGGAAGGCAAGACTTGTAAAAAATATGTTTACTTAAATACATTGGGTAGTAACCCAACTGCTCCTGAAGTCCATCACCTATTACAAATCTACGTAAAGCTCTGCTTCATCACGCAGAGGCATTTTCTTTAGGCGATGGTCAAGTACCAGCGCCATGGCCTTGACACGACAGAAATCAGAAAGAGACGCGGAGTAAGGCCTTCCTCTTTGATCTTTTCAAATTTTTCACAGTTCAAATCACTTTTAAATTCTGGGATATTTTAGGAAAAACAAATTTATTTAAAAAATTTTTAAGATGAAGTAAGTTGGCATTTTAAAATTATTTCCTCTTATAAAGAAGCAAAAGTCCACATTAAAGATTCAATCTGAAAAACTATTTCAGAAAATAATTTAATTATTCAGTTCACACCTGCAAAAAAGCATCTTAAATATCTGCCCCTTGGGCTTGCTCCCCGAGTTGAAACCTGGATAAAATGTTCACACCTAGGTTACGAAATCCAGGTAATAAGAATTTACCATCGAAAAGTCGTAAGATTTCAAACTCTCTATTAAACACACACATTTCAAATAAAGCATCTGCTCCAAGCAAATGACTGCGTGTACTTCCAATGCTTTACCTGTAAGACCATTCTCCTGTTGCTAAAACATTGCAATTGAATATTTCCTTAAACAAACTACTAAAAGCAAAACCTGAGGTTTTTTCCACTCACTTTTATAGGTCTGAGGTTCTACTGGGGCAGCTGAGCTAGTTCATTCTCGTATCTAGTCATCTGGTCTAATCTACCCCACAGAATGATGGCAGCGAGGCCGGAGGGGCACATTTACATCATCACGGACACCACCGATTTCAGAACCAGGCTTGGGAGATAGGCCGGTTGGAAGAGTGACCTGCCTTTCCATTTGCTCTCCCACAAGCCTCCTAAAATACTGTGTGTGTGTGTGTGTGTGTGTGTGTGTGTACGTACCAGCTGTAATTTTCAAAAATAGGACAAAGTATGTTGTAATTCCAATTCTGGATGATGAGCTTTCACACAGCAAACACAAATATACAGCAAGACTGAAGAAAGGAAAAAGTGGGAATACAAATCTCTTTAAAATTTTTCTTTGTTTTCAAACAAAGTACATTTCAAAAGGGACTCTGTCAGTCTTTGAGATAAGTTTCTAAAATCAAAGCACAGCCCATCACCTAATCTGACTGATCAACTGCTATTGGAAATGTAAGATAAAGAAACTCTCTCTAGTTGTCCTCGGGTTATCTAGACAAACAATCCCACTCCACTGGGCTGTTTTTCTTTTTTCTTGATTTTTATTTATCTCCCAAATGCTTTCAAACTGGATTTGAGTTAAAAAGCCTCCAGCAATAAATGGTTGTGTCCCCCCAGGGTTACCGCCAAGCCCACTCTGAAGGTGTGCATGCAGCACATGCGTGCCGGGTGTCGGAGCTGGGCTGGGAGGGGGCGGCCAAGCAAGCGAATGGCTGGTTTGCCAGTGGATTCGGTGTCATGTAACCTTTAATCTTACAGGAATCTTAAAGTCCAAACTGGCTATGGTAGATGTTAGTTATCAGAAAAACAAAACCATATGCAATATCATCACTAGCAGTATTAAAGACACCAATTACTACCCCTTCAATTAGTAGGTGACCCATTTCTATAAGCCCCTGGAATGAACTGCTACCCACTGTTAAGCTTGACTCTAATACTAGCAGTAGCTACAGTTGAGACTTCAGTAACAACATGTTAATATTAGCAGAGCTTTACCACTATATTACTAATGTTATCCCTGTGATCCCTTATATTGTATAGTCATTATTAATCAAAGAATCTCCATTCATTTTTCAAAAGGATTGGAAGGGTTCAGCAGTGTGTTCAACAGTTGAATGCCTACTATGTGCTAGGGCAGCGAGGCATTTTTCTAGTGAAGTTGTATAGAAACACTTCATTTTCCAAATTTAATGAGAAAAAAAGCTCTGGGAGTTTAATTTGTTAACTGGTATGCAACTGCTGCACGCAAGAACCACAAACTACGTAAACAACAGGAACTCAAACAGACATGTTAACAGCTAAAGTTCATTTTTAAAAAATCAATTCAATATGCTACATTGCAAAGAATCAATCACACTGCAATCATCATTTACAAATCAAAGTACAACACAGATACTCATGGGGGTATATACAACTAGGTGGAAGTGTGTGATTATGGACAAGTAGATTGAAACTGTAAATTATTTAACTGTCTCTTGTAATTACCCTGCTTGAGAACTGAAACAAACTTCCTGTATAATTTTGCAGGAGAATGGAGATCGAGATACAAAATCGCATTTTAGTTGGTTTTAACCCTTCGACAGCTATTTAATTATGTGTGATGAGGTCAAAGAAAGTTTATGCTTAATTTATGAAAAGTTGGCAGGGAGGTATTTCAAAGTAAATCCTCTGAAAAGCTCCAGATTATTAATGAAATCTGGTGATTTCTCTAACTCTTCAAGAAAGATTTATCTAAATTATTTGGTAAAATAAACAATGTTTCAAACACATTCACGGGCATCATTCACTTCATTTCCTCCAAAAACATCCATTATGGTCTGCAAGTTTTTAACTGGATGCAACTGAAAAGCTGCTGGGGTGAAAGGCTGTCGGAGTCCTCAGGCGCACCTTCTGCTTTGGTGGCGAAAAATCTACGAAAGTCCTCAAGTTCACGGAGAAAAAGCTCTGACACTGGGCAAACCACAGGGCAGGACTTCTAATCTACGAACAGAGAATCATCTCCTTAAGAAGGAAGGCTGTTTTTGAGATAAATAATCAGTAGAGCCTCATTTCGGGACTTTTAAGACATTCTAGCCTTTTTCTTCCCTTTCTCAAAATCTAACTTTTAACATCTTTTCTCTCTCTTCTCTGAGTCCTGTGTCTAGTGACTAAAGATCTGTCCCAAATTTTAGAACTGCTCAGCATTTCAGTAGGAGGGAAGGGCAATTTCCGACACATACTTAGAGTGGTGCTTTTCCCTCAAAAAAAAAAAAAAAAAAAGCAAATCAGAAAAATAGAAAATGAACAAAAACTTTCTCATTCTATAGTGTCTCTTCTTTGTCTCTTTGGCCTCACGGTTATTTATTTTCTCTTCACTCCACCCTTATTCTGTACTGCCATTTCTTGTTTGAATCCTCCATTTCATCACTGTTCATACAACCCTTCAATTATGTTTCTCTAAGTTTAAGGGTAGAAGCAAAATTTATAAGAACGCTGTTCGCTAATGGACTAGACTCAACACTGAGAGGATATGATTCCAGTACATTTCAGTACATTTCCTCCACCTAAAAATGGCTCTGCTAAGGCTGACATGGAGTTGATGCTCATATACCGAATACTTGTGTACTCACATTTTGGTCTTAAAGCAGTAAAGGTGAAAAACTGTACCTTTCCTTAAAACATCACTAATATGATGCCACCAATAAATCAAAAAAAGTTGTTCAGTTTTAAGAGTTACAAAAACCCAAGCTCTAAGACACCATAGGGTATGACCTCTCATTTTAAGATGATCACTTTCTTTAAGAAACAACAACAAAAAAGGAAATAAAACACAGACACAGAAAACTGCACAAAACGAATACATACCTTAATGGATTATTGTAAGGCAACTGCCCTTGTAACTATCACCCAGGATCAAGAAATCGAAGTTTGCCAGCTATCCCAGAAAACTTTCCATATGTCCCAGGCAGTCCCCCCTTCTTTCTTCCTTATAAGTAAACACTAGTCTGACTTTGACAATAATCCCTTGCATTTCTTTATACTTTTATCACCAAAACATCCCAGGCGCTGGTACAGCCTTGTTCATTAAAGAAAACCAGAAATGTCTTTTAAGATTCTTTTAATCCCTGGGTTTTCCCTCCACCCCTTTCTTGTCCTTACAATTTATCTGTGGATGAACTGGGGCCATTTGACATAAAGAGTTTCTGCAGTCTGGGTTTTGCTGATTGCATGCTTGCACTTCAACTCAGTATGTTTCTCTTTACTCTGTATTTCCTGTGGCACTACAGGGCTGGGACGAATCCTCTGTGGGTCTGACCCTCAACTACCCTGCGGGCCAAGCTCTCAATCACTCATCCTATGTCCTCATCACCTAGGCCATCCCAGGTACAGTCTATGTAAAGCATGTTTGCTGAAGGAGGGCACAAAGGGATAAATAAGTGAAAAAAACAATGACTGTATGGCAGCTAATTCTAGAGGCTTAATCAGACTTGGGTACGATCCTTTGACAAGACTACAAATGTCCTTGATAAGGAGGTAGATAATTTCTGGTTGTCCTTCTTTTTGCAATGTTTGCAGTTATTGATGTTCAATGTCCAGATCCACTATTTCAATAGGACAGGGACTGAAAATGGTTATATTTTAATTCTATCATTCTAATTTCATTTGTTAATTGGAATGTATTTATAAAAAGATGTTTCCCCTCATTTACTACCTGGTTACCCAGTGGCACAGTTTATATAAGAAAGGCAGGATAAATGCTTTATTAACCAATTTACAAGATAATGAACTGGTTTCTATCATCCTCCAGATCAGTTTGTTTTTAAATATCATTATGAACTTATAAATTTAAACATTTAATATGTTTCAATCAATTGCAATTGTTATCTTTATTATTATATTTATTGCTCAGTGGGAGCTTCTTCAAGTTGACTCCTGAGTCCTTTCGACATCACCCTAATAATTTTTGCTTCCTTGCTGTCTAGTATGACAAGAAGGAACACTCATTTTTTACAAAAAGAACTCCTCTTCGTTTAAAATAATGACTGGATTTGCCCCCAAAGGACATATGCAAATTTATTACATAGCGTGAGGTCCACCTGTATTACATTTTCTCATGATTTCAACACTTTTTTCATTCCTTCTGCTGTGTCACTGTATTGCGTATTATTTTCAATGTGGACAAATGGTTACACGCATAACTGCTTTTAATCCACTCAACCATTTTCATGCACTTTAAAAACATTAATTTAAAACAATTTGGTTGGAAAAAAGAGTTCCTCTATGATGTTAACCCAAAGCAGGACTCAATATAAATAATTGCAAAACAGAGGTTTTTTATATTGGTAAACATGAAAACGTAGCATGAATATTAGAGTAAAAACATGTTAACCAAACCATAAATCTATGGGGGAGAAATAAAAATCAGATTCCTAACTAGTATTTTCCTAATAAAATTCGAAACAAGTTAAGGAAAACCTTTGTTTTACCCAAAATGATATTAACAACAAAAAAAAAACCACCACAACACTAAAAAGCCAACCAACCAGGCAAGGAAACAAAAAACTACCTTTCAACTAGCTGAAGTTATAAATGTGTTGTTTAGAAATACCATCATGAGGGGGGCAGCAAACTTTTCATCTTAGAATACTCTATCACAAACATAACGTCTCTACTACAAGTTGGAAAATATGTTCAAGGGGGAGAGTTCCCTTTAAACCCAAACCAGATATAGCACTAATTTCATTCAAATAGAACAAAACCTTTCTTAATCTTGTCTTAATAATGGAAAAATGCTTCCCTTTCACATATCTTAACTGGGAAAATGGAAAAGAGAGTTGGAAGCATTTCCTCCTCTGCACTGCCAGAGCCAGTGTGTCCCTCTCACGTTTGGCACCACAGGGCTGGGATGAATCCTCTGTGTGTCTGACCCTCGACTACCCTGTGGGCATGCACTAAATCATCCATCCTTATGTCCTCATCACCCAGGCCATCCCTGGCACGGTCTATGTAAAGCATGTTTTGCTGAAGGAAGGGACAAAGGGATAAATAAGTAAAAAAACAAAGACTGAGAGAAGATCTGAGTTCAAGCATCAATTCTTTTTTCTTTTCTTTTTTTTTTTTAGAGACAGGGTCTTGCTCTTGCTCAGGCTGGTCTTGAACTCCTGACCTCGAGCCAACCTACCATCTCAGCCTTCCAGAGTGCTAGGATTACAGGTGTAAGCCATCGCGCCCGGCCTCAAGCACAAATTCTGTTAGAAGCTAGCTGGGTGCATCTGGTAGGTGTTGATATTGATACAAAGAAGAGGATTAACTAGACTCAGGAATTCTTTTATTCATTTATTCCCTCGACAATCCTTTTTTGTGCACCCACTATGTGCTAGGCACTGTCCTTGTGGCCCTGTAGATGGTGTTGCTAAGGTTCCATTCACTGCAGAAGATTAGGTTATTCTCACACTAATTATCTGAATGGAATCTGTCCAGTAGTGGGTTTCAAAATGACTCACTGCAAATGCCAGTCAATGTTAGAAATCCAAACAGACAAAAAGATTTGGGGAAAAAAAAAATCCACCTGCATGCCAAAACTTGAAAAAAATTCTGAGCTATGTAAGGCAAAACAGTAGCTTTCAGAAAAAATGAGAGAGACTGCAGACCGTATGTTTCATATTTACAATGTTTTCATTGAAGCAATGAATACAAACTATTCTATAAGAGCTATTTATTTGCTCTTATTTATGACAAGCTTAGCTTAAAAAAAGATACACAAATAAATCATTAGCTGCACTGTCTCATGCAACTCATTTCAATGCATTCAGTAACAGTCAACCTCTGAATAAATCACAGAGAGCTCAATTTTCAACCTTGATGTTATCTTTAGCATATTAAAATATATTGTACTTCAGCCCAATGTAATAAAATAGTAATGGCAAAGGCTTTTAGTGTAACATATTATAATGAGAAAATAAGGAAAAATAGCCATTTTCTTTATTCTATTCCAGACTAGAATCCTATTAAAATATATGTCATCATTATACTTGATTACACAGGTCAAAACATGTCTTCCAAAACCCAGCAAAAGCCCGAGGATACAGCTGCTGGTCCAGTATTTTCCAACAAGTGTCATGGGGGTGGCAGTGAGGAACTCCCTGTGTTAGAAAAGGCTATGAAGGACTTGAACAGCATTTCAAAAGCATAACTTATTATTATTCTTTCATGAGTGCCTTGACTGCACTCACACAGGGAGCACAGCTGCTGGAAAGGCTAAGCAAAGAGAGGAGATTTCTTGACAGCTTCTTATGACTAAAGTTGGAATTTTCCTTCCAAAGTAAATACATCAAGAAATGAATTTTCTGATAAGAGAAAAGTAAGGAAAAGATAAGTGTCTCTTCAAGCGGCTGAGTATAAAATGTGAACTATGTCACGGCTCCCCTTTCTCTGCCCAAGGTTCAGAGTAGATACCGACAATCTTCTTTCTGATGCAACTTAAATGATCTTAAGACAGAGACTGCACTTCAACAAAAACGCCAGACCTCCAAAGGCGGCAGGGCACGCCTGGTGTCATTTGGAAGTAAGTAAACCCCTGTGGATTGATTATGTTCTAATAAAATAAAATTCTTCTTTCTAAGAATCACACGAGAAGAGAAAGCACATTAACAAAGTTCTTCCTGTGGTAATTCATTTAACATTTGTTCAACAAATCATAAGGACCTACTAACTGCCAGGTTCTTCCAGGAGGTGAGAAAGCAGCAGAAAACGAAGTCCACACTCTCAAGGCTTACTTTTGGTGAAGGACATGGGCAATCAACAATAAACACAGCCATGCACCACATAATGACGTTTTGGTCAAAGATGGACGACATACATGACAGTAGTCCCGTACGATTACGATGCTGTGTTTTTATTGTACATTTTCTATGTTTAGACATGTTTAGATGCACAAATACTTACCACTGTGTTACAACTGCCCACAGCACACAGTACAGTAACATGGTGTGCAGGTTCGTAGCGTAGGAGCAATAGGCTACGCCACATGTCCTAGGTGTGTAGTAGGCCGTACCATCTAGGTCTGTGTAAATGCACTCTATGATATTCACACAATGACGAAATTGCCTAAGGACACATTCTCAGAATGTATCTCCGTAGTTAAGTGACACATGACTGTATATAAGAAGACCTATGCAACTTTGTAAATGACTTTGCACTTGCTTAGCCTAGAGTATTTTTTTTTAATGGTTCATTCCACTTAAAGAGAGAAAACTATCAAATAAAAATTGCATGAATATGTAAACACTACATGTCAAATTTATAGTTCATTCATTCAATTTGCTTAACTCCTCACAGACAGTGTGTTTCCAGTCATAACACACGTCCCTATGAGATGCTGTCATGGTCCCTTGAAACACACCTTCGACGCTTGCTTGGTTTGTGAGGCCCATAAATGGGGGAAAGTGAACTATTCATCCTGTGGCCTATCCAAGACAGAGATTATGTCCCAAGTGAGTGCTACATGACCTCTCCCCCCTCATGGATATGACAGAATTCACATGTCTCCCTAGGGTAAACAGATGAGGCTGAGGTTACAGGCACTGGAGTTCCAGCCACTCTGGGGCTGAAGGGAGCAGTAGCTCTGCCTACCTGTTCCAGTCCTTGGGTTACCTGTTGGGAAGTGCAGCCCTAAGTTCACCACACAGTGCAGAGATGCCCAGAGACTCACCAGGACTTGTCAGGGCCACAGTGCAGCGCCTGAGGAGCGTCTGCTTGCCCTGATGTCGTGCTCTACTTGCCCTCCGAGAGAAGCTAGTGACTCCTGTGCAGCCCTGGTTCCATAGGGCTTACCAACAGTCAGGTAAAATGGCTTTCTGGAACCCAACCAGATCCATTCCTAAACAGAAACTCCTACTTTCCAGAGGAGATAGGCCAGTCAGCATCAAAAATTTATTCTAAAAAAGCAATTTTCAGGTAGGATGAAACTACTTTAAGTCTCTGCTTAAAAGCACTCTCAAGTTTTACTAAAATTATGGAAAGTCTGTAAGTGGAAGCTCTTTTAAACAAAATAGTCTAACTGAAGCAGACTGTTAAAACTGGGAGTTAATAGCTGGCAACCTGGACTACTATGAAATGTATTGCTGTGCTTAGATAGCAGATCACATATTTAAGCCAGCAGCTAGCATCTAAGATTCTGGGGAAGAAGTTTTCCCTTTGAGAGAGTGGACATGATTAGCCTCCCGACATCATACCTTTGTAGGTAGAGATGAAGTATGTGGCTTTATTTCCAATTCTGCTTTACAGATTAAAAGGACAGGCCAGGCGCGGTGGCTCATGCCTGTAATCCTAGCACTCTGGGAGGCCAAGGCCGGAGGATTGCTTGAGCTCAGGAGTTCGAGACCAGCCTGAGCAGGAGTGAGACCCTGTCTCTACTATAAATAGAAAGAAATTAGCCAAACAACTAAAAATAGAAAAAAATCAGCCGGGCACGGTGGCACGTGCCTGTAGTCCCAGCTATCTGGGAGGCTGAGACAGGAGGATCGCTTGAGCCCAGGAGTTTGAGGTTGCTGTGAGTTAGGCTGATGCCACGGCACTGAAGCCCAGGCAACAGAGTGAGACTCTGTCTCGAAAAAAAAAAAAGGACAGAGAAGCAGGGAGTGGTAAACAAGAGAGAAGATGCTTTTTTTCTCTTCAAAAGTGCTTCCTCAAGAAATCAGCCAAGAACTATGAGGAAGCTAAAGGAAAGACAAGCCTGGAAGTCTCCATGGGTGTAAGTGGTTGCGGTACCTAAGCAAAAAATCTTTGTCATTAGAACCAGAGGGGGAAAGAAGGAAGGGGTGTAGAAAATGACACCACCTAATATTCAAGTGCGAAAGGAACTAAAGTACCAAATTGTATCCCAAAGGCTCTTTCCTTAAAAGTTCATTGTATTTCCTATTTTTCTTAAATCTGGTTGGGTGTGTATATGTGTGTGTAGGGGCATCATTTTTAAGAAAAGAGAACAAGTGGAAAGACACTGCAAACCACACTTAAGACATGAACCAAGTTCATATCTCAGAGGCACAAAACTGTGTCATTTACACCCATCTTCTAGCAGCACAAACGAAATACAGACTCAGTTTTTAAACAGCACACAGACTTCACAAAAACCCAGGGAAACCCTCAACATATAGGATCACAGACAATGCCAGTGAAGGGCATTTCCGGAGGTGAATGCCAAAGGCATTCACTCAATCCTACTTCCTGTGGTTATAGTCTTGCTCCATGAAGGACAACCCTGCACGATATTTTAATATTGAATAAAGAAAGCCAAGAATTGAACCTGTGAATGAGCTTTTATGATTATTCTACAAGTAAACAGATACTAATTTAAAAAACGCCTGAATATACAGTTAACTGATATTTTACTTAACTGAAAAACCTGCCATTAATTGATGCTTAATTGATAAATTAGTAAAAGATAAACTTGTTAGTCTCAAAAAACTACAGATAGAAGTTTGTAGACTTTTGGACCCAACTGTCATTTACTCTGTATAGCTTTAGTTACATGTCTCTCGACCCCCAAGATTAAGCCAAGGCAGAAACAAAGAAGAAAAAGTTAACATGAGATTTAGAATCCTGATAATTCTATTTTAAAGTAGGAAAGAATGTTGAATTCCATTAAATGCCTTTTCTGAATTTGTAATAAACAACCCATTGGGATATCGCTTTTTGTTTGCTCCTGTCTTCCCCCATCAGCACCGCCCTCCCTCTCTTCTTCCCATCAATACGCACACAACGCAAATGTGCCGATCTCTCCAGCGTACAGGCAACACCAGCCAGGGTCTTGTGACTTCAGCCCTTAATGGTCGAGCTTTTTGAATCCATTTCTTTTAATTTCACTTAAAACACAGTCCTCCAAAGAATAATTTTTACACCTTTTTGTCTGGGGCACTGAACACTGGCTGGGGGATGATCTTAGACAAGTTTTTTAGTGTCTCTGTGCCCCCGAATAGTACAGGACAGGTTACAGTATCCTATCTCACAGGGTCTTTGTGAGGATTGACTTTGTGTAATTCAGGTGACAGTGCCTGACACGTAGCAAGTGCTCTAGAAATGTCAGCTACGATTATGATTACTGTTATTGTTGTGCTGAAATGCTGACTTCTTTTGGTTTTCCCAACACCCTTCTCTCCTGATTTTCTTCCATTTCCTCGAGGAGCTCCTCATTCCCTCTTAGCCCCTTAGATGGTGGACTCCAAGCACACTGTACTCAGCCCTGTTTCCCTACATTTTCCCCTCACTGTCCTGACCCACATCTGTGGTTTAAGCAGCCACCGCATGCCTGCGACTCCCTCCAACGTGGACCCCCTGCTGAGCGCTGAACTCCATGGGGAGCTGCACAGGAACGTCCAGATCCACAGCGAAGGCAACAAGAACAAAGCTGTGCTCACTCCCTTTCTTAGCTCAGTGGATGCATTAACCTCTACTTACTGAGTACCGCTCTGTGCCAGGCGTGTTCTACCCGCTGCAGAACAACAGGGAGACACCTGCCTCGTCTCCATGCATCCTCACTGTCACTACCTTAGGTCAGGCCTTCACTGCCTCTGGCTTCTTAATTTTCTTTTTAGATACAGCAAAAAGTATAAATAAGAAAATAAAGATCATCTGTAATTCTAATTCCAGAGATAATCTATAAATGTATTCCATTCTGTTCTTTGCATACATTTTCTACAAAATTGAGAAAATATTACGTATATAATTTTGAAAGTCATTTAATTATTATAAGCATTTTTCTATTTTATTAAAAATTCTTCAGGACATGATTCTTAATGGCTAATAATATTCCATTTTATGCATATCCCATAATTTTCTCACAGGAATGGTGGTTCTCTCTTACCTTTGAATATCAAGGCTGTTTCAGTTTTTTTTTATTGTAAATAACGACAGTGTGACGGACAAATGTACTGAAAGACATTAACTCTTTGAGTGACAGGATTGTGAAGGATTTCGTTTTCTTCTGGTATTATAACTATATTTTTCTAACTTTCTACTACAAGTTCACATTGCTATAATGGGGAGCCAAAGAGGAAGCCCCCTATATAAAATATAATAATGTAAAATAATGTTGCTATATTAAGTATGAAATTAATATATGTTGATTAAAATACTTATTTCCTTAGAATAAATTCCTTTCAAAAATAACTGTCAGATGTTTCTGATACATATTGTCAAAGTACCAGAAAATGTCTACAAATACACACTTTCTTCAGTGTAAATATAACAGTGCCCATTTTACACCAGCTTAGTTAGATCTGCAAGGTCTTTGCTAACTTGGTGGGCAAAAAATGGCAGTTATTTGAATTTGCATTTTAAAATCACCAACATTTTTTTTTTCCACATTTGAATTAGTTGTTTGCACTTAAGAGACTTCGGAGTGTAGTGGCTAAGAGTTAAAGTGCTTGGGTTCGAATTACAGCTGTGCTGCTTATTATCTGTGTAACTGTACCTCAGTTTCATCACTCATGGAATGGAGTTGAAGCAGGCATCTCAACTGTTGTGAGGACTGAATGAGTCAATATTGCAGGACTCTTAGGAAAAAGTGGCTGGCACCTATTAGTCACTCAGTAAATGTCAGCAATGTTGTTACCACCTATTATTTTCCTTTTCTGCACATTCTGTGTTCGTTCCCTCTGCCCACTTTTCTATTAGGGTTTATGTTTTAATGCCATCGAATCTCCCTTTTATATTTGTTCAAACACTATACAGCTATCAAACCTTTGCCTGGCATATATGTTGCAAACATCTTTCTTGTTATGTTTGCTTATTTTCTTCCTTTTTAGATACAGGATCTTGCTGTGTTGTCCAGGGTGGAATGCAGGCTAGTCACAGGTACAGTCCCACTACTAATCAGCACAGAGGAGTTTTGGCCTGCTCTGTTTCTGACCTGGGCCAGTTCACCCTTCGTTAGGCATCCTGGTGGTTCCCCTGCTCCCAGGAGGTCACCATATTGATACCAAACTTAGTGCGGACACCTGATCTGCATAGTGCGCTACAACCCAGAACTCTCAGATTCAAGTGATCCTCCCGCCTCAGCCTCCCCAGTAGCTGGGACTGTAAGTGCATGCCACTGTGTCTGCCCATTACGTCTGCTTTTAAATATTAATACCTTTTACTAAATAGAAGTTTTACATTCTTATATAGTCAAGACCATCTGCATATTTTTTCATGATTTCTTTCATTGTGTTGATGCTTAAAGTGTCCTTGACCATTCCAAAGATCAGAGAGATAATTATATATTCTTTCTTCTAGCTTTTTAATCTTTTTGTGTGTTTGTTTTTTATTAATCATTGAAGTCTTTTATGCACCTGGAATTTCTTTTGTAGTTACCTAACCGTCTAACATGCTTCCTCATGTGGTGATGCTTGTGAATATGTGGTTCCCTCAGCCTGGAATGTTTTCACTTCAACTTCCTGTGAACTCTCCAAGCATACTGCACAAAATACTGCAGAGCAACTGTTGACTCGTCAGTGAACTTGACCACCCAGCAAGAGCTATGGCTTCTTCACTTTTGTCACTAGTGTTTAGCAGAGTGTAGACTGGGGGAGCCCAATCAGTAGAGGTTGAATGAAAGAGGTAAAAAATGACAGAAGGACTCTTCTCATCCTTCTCCATCCTCCAGTTTGGAATCAGATAAACGCATACACACAAACACGCATGTGAGTGATGATGCCGACCTCTCACCACCGTCTGGCATACTGTTCTCCCACCTCCTACTGAATCAGCTGGTTTTCCCTGGGTCTCTCCTGGGTCAGAGCCGAGGAGGACAGGTTTTGTATCCTGCTCATCAGCCAGCGTTCTGGCTCTGCAGGCCTCAATTCATTAGCTGCTCACCCATCGCCCAGCTATGCAGAGTCCTAAACAACCGAAAGAATATATAACATCCTATACCTAAGTCAAAATATGCCCAAGATTGCTCACTAGAGTACTTTTAAAATTGCAGAGTATTTGGAAACAACTCATATGTCCATCATAGGACAGTAGTGAATAAACTTATGTATATCCACACAATGGAGTACAATGCAGGTGTAAAAGAGAGTAAGAAATCTCTATGGAGTGATTTCCAGGATGTATTGGAAAAGACAAAAGGCAAAAGGCTATAGTATGCTACATTTTGTGTAGGAAAGAAGGAGAAATTAAAAAATACACACCTGTCTGCTCATTTGTATAAAAAGAGTCACAGGAAGGATAAACTAGAAACTAATGGGATAGTTACATGCAGGAATGGATCGGGGAATGGGTGGAGAGGACAAGGCGGGGAGTGACACTTCTCTGAGGATAACCTTTATTATAGTTGCAACTTTTAATATCATTTTTTTTTTTGGTTTTTTGTTTTGAGATGGGGATCTTATTCTGTTGCCCAGGCTAGAGTGCAGTGGCGTCATCATAGCTCACTGCAATCTCAAATTCCTGGGCTCAAGCAATCCTCCTGTCTTAGCCTCCTGAGCAGCTGGAACTACAGGGGTGCACTAATTTTTCTATTTTTTGTAGAGATGGGGGTCTCGCTCTTATTCAGGCTCATCTCGAACTCCTGGCCTCAAGTAGTCCTCCCGCCTCAGCCTCCCAAAGTGCTAGGATTACAGGTTTGAGCCACCACACCCGGCCTTAAAATCATATTAATGTTTTACATTCTAATTAAAAAAAATAAAAGTTAACAGGGATGGAGAAAACACTAAAATGGAAAACAAACAGAAAAAAATAAGTGTAAATGTATTTCAATGAATAATATAACCACACTTAAGGGAAAAAAGATGAAAAAGAACTAACTCAAGTAACACTTAAACACAGTATTTTGACTAAACACACTCAGGGTATAAAGCCAGAAAGAACTGTATAGTTCTAGTTAGGAGGTTTGTTTTTCACAGTGGCATGAGTCAGTAATTCAGAAACTACTTAACGTGTATTCTAGGGCACAGCACGTGAGTAAATTTATGGTGGTTAATGGAAGTCAGGGGTTCTCACTGTCAAAGAGATTTGCAAGTACGGAAAGAGAGAGGATAGAAAAAAACTTTGTGATGGTGTTTATCTGGAATGGTATGAACTTATGATAGATGTGTATGTGTGTGTGCATTACACATCCGTGTGTACACGTATGTATACACACACACAAATATTCCTTCTTTCCTAGCTCTGTCATAAGAGAGGGCCTAGAAGCAGTGATACCCCAGTAGCAATGAGCACACCTAAGTGCCCAGATCTTGGCTTCTAAATATTGTTCTCCACTATAAGGAATCAAGGCTCTTAGAAGAAATGATGATTCCAGGGCTAGCTTAGGAAAAGAATAAATCTGGAACATCATGTTGTACCAGAAAGTAAGAAAGTGTTTAAAGGATGGGAACAGGTCAAAAGGGCACAACAGCCAGCTTGAAGCAGTTGCTACTAAATAAATCTAGGACAATCTGATATTTTGGGAACATCAAAATCAATAATGGTAGCAATGAGTTATAATCTGTACAATGAAAACCCATGAGTCCATAATTATATAAATAAATAATTAAATGTGGAAGAAGAGAAAGGTTTTCCTTATAGAATGCCAACTAGTAGGTAGACAAAACAATGGAATTAGAAAATTACCATTTGGTAACTACCACAGTAATAATTATTTTAGATAAGATTTCATAAATGCATGCTAAAACTAGTAGGTGAAAACTACATGAGAAACAAGACATTTACATAATCTCTGAAGAGAGACTCATTGATACAAAGGAAAAAACGGCAAATTCACAGTGAAGAAACCCAGCAGGTACCACCTTAAGCCAGTAATGGGACAGATATATTAATCGTGTGACCCCGGTAAGATGCACTGAGGCGGACATATGATCACTTCTATAGTATTCCTGCCCAAAAATGTATTACCTGAATTTAATCATGAGAAAACATCCAATAAGCCTGAATTGAGGGACACAGTGTCAATAAGTGGCCTGTACACTTCAAAAATGTCAAAGTCATGAAAAATAAAGGAAAACAAAACAATGACTAGGTACTATCCAGATTAAAGGAGGCTCAAGAGACATAATAACTAAATACAACACGTGATCCTAGACGAAGAGGATTTTCCCCCTTGGAAAGGATGTTAGTGTAAACTGGCAAAACTTGAAATTTGAACAAGGTGCATGCATAGATTAGATAATAGTGCTGAATCAACACTAATTTCTTGATTTTGATCATTTGTATTGTGGCTATGTATGACAGAATCTTTGTAGAAAACACACTGCAGTATTTGTGGTAAAGGTGCAACATGTCTATAATTTACTGTCAAATGATTCAGAAAAAAACTGAGAGCAAGAAAGGAGAGAGAGGAAGAGAGAGGGAGAGAGCCAGAGGGAGAAGGGGAGAGAGGGGGACGCTGAGAGCAATAAAGCAGAAAGCTGATGTGATAAAATGTTAACACCTGGAGAAGCTGGGTGGAGAATGTATTAGAACTCCTACCACTATTTCTTTTAACTTTTCTCTAAGTCTTAAATTATTGCAAAATTAAAGGAAAAAAATATAGTGACATGGATAAGGCATTTCTGGGCAGCTCTAGCAGAGGCATAGGCAAGGCCCTGGGAGGGAACACTCTGGTACCCCATTACCCAGCAGTGCCCTGGGAAGAAGAGCAGCTACTCGCCTTTCCTGTGGGAGGCTCTGAAGCAGGAATTGCAAAAGTTTTGTGGGAAGGGGGCTTCTCTGAAGTCTTGAGGTATGTGGTGGGGATGGAGAGGAAAGGGAGAGAATGTGTGTGTGTGTGTGTGTGTGTGTGTGTGTGCGCGCGCGCGCGTGCGCGTGCGTGTACGTGTATGGAGCCAGAAATGAGGAAGACTAAAATCTTCTCACTGAAGAAGAGAAGAATCTCAGAATTCAGGAGAAAGAAATGTGACATCAACCAACCAATGACAGTTACTTCATTCTCCACTTCTTAAGTTTTGGGTTAAGAGTTGCAAAATTCAAGCGGTGGTTTATGAGCAGGATGGGAGTTGGTCTGCTTTAGTCATTCTGGCCAAACTCCGCAAATGACCTCCTAGGGAACCTTGCTCTGACAAATCCCAGACAAGCTGTCCTAGGAAGCCACAGACAAGCTTCTTAATCCCAGGGCAGCACTTGGTCCTGTGGATGATCATTCCGCCTCTCCCGACTGTTTTGGAGAACAGGGTTTGAAGCCTGATATTTGCAGTTCTTTCTCTAGGCAATCCTCGACTTAACAATGGTTCAACTTTATAATGGTACAAAAGCAATGCCATTCAGTAGAAATTGTACTTTTGATTTTGAAATTTGATCTTTTCCTGGGCTAGTGGTACGATACCCTTACATGAGATATTCAACACTTAATTATAAAATAGGCTTTGTGTTAGATGATTTTGTCCAACTGTAGGCTAATGTAAGTGTTCTGAGCATGTTTAAGGCAGGGTAGGCCGAGCTACGATGTTTAGTAGGTTGTGTATTAAATGCATTTTAGACTTACAACATTTTCAATTTACAATGGGTTTATCAGGATGTAACCCCACCATAAGTCGAGGAACATCTGTATACACACAATGTATTATATTCCATCCGTATCTGTGATCGAGTGAGCAAATGGGAGCTATAGCTTTCTCTCTGCTGGTATCTTGTTTCAGTTTGCTAAATTAGGAATTTTTATAGACAAAATAAAGATTTTCTTGCTTTACAACTTTATTTGACTTACTGAAAATGTACCCCTGACCAAAAGACCGCAGGCTCACGTAGAAAATAGAAATACAATAAATCTAACCAGTAAAAGTTCCCTCGAAAAAACAGATTTTAGAAAACCTGCAACCCTAGTTAGCTTTCTTGCCCTAATCTCTGAATTATGAAGTAAAAAATGATCATGAAAAGTCGTGTGACTCATCCCCTCCCTCTGCAAAAGACTGGATCGCAATTATTTTGGAAGGATATTTATCTACCATTATTTTAAGTAACTTCCAAGAAGGAGATGCTATCAATTTTTTTTAGCAGCCTATTCTATCTTCTTTAAAACTTTTGTAGTCAAGAAATTCTTTTGGTTTTAAGTTGAATTTCTACTGCATTTACACTAGTTCCCATTTTCTTTGAGTTATAAATTTCTTCCCCTACTCTCCTCTTCTCTGAAGGAATAACACCAATCCCCTTTCAACTTTATTCAAATCTTCCTCCACACTCCTAAACCTCCTCCAGTGTAAGGGCAATGCCAAGGGTACAGGAAAGAGAAAATCTAAAATCCTCAAACACCACATTGCCTGGTCATATCCTAATGGGCAGCATTGATCATGATGGCCCTGAGCCACCCAAAAAAGGTTTCAATGTGTCTGTAGTTCATGTTTAAAAATACAAAATAGACACTAACACAGTTTTCACCTAAATGATTAAAATAAAGACAGCATTTGAAGAGAATGTCTTTGTTACCTGGGTTGTTGTCTTATGTAGAAGGCCTTAGTGCCAGACCATGCTGTATAAGTAAGATGTGACTGAATTTAGAGCTTGAATTTTTACCTAGTAAGTACCAGTCCTTTTTAAATTTTAGGTAGATAATTATCGTAGCCGGTAACCATGTCACTTTCGGGATTCAATTCATGTCAACAAAAATACATCTAATATAGATTATTATACAGGGATAGTACCAGATACAAAGAAGAAAGTATCCAAAGAGGCTATTTGTAAGTATGACACTTACATGAATAATTACCACCACAGGGTTAACAGAGTGTAAGTGCAATATTATAGAATACAGAACCAAAAGGGTACAAGATCAAACTCCAGGAAGTGGGAACCAAAAGCAGAGGCTCTTGAGCTGGCTCTTAGCAATGAGCAGGATTTTGAATAGACAGAAGCTGGGAAATGAAGAAGTGGTCATTTCAAGGAAGGGATTGCAAAGACAAGAAAAATGGAGGTATGTTCAGAATATTTGAGAAAAAGGAGATTAATAGATGAAAAGGCCTAAAGGATAAGTTGGAACTAGGTGTTGGAAGATCTTGAATATTGAGCAAAGGAGTTTGTCTTATTCTGTAGCATATAGATACAATCATAATTTAAGACTTGCATGGCTGCTACACATACCAGAAACTAATATTTATGAACAACCCATGAATGGTGGCCACAAAAAACTCCAGAACAAGACAAATGGTTTTGCCCTTAGAACTGATTATAGCTAGGACTCCATAAAATAAAAACGGTAAATTCCTGGTAAGATGACCCTCCTTGGGATAACTTGTTTCCTGGACAACTAGGTCAGGAAGGAATATATAAGACCCGGGTAATGAATTAATAACTGAAAATATAATCTAAAAATAGAAAAATAATCAATTAAAATACTTCTTTTAAAAGAATTATATCTTCTTCAATGTCAATAAATTAAACATATCTGTCTAAAATTGCTATGCAGTTATTTTATACTCAGACTTTAATCTTTCAATATCGAACAATACAGATTTAGATTCAAAATATTTCTTCATAGTTTTCTGTGAGCACATTTACATTCTGTTTTTTGCATTTGATATACTTTGTGAAGATTATACAATGTCCTAAATTTTCCTTCTTTCAGTTAATAATCTGACAGACTGCAATCTGGTAATCAAGAAGCACCCGGTTCCCAGAGGCAGATTTTTATAAGACCAGAAATGACTATTATCATGGGATATCTGGTTGTCATGTTATCTGGATATTTTGAATCAATTCTCCACATGTAGCCTTAACAACTACATTTACACATCCAACATAATATAAACAAGGAGAAAAAAACCACTGATTTTTTAAAAACATTATCCTGTGTATCCTTTTATATATTATTCTGGTTTTAACTGAGGAGGCACAGAAGATTCAAGTTCACATAAAACAATTATTTCTTGGGAAACCTCTAGATACAAACAATAATTTCCATAATAGAAAATAATTTCCATAACACAACAAGAGTAATTTCTACTAGAGGCTCAGGACAGGCTACCTAAAGAATTGTTTTTCTAAATGGAAATATACCTTTCCTGCTCTGTACTGTATAGATCAGAGGCAGAATTTTAGAAAGCTGAAAATCTTTTTAAATAACTCTTCCTTTAGCTTTAATCGCAAATAATTGCCTCTTTTGGTGCTAATGAGCATCAACACCACGAAGTGGAATGTAATTCTGCCGGTTCATTCAGGGTAATGGCTTTGCAAGCTAGTGACACTGCCGAGAGATCTAGTCTCAATTTCCTAGAGTACAATAACTGAGCAGCAGTAAATTTTTCACTTGAGGAAGATTTTCTAACCTATGTAAATATAAATAGAAAACCCATTACCTATTGATAAAAACAATAAAGTAGGTTAAATAAAGTTTTATGTGTTACTGTTTCCTGTAACAGCCATCAGCTCCCTGGATCATGAAAGTAAATAAAGCACTTCACTTACTGAAATCAATGAGAAATCGTCCAAATCCTTGCCTTTGGTGCTGGGGCATGATCATTATGCAGGAGACATTATACTTCTGCTGGCAAAGCTTTTCCTGAGGGAAGGAGAAACAGATCAAGTATGTCAGAGCTCTGCTGAAGTGGGCAATTCCCTGCACCTGCCACTGTCCTTGTAAAACAGTCCACTAAGGTGGGCCAATGGGTAAGGTCAGGCTCCAGCAGAAAAATCCTAGTGTGTTAATCAATCACACTATCAACTAACAACAAACCATCAACTCTGGGCATATCTCTCAATTACATCTTTATTGTGAAAGTCAGTATCATAAAATACGAATAAAGAATCCAAAGAAATATGAACCAAATGAAACGAAATACAGACAGGATGGAAGAAATGCTTTCCTTGCTCAAATAATTTGGGAGATGGAGAAAATAACATCACCCAGCACAGTAAGTTAGGATTTAGCCAGCTACCTTGTCAAATAATAATCTACAACTCTGCAACTGCAATCTGTCTTCTGCCTTTGAGCAAATGCCCCAGTGAAACTAAAATAGTATACACGTGGGTAGACGTGCAAATATATTTTTCCTATGAATAAAAAGTCAAAGTAAAAAGCTAGAGAAATAACTAATCTGCATTTCAAACCAGGAAAACAAAACAAAACAAAACAAAAAAGGCAACAACAAGAAACCCCAAAGCCTCAAAACAAAAGTGAGACCAAAATATTACCAACAGTCTGAAACCAGAAGGAAGATTAGGTAGAATATGGTGAGAAACAGCTCTTACACTTAAAGAAGAATTTGCAATTTTCATGGGATGTGGCATCAGAGCAGCAACATTTTATTCAGAGAACACAGAAGCTGCCAAAACCTACACAGAGAAGATCTGGAAAAGGCTTTTGAGGTTGTGAATGCTCTGGCCAAATATAAACCACAAATAAGATTGACCACAAATGGTACCAACCACATCCAAGGATTACTTCAGAACACCCAGATCTTTAATGAACCTATTTGAAAGAACACAGGAAATGGTTGTGGAAAAACCCTACAAGGCAGAATTAAAGATTTCTTTGTGAAAAAGATGCGCTCCCAACTTTTGCACATTTGTCTACGAAGCCTCTGAAAAATGAAAAAGAAGCAACAATGTGTTTTCCTAAGAAGATGGATTGTCCATCACTGGATGTGCACATCAGTGGCAAATGTTCAAATAATCAGTCTACTGTGCAAAGTTAGACAAATGGGTCACTCTATCTAAAAAGAGATGTACTTGGGTTAAAAGAATTCGTCCTTGATACAATGTCTTTCTTTGTCCAGAACTCTTCTCACCTTTAGGAGTTTTTTTAGAAATCCAATACAGCAGTGACCCTTTTCACCGCCTTAACACATGTTACTACAGCTAAATTCTAATCTATGGATAAAATAACTGCTCCTTCGTTTAGAGCCATCTCTTACGTGCTTGGAAAGTCATATGCATGTAACAATTTGCACTGAATCTTTCTAGGTCATATTGGCCCTTCCCTGGCTATCCCTGAACTGCTATTCTAATAACCTCTAGGATTTACTTTAAGAATAACCCCAAAGGACCAGAGTCTTCCACATTCTAATCAACACATTAGAATATGGTTTAATTTCATCTAGTTTTTTTAACATGGTTATTTTTAAGACTTTGTTTCACTATACTGCCAAAGGATATTAGTATTCTGAAACAGTAAGAAATGACAGCAGCTGCTGCCATACTATAGAAGATAATGTGACAAAATGAGCCAAGTTGAGCTTGTTCTGGGTAAAACGCTGGGCATCCTGGGAGGAAGAGAGGCAGAGATTCAAACTGCAAGAGTCACCACCAACTGTATACATCGTACCACCCAGAGGCCAGCGCAAGACTCAGGAACAGGACAGCACAGCATAAGGAAGGGAGGCACCATCAAGCCCTATGTTTAAACTCATAAACATTTCAAGAAACACCATTTTCTAACAGGAAGGACAATCATGACCACTATCCTTTTTAATTTTTTCCAGAAAAAGATCTTTACAAATCTACATAAAAGTAAGGTGTTTTATAAATTATATAAATAGATTTATTTATTGTTTTATTCTGTGTTAATGCTGTCATCTTCTGAATCTATAATGTACAAATTAATTCTTTTTCATTTTAAAGCTTTACCAAATATGTGGATTAAAACATTGAGGCAGGTTCCCATGAAAGCAGTTATTTATTCTTATTAATATTTTTATGATCTTTGGGTTGATTCTTAAGTTTAGAAGTTTGGGTTGATTCCACAGTTTACAAGTACCTCCACATACAGTCTATCTTTTGATCCTCCATAAAAATGGCACTTCTCTCAAGTATTCCACTTATATTGCTCAAGAGCAGACTCATTAAAATTCATTTATTACCTAATATGAAAAAATATGCCATAAAATAAATAAAATACAGAGTTTGGATAATTTACTTTCTGCCTAGAAGTCTCATAATTATTGTCTCTATTTATATACCATCCTGGTACATTTAACTATTTCCTAGGTGCCTAAGAAAAGTTAAGGTCATTACAGGGTAGACACCTCCAAACCTAGTTTTCCTTTACTGCGTTTGAGTTACTGTTTCTCAGAAGCCTTTGAGCAGAAGAATGCAAGAGAATTGCTCTGAATCAGTGAAAAAGACAAGCCATATCCCCTCGATATGTCAAAGTCTTCCCTATGCTAACAGCTGGAGATACTTAGGCTTTCTAAAGGTGAGATTGTTTTAGAACTTAAAACAACAGCACAGAGAAGAAGAGATGAAAGTATAAAATCAGTCATTATATCAGCTTGACAGCCCAAATGCCAATGTTCTAACTCAATGAGATACTGTTGATCACAGAGGGAAGGCAATAAGGAGAAAGAAGAAGAACCTCTTAAATGCTACATTACACTGAAAGCTTCACGTTGACACCACTTACAGGGAAAAAGCAAATAAACTTAACATTGAGAAAATCAAAGATGCTAAGTGGTCTGCAAGGCAGCAATTATAACGTCACGTGGATGGTGACAGTCAACACAGCACACAGTGCTAAGGTCCTTTACACACTTCCTAGGCACAATGTTTTTGTTTTTGTCTTTTAAAATGAGCTCTGAACAAGAACCTGAGCTTTTCAAAAACGTGTCACTTATTCAAATTATAGTCATAAAAAAGCCCTATTCAAAGAATTGGGCTCTACCAAAAACATTTTGAAAAAGAAAATGAAGGTCATGCTGGCTCTTGTTTTACCTTAGAGAAGTATCCAACCAGATGACAGCCCTTTTCATCATTTTTTGTAAGGACATAAAAAAGGAATGGCTCGACATCATAATACAACGTTTTGTGGTCCAGGAAGAGCTTGGCTAACAAGCAAAGGTTTTGGCAATAAATTTTGCTCATATTCCCATCAACCTAGCAAAAAGAAACAGACAACATTATTTAACATAAAAATACTGCTCAACATAAAATTGTTTCTTCTATATGGTATTTCAAAAAGTATATAGTTTTATTTCCAAATCCTAAATTGAGAGATTAAAACACCTCATTAAATAAATATAGTTAACCAGAAAACAGCTGTCGCTGCCAAATCAGAATTCTACCTTTTCTCTTAAATTAGGGTAAATTTAAGGTAGCTTAAGTTTCTCTTTATGCTACCTAAAGAAGGGCCAAACCACTAGCAAAGGAATAATTTTTACTTGCAATTTATGATGAGTTAAAAATGATCAGTCACGTCCTCTCTTTATTTGAACCAAGTAAATCCGTATTAAAGAAACATAAACAGATCAAAATATTTCTCAAAGAAGTTAAACTTTATGTTGTTCTCAAAAGGGCTTCGCATAAAAATGAAATAAATGAACTGTATTATTCTGATTCCCCAGAAGTGTGGATTAGCAAAGAGGCTTCCATTTTGGTTTTATCCCAAGCATCATTTTAAATATAATTGGAAAAGATAAAATTTCTATGTTGGGAATACTTACAGAGAAAGTGATATGAATTTCAACCTACAATAAGTACCATGATTACAGTCTACTTCTCTTCAAAATAAAAGAATCAAGCTGTGATACTGATGGCTATAGACAGGAGGCTAGGCACAGATGCCAATTTCTTTGATCAAATGTAGTTACTTGTCGAAAACAGAAAACACAGCAGATTCAAGAAGTATGTCCCTAGTACTTTTCTTAGGGGAAATGGATATTTGCTAACCAGAGCTCTTTAACAATGAACTTGACCATTCTCAGGTCTCCTGTGGACCACATGGGTTCTCATATTGCACAAATTATTTTTAGACTTCATATAACTATTTCCCTTGGATGTAACCTAGGTCCCACACATAGCAACATAATCAAATATGGGCAACGGACACAGAGGATACAATTCTCTCTTTAATTAAAGGAAGTTTTTATGTATTTGGGAGTATGGTCCTTTTGGAAATGGTAGTATTTTACAAAAAGGAAAGATGGAGATGTATGTATCTGTGAACCAGAAAAAAAAGAGAGATGACAATGCCAAAGCAAAATTCTCAATCAGTTGTGAAAGGTCCAATATAAAAGGAATAGATGAAGAGAAGATAGGAAAATAGTAATCTATGATTATTCTTCATTTATTTCTAAAGTTACTTAGGAAACTCCTAAATGAAAAGTTCCCCACATGCTGTACTTTTAAGTATTAACTCAGATTCTAGTATAGGGACCTTGGTACTTATCAAATCCAAGTCCTTATTTGTATAAATAAATTTTATAAACCTCCTTCTGATGTTTCCCCTCTCCTCTCTGGAGGTTCCAAAAGCACCTGCCCTGACAGAGCAGACCATTCTTACCAGCCTCACAAGACAGATTCTCTTGGCTCCGAGAAGACTTTCCATGGATTTGTGAAAGTTTCAACCTCAATACTGACTCATGCTGACTTATTTAATAATTACTTAAGGCCAATAACATGTTTTTTTTTCCCTTTGGGAAACAATGAAACAGTGATTTCTATTTTATTTTGCTTAGAAAAAAAGATCCAAGGCATCAAGGAAGGAGCTAATAGGAAGGTTGAACTTGTGACATTAGTGAAGCCTCAACAGAGAACAACTCTGTCATCTCAACTGGTTGGGGCTGGCTGGGCAGCATCCCAATACTAACAACAACAGAAAGGTCAAGCTACATGTATTCAGCTTTCCTTCTAGCCAGGGGTTCTCACTGGAGCTGATTCTGCCACCCAGGGGACATTTGGCTATGTCTAGAGACATTTTTGGTTGTCACAATTCGAGGAGGTGGTTGTGCTACCGGTTGTACTACTGGCATGTAATGGGCAGAGGCCAAGGATGTTGCTAAACATCCTACAATGTACAGCACAGCCCCTACAACAAAGAACTATCCAGCTTGAAATATCAATAGGGCCCAGGTTGAGAAACCACATGCCTAGGCTTTAGTAAGAACTAACATATCACCTAACCTTCCCAGTAAGAATTGCCTTCCTCCTTCAAGCTTGCCAAAACAGCCTGGTACAACCAGGAGGAGGGGCTTTAAAAAATCATAAGACACAGCTGGAGTTTCCTGTGTTCTCTGACCAGTCTTGGGGAAAAACCAGTGGCCCCCTGTCTGAGAGAGGGAGCCTGGTCTATGTGAGAAATCTATAACCTTCCCTTTATTAAACATGATGGCAACACATTGCAGGCCAAAAATAATGAGAGCTGTGGGACAGATAATAAATTTCAGTCTGAACAATTCAGAAAAAGAGAGAATCCTAAAGTAAACTATTTCAGACAAAGAAGATATCATGTCTGCTCTACAAGGAAGGTTTGTTCTGAGCAGCCAGGAATGAAAAACAATGCACACCAAGATGGTCACAGTGCAGAATATGAAGCAGGGTGACAGAAGTGTGCAACTAGAGGGAAGAGCATAAAAGGAGAGAATGAAGAAGCCCTGTAAATAGACAGTAATGTGAAAGAAAGGCCTGGTCTCCTCAAGGTACAACTGACTCAGCTAAACTGGATCCCTGAAACTGACGATAGAAACCTAATGAAACAATGAAACTATATAGAGGCAAAGACCTTCCGCTACTAAATCAATTCTGGAAATACAAAATGTCTTCAAGAAACCCACAATGACAGACATATGGCCACAAGGGGTTCCTGTGAACAGCAGAGTTCTCCAGGGGTGGCCATCCACCCAGATGGGTGGGTGGTGGGGGAGTCCCAACATCTGCTGGGGTCTCACCAAAAGGATTATCCACCCTGCCAAGAACTGGATGAAAACACCGGTGGTTGTGTATTGAGGAGATATGTACAGCTGCTCAATTCCCTGGAAGCGTGAGCACCTGCCAGACATTGGCTGGAGCTGCAGAACAAAGCTAATTTCTCCTGCCAAAGAAAGTTGAATTTAAAAAGAGCGGTGGAGATCATAAATTCACTGGTGAATATATCTGGTGTAGACAGGGATTTGGGGGAAGACAAAAATGTTAATGTGATGAAGTAGATTCTTCGTCAATCTAAATGGTTGCTTATTATGGTTAGATAAACATGCCAAAAACATGGAGCTATTTAAAGGGCAGTTGAATTTCAATGCCAAAATTAAATATACCTTGTACCTTCTAGACACAAATCAGGACATGGTCAACAATTAGGAGTACTAGGTTTCAAAAAGCTGAGTTTTTTATTTATACATCCTTACCTCAAATACTGAAAGGTCTTTCCTTCGGTAAATCTCATTTGCTGGAGGATGAAACCATCCACACTTCTTTGAGTGTCTTAGCAAAATATTTTTACTTTTCATATATTTAAGACAGAATTCACACAGGTAAAGCTTTGGTAATCTGTTAAAGTTTAAAAATCAAAGAATCTATCAGATTGATTATACTGTTTGGGGGGAGAAATTAAATATTGTTCAATTTTCTCTAAGTCATAAAGGGCTATATAATAAGATTTGAAATAGTTTCAAAAAGACAAAAGAAAGAAAAAGGAAAAGAGAGCCAGTAGTAAAGAGAATGTAAGAACAACCTTACGCTATTTTTCAGTATAATCCATAATATGTGCTGCCTTTACTTTGTGAACAAATCATTTCTTTCCTTAAAATAGCCTATGGAAAGAAAGGTCAGACTTGGAAACACCACCCTAAAATTTGACAACAAGGATGCCATCCCGTCAGGTGACCATGCAAAGTTTTCAAACTTAGAACTGAATTTATCATTTTTAAAATTATCTGCATATTTATGAGGCAGCGAAGTCCTAGAACTTAGTTGTTTCTACTTCTGGATGAGGTAACTTTTAAGTTATTATCATAGATTTTTATATGGTCTAAAGCAGTAAATGCAGGGCAGAAAGTGTCAAAAGGCCTAATTTGTTTTCTACCAAATCCACTGTCTCTTTTAGAAATAAATAGCTTTCTCTCCCCTGCTGACTTTTTCCCCCACCTTAAAAATAGGAACACTTTTTATTTGTACCCTTTCCGTGTTTAAATAAGCACTGCTGGTACAATAAATAAGAAAATGTTTAGAAGCACTTGTGAGGTCTTTGGGGTATAAGAAAGGGGAAAAAGGTTTTAGAGAAAGATAACAGAAACAGTTAATTTCAAATCTTGCATTTATGTGCCCATTTTATTCAAAGTTCTCAGAGCACATGACTTATAATTTACCTATACAAATTAAAGATTACTCATTAAAAAAAATTGTTCAAGAACACACAGCCAAGTGGTATAAGCTGGGGAGAGAAACCAAGACTCTTGACTCTTAGTTTACCACTTAACTTCTAGAACACCTTTCTCATTTTGTCCAGTTACATGATTGGCCAGACCACATGGTAAAGAAAAAGATCTATTCTAGAAGAAAATCAAGTTTATATTTACTGAGAACTTTGCAGACTAAAATATTTGAGAAGGTCACTAATGAAGTGTACCCTGATGTAGCTGATGGAAGGAATCTAGTCATAATATACGCATCTGGGGGTATGGGTATATTAGTTCAAGACAATCTCACAGCTAATCTTAGTTCAAGACAAATGAAAACACTGATACCATTATTTTCGCTTCATTTTTAATAAGTTTGTCACAAATGGCTCTAAAAGTAAAGATTTCAGGAAGGCTAGGGACTCCCACCTACTTTATCCCATTTTTCTTTCTTTTGCTAAATTTCTGTAAAAACCTTAAAAATAAAATGCCAGAAATCAGAGAAAAAACAGGCCAAATTAAGAAAATGAAAAAGGCTACTGAGGCTACTGGAGAAGAAACTTTACCAAATATTTTACAATAGCTACATTTTTTTTCCTGATTTGGTTTCATGCAAAACCAACATTCAGCCAATTAATAAAGGAGAGGAAGCTAAATGGCAAAATTTACAATGCCTGTGTGACTAAGGAGCACAAGAATTTACATAGAATAAGAAATAAAAGGTGCTGGCAAAAGCAATAGTTTTAGAAGCACTTAGGTTGACTACCAAAATTTATTTCCTAAAATCATCTAATTTCTGCTTTAGAATAAAGGATCTTCCTCTCTCACATATATGATCTTAAAGTTATATACCTGCCAGGCTTATTCTATTACCTTGCATATTCCTGTGGGTAAGGCGAGGAATACCAGGTTTGGATTTCGTATTTCCCAAATTCTATCACGGAAGGGTACCGGCCACAGTCTTCCACCCCACTTTCACACTCTATTTTCTGTCAGAGAGAAAGAAAAACAATAAAATATAAGTATGAGAAGAGGACATACTTCACTTACATTTTGGTTCTTTCACCAGTGACTGTCAAAACTTAATTAAGACCAGAACACTAATGATTAAGAAAATGAATTTTCATGTTGTTAAAAAAACACTATAAGCCCTTGTGAAATAATAATCACCTTTGTGGAAGAGTCATAGATAACAAACTAATATCCTGAGAAACAATATAACAAAGATGGGAAATTAAGTATGATACAAATAAATACATAGAAATATCTATTGAACTGGATTTAACAATCTGTTGCAATGTATTAAAACCAAGGCTGGGTGCCGTGGCTCACACCTGTAATCTTAGCACTTTGGGAGGCCGAGGTAGGAGGACTACTTGAGGCCAGGAGTTCGAGACCAGCCTAAATGACATGGTGAGCCTGTCTCTACAAAAAAGAGAAAAATTAGCTGGGTGTGGTGGTGCGCACCCGTAGTCCCAGCTACTTGGGAGGCTGAGGCAGGAAGATTGCTTGAGCCCAGGAGTTTGGGGTTACAGTGAGCTATGGTCAGGCCCCTGTTCTTTAACATGGGCAATACAGCAAGACCCTGTCTCAAAACAAACCCAAAAAACTGAGATTATAAAATGACAAGGCTATTATATACTCTTATAGCTCCATGTTCCTCTACTAAGTAGTATCTATCCCAACCGTAACCAATCAATTGTGAACTTTGCAGTTTACTATCTGTCTCCTCTTATTTCTTTTACTCCCATGAAGTAAGCTACATGAGGTTAAGAACTCTGCCTGCTTGATCATTGTGGCAGTTTCTAGTACAGCACCTGACACGGAATAAGAAATATTTCTTGAATAAGAAAGGCAGTGTTACTATTTGGAATGAAAGGGCTTTAGATTTAGCAGTATCTTTCAGATGATGGCCTGTTGTTTGTCATGTTTATACATGAATGCCAGAAGTAGGCAAAAAAAAAAAAAAAAAGATACTATTTAAGAACTTGAAGTCTTAATGATTGGGGGAAATTTGACATTTATCTTAGCCGAAGGAAAACTAATACAAAGCATCCTTATAGGGGCAGAATGAGAAATGGAAATATCCAATAACTCCTAAGGCAGAAACCATCAGAAGTATTTAGCCCAACTGGCTGCTACTAAAAATAAAGCGTAAGAGCCTACAGACAACCCCTCCTCACAAAAAGGAAGTGGGGTGGGGATTCTGATTCTCCCTGACAATACTGGCCATAGAAACTGAATGTAGTCTATTGACACAAAAAAGTCACAATTCATAAAAATTTGTCTTTGAGAAGTCCAATAGCCTCACCTTTCAATGTTTGGGTGGCAATAACTTAAGTAAATATTTTAAGTGGAGCCACTTAAAGAAATTACTGGACAAGGAAATTAAAAGTGACTACAATTGATCATGAAACACAATATTGCTTTCAGCAATGCCAAAGAGTTAAAAATAAGAGACATTTTTCATATGGTTGCCCATCTGTGTTGAAAGAAGCATTGGTAAATTTAAAAGTGATGTTCTTCTTCTTGTTAATGATTTTAAATTATTATTTTCTAGATTTAGGCAAAAACAATCAGAAATCTATTCCTTCACACTTGGAAGCATTTTTTGAAATCTGTCTCCACTAGTGCTACTCTGGTCTATTTTGTGAGATCAACTGATCCCTTACCTACATTTAAGAGTGGAGGCAATTCTACAAAGTCATTGCTTTTGAATGTATAGTTAACAAAAATGACATCATAACAATTAAAGAATCACAAAGGATTTTTTGGGGGGGTCCTCTATAAAAATCAACACAGTAATTTCATATTAATAGTTAGAAGCCACATATTAGACTTGTTACTATAATGTGGTATCCTGGCCTTACCTCCCAAGAAAGTTCCTGGGCCTGCTTAAAAACATCCAAATCCTCTTCAGTAACGACATCCTTGTTTCCAATCACATTTACATCTGTACTTTCTTGTTTGATGCTTATTTTTATTTCAGTATCTGTCATTTAAAACCAGCAGAAAGTGTATTCACTGACTTGAATCATGAGTAACCACCATATATTACCAAAATGGTACCAAATTAACATAGTGGGCAAATAGGGATCTTTTTGTTTGAGCTTTATAAGCTTTTACATCTAAGCACTGCTCGTAGATCCAGCAGTACCCTTTCCCTGTTATACCCAAATTTTTATTTGAATTTATCACTGTCATCTTTTTACAGCTTTAAAAATATATGAGGGAAAGTAAGAGCAATACAACAAAATCATAGTTTTCAACCAAGATTAGAAGTTATATCAATGTCTAGTTATAGCATTCCCATTCTTAAGTTTGGAGATAGTAAATACTACCACTTTGTCCAAATGACACATTTTTGTTTTTTGTTTTATAAAGGGTGTCAAATGTAACGGGCCAATTTGTTCAATGAAATTATGAAATCAGTTTTCTCCCTACGGTGGATACACACACAGACACACTCACATCCAAAAGCACACTTCACAGAGTCACAGATCAGGCTTTGTTGAGAAGACGAAAGCAGGATGAACTTTGTCATGAGAAAGCAATGGAGCAGAGGGCAATGAAGAGCTGGAATACCCCCTGCTGGGAGCACTGACAGCGCACGACCAAATAGCACTGTGGCTGCAGAGGCGGCATGGGAGTGAACATGGCAGAAGCATGACAGTGGCTACTCATGCGGGACCACAAAGCCATAAGCAACGCTATGAAGGCATCTGGGGGTCCTAGTGTTACTACGAATGGAAATAAATAATAAAAGGTGGGAGAGTATTAGTTGGAAAAACAACATTTTGGAGGTTTAGTCAGCATTAGAAAAAGGTCAAAGTTTTACTGCTTCTGTATGAAAGTGAAGTGAGAACAAGAGAAATAGCTAAGACCTATGTGACAAATAGGAATTGACTGGTTTATTTTTTGGGGGGTTGGGGAGAAAGGGACGGGACGCAGGTTTGGTTGGAGCTTTGACCTTTTGCTTACCATCATCCTGATCAGGTTTAATCCTTCCGTCTGTCAAGCTCCCCTTCCCTGGTGAGGGG
The DNA here is from genome assembly GCF_000956105.1 of Propithecus coquereli. NCBI lineage: Eukaryota > Metazoa > Chordata > Mammalia > Primates > Indriidae > Propithecus > Propithecus coquereli. The sequence goes on from NW_012154174.1 coordinate 6,420,280, forward strand.
GTTCCCATCTGAGGGGTCACTTTATATTTTAATCTGCCTAGCATCCTGTGCTTTTTAAGGAAAGTTGTTCGCTTGAAGTGAGCAATTGCTTTAAAAATACGTCCTCTAGCCATCCCCCAGCTCGAGGAGGAGGAGTGAGAAATAAACCTACTTCTAATATCTCTTTTGCCAAAGAAATGGGCTCTAGATTTTGCCGTGGAAGATAATTCGGTTTTACGACGCATACGTTTGGGTGGTGCATAGCTTGGGTGTCCCTTTTTGCGAGACTGGCCCTGAGTGGTATAGATATGAGAAAGCCCATCAAAGAGTGCCTTCAGCTGGCTGTTAGTGGAGAGGCTGCTCAGGGAGGGCACACTGCACTGGCTGGAAGAACTCTGGGGAGAGGGAGAAGAGGTGGACGTGCTGGACTTTTGTGAACTGGGGCTCTGACCAGAGATGGGGGTTGGGGGTGGAAGTGAAGAAGGTGGAGGTTTTAGCTTTTGTGTGGTACCTGTAGCCAACACATGAGAAGTGCATGACTGTTTCTGAGAGACCTTTTTCCTTGGACGATAGTGCTTTGAAAAGTCTATTATTTCACCTCGTGATCTGCGACCATCAGGTGATGGTGTAAAAAACTTAGTAAGGCCATCAATGAGCCCTTTGGTTTTCTTGTTAACTTTAAGTGTAGAGGCAGAAATGTAGGTGGAGGTGGTGGTGATTTTGGTGGTGGCACCAGGCCGAGTGGGGTCTGTAACAGCCAATCTGCTGCTTGAGTCCTTCCCAGATGCAGCATGACCAGATGAAGGTGTGGTACAGACTTTAGTCTTTTGACCCCTACCAGGTGACCCCCTTCCTGTGAATGCATTCATGGATCCTTCATCACTGGTTACAGACCTAGGCAGAAATTTAGAGAATAGTATCAGCATTTAATAGTAGAATTATAAAGGTATCTAAAACAAATTTATAGCAACTAGATGCATTCAATGTGCTTAAACTTAAGAACTGGCTTTTTTGTGTGTGTGCCACCACCCAGGTGTTTCTCTGTCGAAAAAGATAGCAGCAACTACATTTGCATGTCATGGTTCTCCCAGGCCTGAGGGCAATACAAACAAGACAAATTTTGAAAAGACTAAAAGAACACCCAATGCTTTAACTATAATTAAATGAAAATAAGTTGTCCCTTGTGTGGTCACAAGTAGTTATGATTTCCTGAAATGTCTTTTGTAAAGTATTAGAGGAAATAAGTCATATGTGTTATCCAGAAGCAAAAGAATAAGCTTATCTAATCTCTAGTTAAAAGCAATTTTTAACTCAATTTGAAAATTTATATAAATAGAATTTGGGTATGTCTATCAATTTGTACTTTTTCTTAGAAAACAATAAAACATACCCTCTTCCTCTCAGCAGTTTATGCTTAGGATGATAAGATAACCAATAATACTCTCTTAGGAGAGAAGACAATTAACTACAGCATAAAATATTGCTGAAAAAAGGACAACAATAGCAAAAAACTGAAGAAATGATTAAAGGAAAGCTACAGCGGGTCAGACATGACATGGAAAGTCTGGTGAAGAAGCAGCACATTTACCATGGTCATTATCAGACACTGGGCGTCAGGATCTTTATACCCTGGTTCTGACTGATACTTCATGTCATCTGATGCTGGGTTCTGCCCATACTGCCGTGTGGTCAACAGAGACTAGAGGTCACTCCACTAACACAGCTGCTTATATAAACAGCAGCTGACTGCCTTCGCCTTAGCTAGGGCTGGGGAAGCTGGCCATTTTGTAGCAGAATTTTACACAATAGAAAAGCATATGCATGTGAATTATGAAAATGCTTGGGCCCAAGAATGTACTTTCAAAATCATCAATTTAGCTCAGAGTTAATAATGAAGAAATGGAAGCCTAAAAATGATATGATGTTGAATTATATAAACATCTTAATTACAAATAGAAGAGTACATTTTAGTGGTTATCTTGTTACACAAAGATTTAACGAACAAATTTCAGCCGTCAGCTGAAGGGGAGGTTGGTACAGCTACTAGGCTCATCTGAGGTGGCTCAACTGCCAGGAGCTCTGCCTGACGCCACCGATTCAGCCAAATCAGGTTAATGCTGGAGATCTCCAGTGTCACTAAAAGATGCAGTGAGGGTTACCAACAAACAACTCATCCGGGCTATAATGTTTTACATCAGAATGCTGCATTTGGACTGTATCTGGAATCGATTGCCCAGAAAGGATAATATGCTTATAAAGCATGTAAAAGGAAAACTCCCTAGACTGTCTTAAAAATTCCTAAGCTCAAAGGACAATTTTGGACAGACAAAAAGTTAGGATTGGTGCCAGATGCAATTTTCAGCTGTGTCCTTTGTTTAGAAAGTTTATATCCTAATTTGGTTTTTTTAATTGGGCCCTGAGGACACAGTCCCATTTCGAGAACAATGCTTACACAGGATGAATGCAAAAACATAATTTCTACTTCAAATGATACTGATAGGAAAGATTTTATTCATAAATACGTTTCATGTTTGCCTCTCAAAATTAATAAAAAATCCATTTTAAAATGTCTACGGTTAAAGGGTTTTCAGAAAGTTTCACAGAAACCTCTAGAAAGGAGTTTGCATTCTGTTTCTCCTTAGGGAGGTAAAGGTAGAGAAGGATACTCTTCTTCTGAGAGCAGGTAGTATGGTGAACTGCTTCAGATAAAGTTGGGGGAAAAAAGAGTAATAAGCAAGTGAGTAAGATTCTTGGTGTTTGGTCAAGGTGTGTGCAGAGCACATACTCATTTCTAAATGACAACGACCCTTTCACTGAGCCTAGACATGTGACAGTCGACTGGTAGAACCGCTGTAGACACACAAGTCTACTGATTTCATCTGTAAACACCTTAATGCTGACAGTCAAATCTATCCTCCATACAGGTTAAAATATATTCATTTCACCTCTTATCTTTTCTCTACTTTTCCAACTAACTCCTCCTAAATGCTCTACTGGGCTTTATTGGTAATTATATGGCAACAGGAGAGTGGAAATGGTTATCATAGTATATCTACGGGCCACTGCAAGTATATTATTTAAATGTATGGCTACACATGCGTGCACTTGCCAAGTGGTCCTGTCTAACTCTTTGTGGGCAAACAGTAATCTTCAGGTTTCTCAGAAGCTCCCATTTTGTAAAAAGGATCTTAAAAAGCAGTAATACTACATTACCATCAGAAGATAGAAGTATTTTTTTCTAAAGTGTTATCTGGAGTGAGAAATTCACCACAGACATGGACAAATCTTGTTTTAAAATTCCTACGAAAATATTTATACAATTTAAGCTCTTCTAATGCTCAGCCAGTAATAAAGTAGGCTGAACAATTATTTCCAATTCTTATGTTCTGCTTCCATCCTGCTGCTTGAAAAATGTCACTTAGTATCATAGCGACTGACAACAGAAGACCCCAAAATGCCAATGGTAATTAAAAATGTCATTTTCAAAAAATTTCCACAGCTTATGCGGAAAGAAATATTTTTTATCCCTTGAATTTGAAAAAATGATGCTTAAAAAGTCTAATGAAATCTAAGGGCGTTACAATCACCTATATTTTAAAGCATAACATAAAAGATTTCTTTTGATAAGATCTCAACCTACAACAATCGTTGCTTTAATTTATTTTTCGGTCGTCCAATGGGTTTTGCATATCGTCGTTTTATTTGTGCAGCTTTCTCATGAAGTAGTTTTCTTCCCTTTTTCTTTGGTCTGCAGACTTGGCAAATCCACATCCCTGAATTAATATATATATGAGAAAAATATTTTAATGTTTCATTTTAGGAGAATTTATTAAATATAAACTGCTGCTGCAATAAGCTGCCCAAGGATGCTTGTATGCAGAACTTTATTCCAAAAGTGGGTCATTCCCTTTTGTCATTCTCCTCAGGAAGCCATGACTAAAGGTCAATTTCCCCGGAGTCAAGGCGGTGAGAGCAGAGGCTGCCCCTATCTCAGAAACCTTCCATAAAGCTGTTCCCAACGTGTCGCTAAGCCTCTCACCACCACATAAACACACCTGAAAACTCGCCCCTGTCAGATACTACACATCTTTTGATTCGAGGGAGACATTTTCAAGTCAATCAGTTTTTGGAACTTCTAGGAAAAATAAATATTTGTTTTATCATTTCTTTCTGGAAATTTCCAATGCTAAAAAAATTAACAGTATAAAATATCATTTTAAAATTAAAACTTGAAAATTTTAAGTACTGTGGAGCTACAATAATTAAAACTATACATCTAGCATAGGTAAATAGGTTGATGGATGAGAATTAAAAGACCAAAACAACCGAAGCCTATGGAAAAATTTAGCACATCAAAAAGGTCGTATTTCAAATCAGTGGGGAAAGGATGAAACAACTCAGTAAGTGGTGATGGAACAAATAGCTATCTGTCTGGAAGGAAAAGAATTATTTCATATCCTTTATAAAAATAAATTCTAGACAGATGAATATTATAATATGAAAAATAAAATGTTACAAGTACTAGGAAAAATATGTGGATATTTATATAATCTAAGCATGACTGACGTTTAAAACTGAAGCCATAAATAAAGATACATGAATTTGACTACCAAAAAGAGAGAGAGAGAGAGAGAATATGCTTCTGTAAATCGGGAAGAAAAATGGTAAAAACCCAATAGAAAAATGACTAATGGATAAAAAGAGGTATTTTACAAATGACGATATACAAACAGCCAAGAATCAAAGACAAAAAATGTTCAATTTCACTACTTAAAAAATTATCAGACATCTTTTTTCTATTATCAGATTGGTAAAATTTTTTAAAATAACACTGTATTTCAACAATCTAAGATACCCTAGACATAGACTATAAGATGCACCTGATTTCAAAGATGTTAACATGTAAAAACAAAAAGTGTCTTAGACTCAATGAAGTATAGTAATGGGGAGTGTTAGTCATAATACAGAGAAACAGGTATCCCCACATACTGGTGGAAAACTATCTGATACAGTCTTTCATGTAGATAGCTTTTGATCTAGAAATTCTTCCCCTAGGAATTTATTTTAAGGAAATAATTGTGGATGGAAAAAATTGGAAACATTTGTAATATCCACCATAGGGGATTGGCTAAATAAATTATGGCTCATTTACACAAGGGCTTGGAAAATCAAATACCTTCAGGAAGCACCTAGATTTTATAATATATGTGAAGTTGGAAAATAAGACAACATGGAGTAGTGAGATGGTGGTAAACTGGAGCATGCATACCCTACCTAGAGGACTCAAATTTGAAATTTTAAAAATAATGTGCCAACAAAGCTTATCTAAGGCCCACAGTCACGAGGTTTGTAACCCCTGCTCTACACTATGGAGTTCTACACATTCATTAAAAACTATGTTTTAGAGAACATTTAATGATGTAGGAATGCTTCAATTTATTATTAAGAGGAGGAAAAAATAAGGTTACAAAAACATGTACAGAATGTTCTATTTTTCTTTAAAGTGTATGTGGAGGCAGGCAGAGAAGGAATTTCCAATTGATTTTTCTTTTTATTTCTTTTTTGTCTATCTGTATTTTCTAAATCTTCCACAATGTAAATGTATAAGTTTTATAATAAAAAGGCAAAGTTGTTTTTAAATGTTTCACATAATACATTGCAAAATGGGGAAAAGGCTTAACTAGGCTGACTAACACAATAAACACAGAAGAAAATCCACATTCCATCAGACACAGTAAGCTCTAGGATAGGTCAGATGCTCATCAAAATATCAAGTAATGGTCAAGAAAATGGTGATGGCTTCCTGTCATAGGACTTTGGAGTCAACATTATCATCACTGAAAATACAAAATTTCTTACCTCTAAACACTGTACTGAATAATATAGAGAGTGTTCTAAACTCTTGACCTATAAAATCCAAAGTTATTCTAATAAGGGAGTGGTTTGGGGAGAGGGATAGTCTTTTTCATCCCTGGGTCTGAATCAGAGTCTTTATCATATAAATAAAACCCCCAAACTAAATGCTTTCATATTCCCCTCTTCACAACCTGTGCCAAATCCATAGTATAGGGAAGGCGAGGGGGATGAAAAAAATGCTTAGGGAACCTGTATACCTCTGAGCCGTCAGACATCAGGACAAGGCTAACCAGTACGTAATAAAACACATTTTTAATATGGTTTAAAAGTTCACCTTTTGGCATTCTGGAAAGTGGTGGGTCACAGCACTCCATATGGAATCCTCTATCACAGGAGTCACAAAAAAGCATATTATCCTGTAATATAACATATTAGAGACTAATTGAGACTGAAGCCAACTGCAAAAGGCCAAAAATCCTTATGTTACTGGATTAACAATAATATAATGAAGGTGCACCAAGATCCCAGTTGCAGTCTGACATCACGTGTATTTAAAACTTTAAAAAGAAAATAGCAACATTCTATAAAAAAGAAAAATCGTAGCACTGAAAAATTAACAATTTACCTGGAGATGGACTATTAAGAGCCATACTTACTGCATTTTTGCCTTGGATTCTACATGCACTGCATGTCTTGCATTCGATGCACTGCCACCTTAAGGCCTTTACATTTGTTGTTAATTCAGGACAAAATTTCAAACAGGATGGGTGTCCTATGAGAATAAAAAGCAAATTGCTTGATGGGAAGGGTGCCTTACATATTTTTAAAACTCTCCTTCTCTAATATTTAATAGATAGCTGATGGTGTTAGCCAATGAACCTTAGGAACTTGAAAATACAGATCAGAGAATAAGAATTATGGATTTTCCTTTCTGTGTTTTTTCCCCTGCCTTCTTTCCCTGTATGTAACAGAATGACTGTACAAACAAATGTTCTACCTAAGAGCACTTTGGAAATTTATACCTACTCCAATCGCAAGCTGTTGAGAATCTGATGATAACCCATGCTTGGATGGTGTTCTCACTCCTATACCTTCTGTTAAAACTCTTGTGCTTGCCACCTTCATCAACCACCATCTACCCAGAGTGTCCTGGTTTGCTGGACTGTGAGGGGGGCGCCGAAGTTCAAACAATTCCTACTCTGTGCATGATGAAATCATAATACTTAAAACGGGCTGCTTAACAGAATACAACCATGAATACCCCACCCCCAAATCCAATAGTATATAAAGAACACTCCATTGCTGGGATAGACAAGAAATATCCCATTGCCATCTGGCCTCTGGGTCCCTGAGTTTAAATTCTGGAAGTAGGAGAAGAGTGAATTGGAGAGAGAGCTAAGAAGTTGAAAGATCCAGGTCAAATGGAATATGCCAAGAAGTTCACTCTCAGCAGGTTTCCCCCATTCTCCCAAGTGTTGAGCTTTTCCACACTGTTTTGGGCACACTTTTTACCTAGCAGTGCTCCACACACCACGTCTTACTGCTTACTTCAGAGGAAAACTGGAGACCCTGAGGGGCAATGCCATTCAAAGGAGCCAGCCAGGAGCCAATGAGTAATAGATTCCCCCACAAGGTGTGGAGAGTGAGCCTAGGCTCTTTGGAGGGCAGTACGGTTTGAAGTCTAAAGGTCTTTTTATCACATAAACCCAAAGAGATCTCCAAACTTGATTTTATTTTTCTAAATCTGGTCTTTAAATAGTAAGAACATTAGTAAATCCCATGTGAAAGAACTTATAACCAAGCTGCAAAGAAACCTGAGGGGTAATAAAAAAAGCAGATTCTGCAATTTCAAAACTGTTTTATAATTTCCTGACTTTGGCAGGCTCATTGTTTAAATATGTATTTTGGGTTGCTGCCAAAAAGGTCCTCCTCCCTAAAGCTTAACAGGTGCTTCATAAAATTCCACCCACCAGGAGATTTGGCTTTTTGAAGTAAAAACATTCAAAATCAATCATCAATACCGTTAATAAAAGCACACTATTCCTGAGCTAAAAAAAATTTTTTTTTAAACATCTGTATTTAAGATGTCGTGAAAATAAAATGTTGTCACAGGATTACGACCTCAGGCAGGAGAGACATCCAGGGAGATGCATTTAACCTAGACACCATTACTTTACAAGGGCTTCTCTCATCCACATGAATGCAAGGAGTAAGTTTAAATATATAAAAATGGTATCAATCACCTCTTTCTGCTCAGGAACAGCAAACAAAGACAGCTTGCTTGTCAACTTTAAGAAGTATACTCTGAAGGGGGAGGGGAGAGGTCTACTTTGATCAGAATCCCCCTACTTTCGCCCCCTTATATAGTGAGGGGGCTAAAAATTCAACTTTTAAAGAACAGCAATTTAAATTCCACCCTTAAAATGGGTCCCATCAGCTTAAAAGTATACCATTTACTTCTTTTTTCCCCTTTTTTATTGCTTCCTGTAAGTCATACATCACTGGCACATATGACCTCAATTTAATGCACTGAATTTTTCTCTACATTAAAATCTGCTTTTGTACCTTGTAGCTTAATATTCAGTAACTAAGGTAATGCACATATTACAGCTTAATATTTATTCTCACGGATATGAAAGATAGACTTTTTAATAATTATACATTTTGAAAAGTAATGGATTTCAGTCATTTTCAATCAAGAGCAAGGGATATTCTTCCTCTTAATGCTTTCTCTCACTTTAAGCAATATTATATCTCAACTACTACTATTTAAGCTACCCTAACGAATTCCAAAATCTTCAGCCTATCTTTCCTTTAGGCAGTAATCTTATCTCTATTTAGCTCAAGAGAATTGGCCATAGATCCCTTCCAGCTCTAAATTTCTATGATTCTGTAAAGGATACTGAGGGATGAAGAAACATTTCCATTTTATTTTCTTACAGCCAACTTTAAAATAACACAAATGACTATGACTGGGTCTTGATATACTACTACACAAGCTCCAGTAATTAGATAAAGGAACAATGCTACTGATAATGTAATTCCTTACCTCTCATTTAGTCATTCCATAAACTCAACAATTTCCTCCAAAAATTCTTGTTCTCTCTGCTGACACCATTCATGGTGGTTTGTCTTTCCGAAGTTTGTTTTACTAACATGGTTTGTAATTTATCAGATTTGAGAGCCATAATATGTATTCATTCACTCATTCATCCTTACATAAACACATATTAAGTACTTGTTGCTTATAATAGTTTTATCTAGTAAAACCAAAGGAATACTATTTAAAATTAAACAAGTTCCAATGGAACCACATACCAGTAGAAATTATTTTTGGAGGAAGTACTGTGGGAAAAAAGGTGGGGGAGGGCTATAGTAGACAGAATAATAGCTCCAAGATGTCTGTGCCCTAATTCCCATAATCATAACCTCTGAATATATTACTTGACGTGGCAAAAGGAACTTTGCAGATGTGACTAAGGGTACAGACCTTGAGATGGGGAGATTATCCCAGGTCACCTGAGTGGCCTTGATCTAATCACACAAGTCCTTAAAAGCAACCAAACCTTTTCCGGTTTGGTTAGAGAGATGAAATGGGAAGAGGAGGAGAAGAGGTTCACATAATGCGAAGGATTCCATCTGCTGCTGTAGGTGCTGAGGATGGAGGACGGGGCTGCAGGCCAAGGCGGGTGGCCTCTAGAAGCTGAGAGGACCTTCAGCTGACAGCAAGACAATGGGGATCTCAGTCCTACAAACACAAGGAACTGAATTCTGTCAATAACCCAAATGAGCAAGGACATGGATCCCCTCTGCCCAGGGTCTCCAGAGAGGAGCCCAGCCCTGTTGGTACCTTGATAATCTGGTGAGACCCACGTTGGACTTCTGACCTACAATTATAAGATAACAAATGTGTTGTTTTAAACCACTAAATTTGTGGTGATTTACTCCAGCAGCAATGGAAAACTAATAAAGACTCAGACACTGAGCCCTGAGACTGGCTATGTAACTATCCATCTATCCATCTGTCCTTCCCTCAGGAGCATTGGAGATAACAATGAGCAAAAGGAGAGACATGTTTCCCACCCTTTCAGAGCATATAGTCTAGCAGGAAAGACAAACATTAAACAAGAATTAGCGTTAATGCCTGACAGTGGGGTGGCTTAGGGAGAAACCTAGCAGGAGGTTAGAGAAAGGCCTCCCTAAAGAATAGACCTAAAAGATGAGTGGGAGTAGATGGCACCAGATGAGGGGCAGAGCAGGGGAAGACGGCATGTGCAGAGGAAGAGAAGAACACGATATGTGCAAGGAGAAGGAAGCTGTTCAACATAACTAACGTGCAGACTAGGAAGGGAACAGGGTGGACAGGAGTCCAAACCAGAAGAGTTTTGGGGCTATATTAAAGAATTTGGATTTTTCCTAAGAGTAACTGGTAACCACTGAAAAATTCTGTGATCAGATTTATAATTTAAAAAGGTAACTCAGGCTATAGTATGGAAAACGGATTGGGAGAAAGAGTCAAGCTTAGCAGATCTGGGTGGGGTGCGCATATATTTAAGATGTTGGATATATATTAGGATTTAGCATCAATGTATTTTTGGTGACTCCTTGGTGTGAGAGAATAGGAGAGAGGATGGCTCCAAATTCCCAGTTTGTGTAACTGAATGAGTGGCCAATGGTGTACCATTTGCCAAGATGGGAAATCCTCGAGGAGAAGCAGGATGTCGTGTGTTTGCTGGGATTTCTGTTGTCATTGCTGTTGTGACTGTTTGTGGGTGGAGGGAGCAGTGCAAGATTGACGAGCTGTTCTGGGTATTAACTTCAAGGTGCCTATGGAGTGGAAAAGTGGAAAAGTTCCATAGGTGTTTGTTCCTAAGGGCCTGGAGAAGCGGAGGCAAAGTAAGGGCCAATGACAGAAGGCCGAAAAACCATTTAGGGGATGGAGAGGGGACAAGGAGCTAATAAAAGAAGTGAAAAGAAGTGACAGAGAGAAAACACAGAGAATATGGTGTCACAGAAGCCAAAGGAAGAGAACATTTCAAGAAAAAAGATTCTCAACGAGGTCAAATATAGCTAAGACGAGTATTCGGAGTGAGTTGAAAGATGTTGATTAGATTTTGATAAAGACTGAAAAGTGATCTTTAGATTTTGCTACATGGAGATCACTATTAACCTTGACAAGCACAATTTTAGTGAAATAACATCCCTTTGGAAGGTTGGGCCTGCTTTGGGTTTTTTAGGAGATGCAGCTCACCTTCCTCCTCCTCTTCCTACCTATTCCTCTTTGGATTCTATCTTTAGATTTCTTTCTATTAAATAGTTCAAGGTCTCCTTTCCAAACTAATGATTCAATCTGAGTCTAGTCAGTGTGAAACAGGAGGACTAACCAACCAATCCCTGGGGTAACCTTATGGAAATAGCGATCTTTTTTTATATACCCATATATCCATATACTGCCCTTATTGGTTCCCTCTAGGAGCAGATGGCATGCAAGCTTTGTTCAGGGTTAATACACAAATAAATACAAACCCAAGGAAGACTTCAGGTCTCCTGAGGGCATACTGATATTCCACCCCACAGCTCTTGCTCCCTTCACTGTACAAAAGGGATTTTTCTCACTCTCCCAGCTGGATCACAGAAGCCTTTCTTGTCTCCCGTTTCAATGAGCTTCCACTTAGAATGATGCTGTAATTTTGAACTGTACACTTATCTTAGATTTGCTAATTTGAAAACACACATGCACACAACTCATCTGTAAGTAAGATTTAACCACCCAGCAATCTGAGCAGCAGACACAAAATTTCATTTGGTATAATATCTAATACTTATGTGAAGCTAATTAAAGATAATTTGGTCTTAATGAGGCAAAGAGAATATAACAGTGTTAATTTCAAAGTAGGCTGATCCATGAAAGTCAAGTAAAATCACTTCCTAGTCCCAACATTTCCACAGACCTCAAGACTATGTGATGATTCTCACATTCATATTAGTGGTTAGAATAATCCTTCACATTTGTCTAATGTTTTATAGTTCATCTTCATATCATTAGCTCATTGTATCCTCACAACAGCCATGTGGATGCAGGATGCAGACATCATCCTCCACGTGCACAGATCAGGAAAATTGCAGTTACACAGCCAGCAAGCAGTGGGAAAGGACTGGAATGCTGGGTTTCCACATTTGCAGCTTCTTGTACCATGTACCTCACTTCACATTTGTCTGACATAAACTTGAATATTGTATAATTTTGTTTTTAAAAAGAACTTTTAGCAGGGAAAAAACAGTTAAAGAAAGTACTGCCCATTTGAAGCACCGAACCATCTTAATAACTGAGAAATTTCTAATTGGCTTTACTTTATGATGTAAGCAGAAGGAAACATTTATTACTCATGTCTATGAAATCTAAGCAGAGTCTAAATGTGACATCATACAAATGGTACTTCCGATAGAAACGGCTAAAAAGCATCAGGCACATCTGGGAAACACATTTAAGACTGATCCTCCATATAGGCTGCCATCTATATTTCCTTTTTCTGGTTTTATACTGCTATGGCTATTTTTTCACATAAACATCTTATGTTAGGGATCCCTTTGATCATTATGAACAGTCTCAATTCAATCCTAGAATCAACGGACTCTTCTGAGTGTGAGAAAGCAGCCATTTCCATAAGGTCAACTAGGGGTACCAACCAATCTGTAATTCTCAACCAATCTGTAATTCCCACTTGAGATGCTGGATTAGACTGTAACAATGGGCTTCCCAGCATTTCAGAGGGCGGTGTCGAGGCTTGCTGGTCTTTTTTCCTTATTATTACCAAGGTGTCACAACAGAGCATTAAAACTACAAGAACCCCTGAACTCCCTAAAATGAACATTTTATTTTGACCCTTAAATTTAAAGAGGAACAATCAACAAAGTCCACTCTTCTGATGTACCAGATGAAGTAAACGTCTACAAAGCATTTCCCTGAGTTAGGGACAATAGCTTTTTTGACTAAAGTAGACAAATCCAGGCTGGCACAGCACACTCAAAGGAAGATTAAGTGAACCGTCCCACTAGAGCCGGATCCCATTGCAGAGTCCAGAGAAGCACTCTGAGGCATCCTCTATCCTGAACAAAGAGACATGATGACCCTGGGGCTTGAATTTCTGCCATGACCCCTACCTTGGCTCCAAAGCCTCTGGCTCTCTCTACTCGAAGACTGGCACGCAAAATGACCCCAGCTACATAAACCCTCTAGACAGTATCCTTAAGCCATTCCTCTCTGTTCGTTAAAAGAGAAAACAAGAGGGTATGTTTGAAATAAGAAAACATAGCACTACACCTACACACCCCTAGCTTGACTCTGAAAAAATATGAATGAAAAGTAAGATATTTTCAGGGAAAGAAATTTTCAGTGACCTCAAATATAAAGCAGATCAACCTCCTCTCTGGCAGGTCTTCAATGTGGGAAAGACAAAGGGAGATTGATTACATCAGAAAATCTAAGATCTGCCTGTTTAGAATTACGCCTTTATACCCTATGAAGGAGGCCTTGAAGTTATGATCTAGAAGATAATGATCTCGAACTCCTTATCAACTCAAGTGTATCACCAGAGGTAAGGAAATATATGAAGGGAACTTTTCTTCCCGCATTTAAGTACGTCTTTAATCTGTCTAGGCGCCCAGACAAATAGATACTAAAGAAATAAAACAGTGAAGGATGTTTTTAAAGTACCACCTTAAAAACCACAAAGGGTAAACCATGGACAAGTGAACACCACTAAATTGATCAGGCAGTTACACAAAAGAATAATTCATTCAGAATGAGCCTCGTGAGAAAACCCAAAGATAACGACCGAGTCAGAACTGATGAGTGAGGCACTACCTCACCAGCATAAAACAGGGATATTGTAAGGTTGAAATGTATTAAACTGAACATACAGATAATGTTTCCATGCCCTTTTGTCACTATCCATGATACCATGGCCAGGTAAAAGAATTTTAATGAATCTGTAAAGCCCATCAAAAAGACTGTCAGAATATATTTTTCAAGCAGGGTTTGAAATGTCTTATTTCCAAGGCTCTCCCTCATAGCCAGGGCCTGAAAGTTGTGGAACCACAGAGGGCCTATCAAGTTAAACCTTCATATGAGGAGTAAGAATCACTGCACAACACTGTCATTCCTCAGTATGAAACGTTTCCTCTATCCAACCATCAAGCAGCTGTCATAAGTGGTGAGATTTTAAATTACCTGCAGCAATCAAGGACAATGATATCAAACATGACAAACCATAACAATGGTTGACATGTATAGTACACTTACCATAGTTCTTGTAGACCCTGTGCTAGGGCTATTCACTTGTGCCCTCACGTTTAATTCCCATAAAACCCAAGAGGTAGGTGCTACCATTATTCCAATCTTGTAATGGGGAAACAGGCTTGGAATGGTTAAGTAACTAACTCAAGGTAGAGGAGTTAGGCTAGGGCTGATTCTTGAGTTTGCTCTTAACCACTATATTTTATAACTTCCTAAACGAGAGTAAGTATTGGTGTTTTGCAGGTTTGTTGTTGTTTTTTTAAATTACTATAACTAGAGAAATATTCAGTCATGAATTTTAAAACAATTTTTGTGGAAAAAGTTTCAGTAGTCTGGGAGAAAAAAAATTTAAAGATTAATACAAAAAGATTAATTTTAAAAAATCTAATAACTACCACTCAATCTGTTGATAAGTATATATGTATGTATCCGTGTGTGTGTGTGTGTGTGTGTGTGTGTGTCACCTAGGCAAATATAACCTGCTAAACAAGGAGGAGGACTAGCTAGCAAAACAAATTAACGTAAGCACAGTTTGTCTTTACGTTTCCATTATAGAACTGGAGGTAAAAACAGTCTTAAAATCTTATGCTGAGAAAAAGGCAGAAGTGATAGCTACCTACCTTGAAAGCATTTTGGATAATGCAGTTTGCCAACAGTCCCTACTCAATAATTCCCTGATTTCAAGGAATCACCTTTTCCACAGACCACCCATTTCCTATCTTAATCCACACAATTTGAATTTCCTTCATGCCTAATGATTTCTGGATTCTGTCATTACAGTTTCCAGAATATTGTCCCTTTCATTCAGCATCACATAGAGCTGGGTTGTAATATTACATTTCACCAGTAGGTGTCAGGAGCTGAAACCCTATAGGCTCCAACTCGAATCTCTTGAGACTTCAGGTTACAGAAAACAAGTGAGTAATTCCAATTGTATTCAGCCTGAAAGCACAGAATTCTCTACACTGAATTTACCTACAATGTAGAAGTCTCCACACTGAATTACAAATGCCGGTATAAAATGAAAGCTTAACCATAAATATTTATAGTACTATATAAACATATAATATCTATATGTCTGTGCTAATATACTCATACTTTCCCTCTTCTTCCTTCTTTTTTCTCTTAAAATTTAAAATCTATGCTATTACCACATAATTGCCTTAAAATAACAAATGTAGTTTTGATAGAAAGATAAATAGCATGAAATTATGAAAATGGGATGTCACTGTACAACACAAAAAACACAACTTACCACTACTGCCACAATCTGCACAAGAGAGGAGTTCTTCTGGTTTCTTTTCACGATTCGATTCTTTAGTTCCCAAACAGAAGCTACATATTGGAATGGGATCAGCACGGGGCTGTGACAAAATTAAAATAAAAAATGTTATTACTTTTCCATTTCAAATTTAAAAACATTAAAATTAACAGCTTCTTCCGTATTTCTTTAACAAAGAAAAACTGCTAAATAAGGTATTCAAATCAACATTTTCTGCTAATAAAAAAATCACTTACATTATTTGATACTAAAGTATCACCTGTTATGTTTAAGTGTAGTACATAAGACTCAGAAGTAATTTCTATTAAATAATGAAATCTAAGACTTCATTATATAGCTTTCCTGAAATGAACATTACTAAGGATTCATTCAGAATGTCAATTGTTCCCATAATCTGTATGCCTATAATAAATTCACTTATCTATTCAGCATTATATTTCATGAATATCATCTAGTTAAGTCAGACTGTTTAAAGTTTATCAAATGCTGTAACGCAGGTTACTCATATTCACCTTTTAAGTACTTGACATAAAACATTAATATGTTTTTAGGTGACATAATAACAGAGTTAGAATAAGCAAGAACTAAAACTCTGTGAGATCATTTGAGAAGATCAAAAGATCACTAATAAGGCTTTTCTGGCACCAAGGTCTTCAGAAGTAAACCACATCATACCAAACAAAGAAGATAAACCTTCAATCTCTGACATTCTCACTTTATAAAAGAAACAACAAAACATTTGTCTAGCCCTGTAGCACCCTTTAACTCTCACTATGGAAATTGCTTTTAACAATGTATAAATCTACATATATTTTAGTGTCCCCATTGTTATTTACTACTATCAGCGATGCTCGTATTCCCATCCATATGAATAGTTGACTGTGCCTACAGATCTGGTCACATTATTTTCAACAGCCAAAACTGTATGAAAACTAAAATTTTATTGCATATTCCAAGCCTTCACACATGTTGTCTGCTAGCCATCTGAATGTTACTATGATGTCTTTATATTTGAATCTCATGAATCAAAAATTCAGGGCAAGAAAACCCAACGTAATCACAAATGTTTTTAAATGCAAATTAAAAACAAGATTTTTGCTAGGTCTAGCTCTCTAAATATATATCGGCGTAGGATAAACTTCATTTTTTCAGCCACTCTTTCACAAATGCCTAATACATTGCCTGGTGCACAGTAGGCACTCAAAATATATTTGCTAACTGAATAAATGAAAGAAACATGTGCTAGTTTAAAAAAAAAAACACTTCATCTCTAAGATAATATTTCAAATGGTTATAATGATCTAACAAATGTCTTGGTTCCCTGTGACAACATGTCATCAAAATAAAAACTCATCTCATGACCCAGCATTCGCAAAATTGTTTAATATGACTGTTAATTTCATTTTACAACATGAGCATTCATTATCTTGCCCTTACTTTCAGCTTAATTTGTTCTTTTAATATGCATAGGCTTTACTTTCTGAGGTAGCTATGCAAATATGTTTTTGTAGCCCCAGTTAAAAAGCAGAGTATAAAACATTCTGTACTAGAAAAACCGAAAAAGACAAGCTACTACAAATTGGTCACTGACTCCAGCCACAGTTTTTTAAATGCCAGATAATCAGCACTGCATAATTATGGATCCATAGTTATTACTTGCAACTGCTCAACTGCAGCACCTTGGGAACACTTTTGTTCCTTTAAATAGCAATTAAAAGAACAATCTGGTTTTAAAGTGACAACATTCCCCTGATAGATTCTAGCTAAAACCCAGTCCTCATACTAATGGGATTCCTGCTTTCATTTGATATAATAATGTTCAAGCCATTGCTGCCATCCTTGCAGTGATAAATAATTTACAGAATGTCACATATCATTCATGCAATGAAACAAATCCAAATCTCCAATCCCATTTTTCTTTCCCAGATGAATTTTTAGCGGTGAGACACATGGCCATCAGCCAGCATTCATGCTCATTTTTCGTTTTTAACTAAAGGTAACACAAAGGACAAAGGTTGCTAGTAGTTCATGGCCAGAAAGAATGATGTCCCACACTCTGCCCAATAATAGAAAGCATAGATGCTATCACATCACGCTACATTCAAGTGAACCCTACTATGCTGATGTATGCTCACAACCATTTATTTTAAGGATAACTATCTCACAATACTCCATAAAACCACTGCATTATACAGAAATGTCTGCCCTGCTGAATTATTGATAATTCAAAGCACTTTTTGCTAACCTCAGTGTAGCCGAGTCTAATTAACTTTAAAAAATTGTCATTTGTACAAAATGAAACTTTTACAGTAACGAATGTAAATGGGTCACACAATTATTATGACTCACTATTTTCAATCAGACTACATATAATCTGTTTTAAAAAATAATTCCTTGTAATAAAGTAAAATGGATTGCAGTCAGAAAGAGGTCTGAGTAAATGGCAAGTTGATTCTACATAAGTCCATTACAGACAAGTCATATTTAAGAGGTTTGAAAATGGAATCAAAAATCTCCAAATTCTTAATTCTTTTCTTTGAATTTTTACACAGGCACCTAACCTGTTGATCACATTTTCTCATCAATATGCCTGAGTATTTTAAACTAATGCCCAAAATAAATACTCATGGATCGGTCTAAATATGAAAATATCCAGCAAGCTCTGCTCTAGAAGTACTTCCTTACCATCTCCCGTGCAGTGGCCCTACAGCAGCTGCTAAGCTAGAGGCCATTCCTATACTATCTCATTTAATCACCTTAACAATCTTGCCAGGTATGAGTATTATCCCCAGTTTAGGGAAGAAATTGAGGGATCTGAAAAGTTTGGTAACTTTTCTAAAGTTGCATAAGTTCAAGTTTAGAGCTGGACTCAAACACAAGTCTGTCTTCACTACAGACCATTTCTCACCTTTGCTATCTCCCCTCTATTCCTCAGAACAAATGTTTAAAAATTGTCTTTCCGTCAGTGGCAATAACTCTTTACTAATGTGCTCATTATCTCTTCCATTCATTATCTCTTCTCCCATGACCAATGTCATATTTTAAAAAACTGTTAAGAAGGCAACCACTAACATGTAATAGATTATTTATCAATTACAATGGGGGGAAGGTACCTTTACCAGGGAGAAGTCTGGTGGACATTTTCTCCTTAACCAGTATGTGACCAACTGACATCATGTACCTCCCAAGTGCTATTCCAAAGGACTCAGCACTGCCTATACAGTATTCTGGCCAGAAGTATTTATCCTGAGTCCAATCATAAGGGAACAATCAAGCAAATCCAAATTGAGGGACATTCTTTAAAAAAAACTTGCCTGGACTCTTCAGAAAATGTCAATGTTGTACAAGACTCAAAAAAGGGCAGAATGAATTTAGGTGACTAAAGTGGCATGAAAACTAAATATAATTTGTGACCCTTGGTTGGATTTTGGATTTAAAAAAAATACCTACGGCTATAAAGGGCATTACTGGGATAATTAGGGGAATATGCACTCAATATTAGACAATAGATGAACTAGATATTAAGTTTCTTAAGTGAATATAATTGTGATTATGTAGGAGAATGTCTTTGCTCTTAGAGGATATGTGCTGAAATATTTAGGAGTAAACTGCCATGATGTCTGTACCTTACTCTCAAATGATTCAGGGAAAAAAAAGAAAAAAAAACCCAAGTGTGTTTGTATGTGAGTGTGCAGAGAGGGAGACAGAAAGCAAATGTGGCAAAATGTTAACAATTGGTGAATCTATATAAAGGGAATATAGGTATTCATTAGATTATTCTTTCCATTTTTCTGCATGTTTACAACTTTTCCAAACAAAAAGTTGGAGGAAAAGAAGATCTGGGCTGAATTATTATACATAGTCAGCCCTCCATATCTGTGGGTTCTACATCTGTGGATTCAACCAACTGTGAATGGAAAATATTCAGGGAAAAAAATGGATAGTTGTATCTGTTTTGAACATATATACAGGCTTCTTTTTTTCCTTGACATCATTCCCTAAACAAGACAGCATAACAAATATTTACATGGCATTTACATTGTATAAGTTATTATAAGTAATCTAGAGATGATTTAAAGTACACAGGAGGATATGCATAGGTTATATGCAAATATTGCACTATTTTATATAAGGCACTTTAGCATCTGTGGAGCTTGGTATCTGTGGGGGGTACTGGAACCAGTCCCCTATAGATACCAAGGGATGACTGTAGTTGGATTATAAGCATTTATAAAACAAAGTATCTCAATCCAATTACCGACTCAGAGGAAATACAGAGGACAGAGGAACATGTTAATCTGTAGAGCAGGGAGATGCTACTGCCAAAACTCTAGAGAACAAATGGCCCAGTTTCTTCAACAAATAAATTAAAAGGGAGACAGAGTAAGTGAGAAAGCAAAAAATACAGAAAAACCAATAGATTAAGAGACATTTAAAAGGCATATCAGCCAATAACCATGTGTGCACCGCAGCTTGATCATGATTCAAAGTAGAAAGCAAAACAAAACAAAATATAATGACCTAGTGAAGGAACTGGGGCTATTTAGCTTTCAAGGGACTGTGTGGAGGGTACAGGCTGGGTGTCTTCATCCAGGTGAAAGGGTTAGATTTGTTCTTGTGGCTCCAGAGTACAAAACTTAGACCAATAGGGGTTATAGTAGAGAGATTTTCCAACAGAACTATCCAGCAATAGAATGGATTTATCTTTTCTTTTTTTTTTTTTTTTTTGAGACAGAGTCTCACTGTGTTGCCCAGGCTAGAGTGCCGTGGCGTCATCCTAGCTCACAGCAACCTCAAAGTCCTGGGCTCAAGCGATCCTCCTGCCTCAGCCTCCCGAGTAGCTGGGACTGCAGGCATGTGCCACCATGCCCGGCTAATTTTTTCTATATATTTTTAGTTGTCCAATTAATTTCTGTCTAATTTTAGTAGAGACGGGGTCTCTTTCTTGCTCAGGCTGGTTTCGAACTCCTGAGCTCAAACAATCCGCCCGCCTCGGCCTCCCAGAGAGCTAGGATTACAGGCGTGAGCCACCGCGCCCAGCCTGGATTTATCTTTTCTTTCCTGCTTCACTTACTTATTTTTTATTTTTTAAACTGTGGTAAAATACATGTAAAATAAAATTTACCATTTTAATACATTTTAAGTAGACAGTTCAGTGGCATTAAATACACTCATAATATTGCGCAACCATGACCACCATCCATCTTTAGAACTCTTTTCAATTTGCAAAACTGAAACTCTGTATCCATGAAACAATAATGACCCACTCCCCCTTCCCCAGCCCCTGGCAACCACCATTCTACTTTCTGTCTCTACGTTTGACTACTCCAGCTACCTTAAATAAGTGGAATCATACAGTATTTGTGGAATGGATTATTCCCAAAGCAATGAGAGGCCCCTGTAATCCGAAGAGACCATGGAGAGGCTGGCTGGGCCCCATCCGGATAGTGAAGACACAAAGTCGTCTTGCACAAGTTAGGGATCTGAGACTCTTCAAAGGTTCTTTCTAAATCAAATATTTTAATGGTTCTATGGTTGGATAATCTCTAAGGTCTTTCCCAGTTCTGATTTTTTTATTGATTCTAACACCCTTAAAAAGACTTTTTAAAGAGTCTTCAGGACCTTCAATCTCAAAATAAAATAGCCTTTTCTAAGGAAACATTCTTTAAATCCAAGATAATGCAATTTTGAGAAGCTTTATTTCAGTTTATGATTACTTCTGTTTCTGCCCAGAAGGAAACAACATGTTTGTCTGTCTTGTTAGTCTAAGTAACTGGACAAAAAGAAATGAAAGCTCATGTACTAGATCAGAGCCAGGAGTATCCAGGCTCACATCCTCTTCCTGACAATGACACAAAAAGGGGTTTTGTAGGCCATTTCTCTGGTCTCCCTTCACCATGATCACAGATATAGCCCTCTCTTTCCATAATCCCCTATAGATCTAACCTCTTGAGTCATCTATGCTTTTCATGAAATTGCTTTTAAAACATACCATTTTAATAACCTCAAATGTTAAAAACTAAACAATTCAGCATTTTTCATTCATATGTTCATACTTGCATCATGGAAAAGACCTGGATTTAAATTCTGCTCTTTGAGCCTCAGGTTTCCTCATCTGTAAAAGAGCACAATAGCATCTGTATTGTCTAGATCTAGTGTTGCTCAAGTTCAAATGTGACTGAGTGTGGAAAGTACTTTGTAAACTATAAAGTTTTACTCAAATATTGTTAGATTATTGCAAAATTCACTTTGGCTAAAAAACCAAAAGCAAACAAACAACTTCAAGTCCTTAATAAACATCAGCACGAATGAATTGTTCTGGAGTTTAGAATTACTCTATAAAAGATTTTGATTTTCTGAGTCCCCGTGATGAATATTAATCTTAGAGGATTATTTTTAAAGAATGAATTAGTCAGGGAGTATAGGAATGGGGTAGAAAATCCCTCAAGAGGCCTATAACAATTTATTAATAATAAAAGGAAAACTCAAAGAAAAAAAGATGTCAGAGGAAGAAAGGCATAAGCAAATATAAAATCTTAATGAATAATACCACAAAAGTGAACAAACATAAATATAAATCCTCAACCCTCAAGTATCAAACAGTTCATCACTGGGGAACGTCTATACTTCAGCTCAGACAACTCAATTCAGTAACTCCAAAACAAGCTGTGTGAAAGGCTGTTTTAAAACTCTTCTGTATCTCTTTAACTTGTACCCTTTTGTCATACTATACTGAAATTTGAAGTTTAGGTAATGCTTTACTATTGACCAAAATGCTTTTCTCAAGTGCCTCGCTTGTGCCAAATATAAACCCTGTGAGATGAAGCCTAGAGCTCCTTCTGTCTCTGTTGTCCAGGTGAGTTAAATGTCTCCCTACAGTCACGTGGCTATGAAGATGGAGGAACCCCAGCCTGCTAATGCCAAGCCCTTCACTCTTTTTGCTTTCCTCGTGGTTTGTCCCTCGTCTCATGTGGAGCTTGATTTAGACATCACCTAATTAGAAGGGCTGTCACTGACCACCCGCTCTTACGCTATATTCCACCAGCATCCCTCTAGATCCTCAATACTTTATCTTTCTTCATCACCATCTGAAATACTATGTATCATTTCTTTGTCTATTTTGTGTTCCTTATTAAACCATAAGCTCCATCATGAGGCCAGAGACTTTGTTCATTGCTGCAATCCCAGCCTCAGAGTACACTGACTGAATAAATGAACAAATGAACAAACTGCTTTCAGCCCGGGAACTGGTTTCTCCAGTTCACGGGTCCCAAAATACTGACTGCTGTCCTCTCTTTTCCTGTATATCCTTAATGACTACAAACATGACATATAAAGCAACCACCAGAGGCAAGGTGGGTTCCATCACTGTCTAATCTGAAGGCTTTTTCTTTTACTCTGACACATGTAATAAATGACATTTATATTTGCTATATATGTCCCTGGACATAATCTGACAAGACTAGACCAAAATTTAAAAATCATCTGGGAAGAAAATTATCTCCCTAGTATTAACTATTAGGGACTGCTCAGTAATAGTCACTATAGGTCGTATATAAGACAGGCTTGGGGCCATGACCAGGCACCAGCATCTAGTTGTGGTGACACTCACCCCTTTCGAGAAAGAATATGAGTAAAGAAAAAGAAAAAGAAAGAAGCCAAGTAAGATGAATACACTGTAATGGGAGTATATTATAATAACATAGATCTGTTCAGTCTGTTTTATAAAGAAAATATTTTACAAACTTTGGTGCTTTATTACTGATAATGAATTATCATCCACAAACTTCACAACTGATAGCACTACGACAACAGAGGTTGAAAACTGCTCCTCTCGTTTTTAGAGTGAATATACTAATGTTTTTTGTTTTTGTTTTTGCCAGTTCAGCACTCTATTTGACACTTAATAAAGAACTAGACTTTATTTCTTGCCACTTAACCCACTTATCCAACTGATGTCTGTCGGAACAGATCAAGCACTCTCCTAATTAGGATATAGACCCTGCGCGCTCAGGATTTTTCCTTGCGGCAATCTGCTTAAGACATGGTCTTCGGAAACACACTAACTCTAAAAGTAGGGATTTCCTGTGATGATCTAAATCGTTTTATTTTTTCAGAGCGTTCGTTCTCTTGCTCCAGTCGGCATCTGCAGCAACTGTGGTCAGTGCAGCCATTCCTCAGCAGGGAGGGTTGGTGCCCTCCACTTCCTCAGAACAGCCCCTGGTCTACTTCAGATCCTTCAGGGCAGAACAGAACTCTGTTTACGACATGACTATCGCCATTTTCTCTACACTCATGTACCCTTTTGTTTTATTCCAAGGCTAGCCTTGCAATTCCATCGTGAATTTGGACCTGAGTAGATGCTAAATAATTTTTTCCAGAAGATACCTGGAGATATACTTACTGTAAGACTTTACACAGGCAACAATTTTACCATAATTTTACTCCCGCTATATAGATTTTTATTGTATCACCTCCCCTGCTCATTATATTTCTCTGTGGGTAATTGGTTCTGTGAGGGAGCATTATATCATCCCTACCGGCTCTGTGGATTGAGTTTCTGTATTACTCGGAGCACAAGGATTTATTATTGTTAATGTATGGAGATCTTGAATGTGACTGCTGTATTTTACCTCCTTGTCACAGTGGTAAGAGTTCTCTGTATTTTAAGAGTGACAATAAGTAAGTAAAATCTAATAAAATAAAAATATTTAAAAGCATCCCTACATCTATCCATAAAATACATTCTTTCTTTACTTAAAGAAATCATTTAGAAACAAACAAAAAAAATCAATGACCACATACTGAAAATTCTCACCATCAAAGGCTGACTCAGAAGTAAAAAATAATAAAAGCTTAGCCGCAAACGAGTAAGGAGAGGAGGAAAGACTTTCTAAGAACATCAGCCACAACAGTTATCAATTGTGTGGAGTTAATTGAAATGCTCACACTGTATCCTTAGTCTAGAACTTGTTCTAATTAGGCAGGTGTGCCATTTATAAGAGTGCTGATTAAGGAAAGTGATTCTATTGGAAGGAAACAAATCTAATCCTGCACACTGTGTTTAACAATAGCATCTCATTTGTGGGGTGGTGGTTTGTTTTTTAGATAAAGCCTACAAATTTCGGAAAAAAAAAAGGACAATGAAACAATTACTTGCCCCAGGGCCTTCAATTTCTTATCTGGACAGGGACTTGGCTTTTAAAATTTCATCTGAAATTCTCTCCTCCACTCCTGCCATTAGAAACTGCAGCTATTGCATTTATCTTCTTAAGAGGGATCAAAGTCTGATTCAACACAGCTGGAAATTTAACACATGGTTACAGGAAGTCTGTTTAGGATTTACAAACTATTCTCTTTGGCAAGCATGTCATGATATTAGCAATATAAACCCTACTCTACATTGAGAAAAATGGAATTTTAAAATCAACTCACATCCAAGAGTCACAAATCTTTAGTGGTTCCTTTTTAAAAAGAAAATTAACAAAGTGCCTCTCAAGTGATTCCCAACCCCAGTGCTGCAAGAACTTCGACTAAGGCAGGTCTAAACTTCAAGACCATGGTTTCTTTAAGGATAAGAAAACTGATGGGGGTGTAAATAGAAATTCTACCTTAAAGACAGCAAGAAAAACAAAAAAAATAGGAAAACTCTGGCACTAAATTTTGAGAAAAATGTGACAGGTGCTGTTGGTAGAAATTCTGTATTGTGATTCAGCTACATAATTTGGGAATTTTTTCCAAGTAAGGCTATAAGTACCATAGTAATGCACAGATTAAAGGACAGGCATAACAACAACTTATAAGAAAGGCAAGCAATGGCTGGTACTTAATAGAGCTGCATATCAACTAGAGGCAGCTGGCTTCTGCGGTTGCCCCAAGGCATTCATTTTAATCTTGATATGGTGCCTGCAACCCTGCCTAGGCCCAACGTGAACTGAACATAGACATTCTCATTACCAATCCTGCCAAGAGAAACCTGCAGTAACTGCTCAGAGGAGACAAGGCAACTCAATTGAATGTAATTAGATCTAAACAGGAAAGGAGAACGAAGAGATGAGACAAGCTAGAAAAGTCTCATTAGTCACTTTCTCAATAATATTATCACCACCACCACTCCCCACCACCCCCTCAGTGCTCCGCATTCACAGATTTACATGGCAGTTAAGATGCATATGCTATTCAATAAGTCACTAATATTTACTCAGCGCCCAAAGTATGCCAAGCAGGATATAAATGGTACAACAAGTGCTTGTCCTCACAGAACCAATAAAAGTGGCATAATTCCATTACCACGCTTAATTCTCAATTACCCTGTGGGCACACAAACCATCTGGTGTGCAGAATCTCCACGTCCCTGACTTTTTGCTTTTGTTTTCCTTACTTTTAGACTACCTTTGACCCTTTCAATTACAGCATTCGCAAGCAGTAGGAAAAGGATTGCTCGGGTGATTACTACCCAAGTGTCAAGAACTCTGACCTTGTTTTTTGGAATCAGTTCTGTGTAGCAGAAGTCTCATCCCTAGACCTCTTTTGTGGTGGAGGTTCTAGACCTACTAATTCTTTAAGCCAGGCACCAACCTGAACACTTACATGAACATTGTCTCAGACAGACTCTGGTCCCTGGTGCTATAGCCTCACTGCAAACGGTGTGGGAACTGCACAAAATACAAGCCCCTCCTCCTTATGAATGCAAGCTACAGCAAGGCCAGGAAGAGAAACGCCAGATGTGATAGGCTTTCCCCGCAGGGTGAGGAATTTTAAGCTCAATTTCCTAGACCTTTAGGAGTCTACAGAAGCCAACTAAGGGTAAACAGCAGGAAGAAGAAAGCTCACTATTTTTGGGAAATTGGTAAAATTTTGCATATTTTAAGTCAAAGGTTAATACACTGTGAGCTCTTTGAAGGAGATCCTAGTTTGGTTTATCTTAATTACACATAAAATAGAACTATACACACTACAGACATTTGATAAATATTTGTTGAATATATGAATGTAACATTATTTCTCATACTTGGTACTTTCTCATAATTTTCTAAATTACATTCTTTAGCATACAAACGGTAAATAAAGAAATAATAGTAAAAAGTACACGGTTATGAGGGTAAATATACACATTAAATGTCTGCCCATTTAGAACTTTCACATACCCATTTACATTTTTTTCAATTGTGGTAAAATATAAATAACAATAAAATTTACCATTTTAACTAATTTTAGGCATATAGTTCAGTGGCACTAACTACATTAACATTGTTATACAACTAAGTGAGATATATTTATATATATACTGAAATGTATAGTTCAATGAGTTTTGAATAAATGCATACACTAATGTAATCCATACCCCTATCAAGATATAGGCTCCATAACCCCAAAAAGTTCTTTCCTGCATATTCCCAGTCAATCCCTTTCCAATTCCCTTCCCAAGCAACCACAAATCTGATTTATACCAACATAGTTTGATTAAGTCTGTTCTAGAACTTCATATATTCATGGTTTGGGTGTGGCAAAGTCATAACATGTAACCAAAATGTTTGTACCCCCATAATATCCTGAAATTAAAAAAAATTTAAAAAAATAAAAAATAATAAAAAAAACTTCATATAAATGGAATAAGACATTGTGAATTGTGTAGGGCTTCTTTCACTCTCCACATTTTCAAGATTCGTGCATATTGTTGTATATATCATAATTCATTTATTTTTATTACTGAGTAGTACTTTATTAAAAACATATAACAATGTATTTATTCTTTCTATAGTTGACTAGCATTTGTTTTCAGTTTAGGGCTAAAATGAAAATATCGTTATGAACATTCCTATACAGTATTTTTGAGGATATGTGTTCATTTCTCTTGATTAAATACATGGGGGTGGAACTGCTGGGTCTTAAGGTAGGTATATGTTTAGTAGAGAACCCTAGCTAGACTGACTAAGAAAAGAAAAATGCAAATTACCAATATCAGGAAGGAGGAGATATAAATACAGTTCATGAAGACATTAAAATAATGGGAAATATGATGAACTTTATGCCAATAAATTAGACAACTTAGATGAAATGGACAACCTCACTGGCAGACTAAATTAACAAAACTACACAAGAAAAAACAAAATCTAAATAGCCCTAAAGAAAATGATTCATAATTTAAAACCTTCCTACAAAGAATTCCAGGTCCAGATGACTTTACTGGTGAATCCTTTCAGAGATTTAAGAAGAATACAATACCAATTTTTCATGATTTATTTCAGAAAACAGAGGAGGAGGAAATATTTCTCAATTAATTTTGAGGCCAGCATAATTCAAAATCAGATCAAGACATTACAAAAGAAAATTAAAAGATCAACCAATATCCTTCATGAACACATCCCCATTTTAAAGAGTTTTACTAAAAAACAAACCACCTTTACTGAGATATAATTATACTGAAGGGTAATTTATGTACAACAAAATATACCCTCTTAAAGTTTAAACGAATGCATACATCCATGTAATCATCACAACGATGAAGATACAGAACCTTCTCATTGTCCCAAAACGTTCCCTCAAGCCCCTCTGCACTCTCATCTCTTTGCAGACACAGGCAACCACTGATTTGCTTCCTGTAACTACCGGAATTTTGCCTGTTATAGAATTTCGTATATGAAATCATACAGTATGTACTCTTTTATGACTTCCTTATGTGTGCATACTTTTGAGATTCATCCATGTTGTTGCATGTGTGAATAGTTTATTCCTTTTAATGCTACATAGTATCTCATTATATCAATATACCTAAATTTGTTAACCCATTCACCTATTGATAGACATTTGAGCTCTTCACAGTTTTGGGCTGTATCAATAAAATTAATATGAACATTCATGCAAAAGTCTTTTTGTATACATGTTTTCACTTGTCTTGGGTAAATACGTAGGAGTGGAATTGCTAAGTAGAGGGATAAGTGTATGTTTAGTTTATAAGAAATAGTCAAAGTGTTTTCCAAAGTGCTTGCGCCATTCTACACTCTCGGTTGCACTTGGTTTGTCAGTCTTTTTAATTTTAGCCATTCTAGAAAGTTCGCAGGAGTGACTCATTGTAATTTTAATTTGTTTATCCTTGGTGACTAAGGAGGTGCATGTTTTCATGTGCTTAATGGCCATTCATATTATCTTCTTTTTGCCCATGAAAGTAGTCACTGAGCTATACTGCTAGACCCTCTTTCAGTGAAAAATCTGTTACATCCCATCTACTGAGAAAACTATGAGAAGTCAGTTTTCAGCTGTCACTCCCTTTCTGGGATTGCCTCAGCTGCAAAGAATCACACCACCCAAGGACACATCCAAGTGGTACAGGCCCACATTACTGAGTGATGCAGAAATATAAAGACGTGGTCATCTTGGCCCAACTCAGGACAATTCTGATGGCCCAATCTAGCTCCAGAGATACCTCTGAAGTCAGCCAAAGCTGTTGTTGAGTTATATCCGTGCTCAACATCTCCCTATGCCTAATGCTGCATTGCTGCCCTCCCTCTCCCAAGAGCTGATACCAAAGGCATCCATCCCTTAATACATATCCCATACGGGAAACTTTATCTCAGTGTCTGCTTCCTGGGGAACACAACCTGTAACACTCATTTTTTAATTGGGTTGTTTTACTGAGTTGTCAGAATTCCTTATATATACTGGATAAAAGTCCTTTCTATATACATAATACATAAGACATATGTATTGTGAATATTTTCTCCCAGTCTGTGGCTTATCTTTTCATTTTCCTAACAATTTCTTTTGAAAAACATCATTTTTGATTTTGATGAAGTCTCATCTATCAGTTTTTCTACTTTTTGTGTCCTAAGAAGTCTTTGCCTATCCCAAAGTTGCCAAGGTTTTACACCATATTTTCTTCTAGTTTTACAGTTTTTGTTTTTTATATTAAGTCTATGAATGATGTTTATTTTTGTATACAAGGTGAAGTAAGGATCAAGGTTCATTTTCCCCCCATATGTATAACCAGTTAGTCCAGGACCACCTATTGAGAAGATTTTCCTCTTCCCATTTAATTAGTCCTGCAATTTTGTTCTTCCTTTTCTTTTTTTTTTTAACTACTGCAGGTCCTTTACATTGCCATAAATTTGTTTATCAGCTTGCTAATTTTTAGGAAAACATCTGCTGGGATCTTTACTGGGATTGTTTTGACTGTATAGATCAGTTTGGGAAGTACTGACACTGTAACATTATTGAGTCTTCCAATCCATGAACATGGACATTTCTCCATTTATCAATGTCTGTAATTTCTTTCAACAATGCTCTATGGTTTTCAGGATACATGCTTTGCCCATATTTTGTCCAAATTTATCACTGTATTTTCATATTGTTTGATGCTATTATACACGGTATTTTAGTTTCTGTATGTTCATTGCTACTATACAGAAATACAATTATTGGAGTTTTTTTATGTTGACCTTGTAGCCTGTGAACTTGCTAAATTCTGTCTAGTTTTGGTATCTTTCTTAAAGATTCCTTAGGATTTTTGACACAGATGATCATGTGGTCTGAAACTAGAGACAGTATTAGTTAATCCTCTAAATCTGTAGGAGACAGTATAAATACTATAATTAATACTCTAAGAGACAGTATTAGTTCTTCCTCTCAATCTTTTATTTCTTTTTCCTGTCTTATTGTACTGGCTAGGAACTCTAGTACGATGCTAAACAGAAATCATGAAAGGGGGACATTCTTGTCTTACTTCTTTTCCCTTTTCTTTGGAGACATAGTCTTGCTCTGTCTCCCAGCTTGAGTGTGGTGGTGTGATCATAGCTCACTGCAACCTCAAACTCCTGGGCTCCAGTGATCCTCCTGTCTCAGCCTCCTGAATAGCTGGGACTACAGGCATGCACTGCCTCATCTGGCTAATTTTTTCTATTTTTAGTAGAGACAGGGTCTCGCTCTTGTTCACGTTGGTCTTGAACTCCTGACCTCAAGCAATCCTCCCGCCTGAGCCTCCCAGAGTGCTAGGATTACAGGCATGAACTATATCTGACCTAAGGAAGAAAGTACTCAGTCTTTCATACAATAGCTATGTTTTGTTTTTTTTTTTAAGAAGCCTTTTATCAGGTTGATGAAAGCTACTTCCATTGCTAGTTTATTGACAGTTTTTGTCATGAATGGATTTTTAGTTTTGTTGACTGCTTTTCCTATATCTCACTGAGATGATAATGTATTTTCTTCATCTCAGAATATTAAACGAACTTTGCATTTCTGGATAAACCCCTTTCTAGATAAAACTCAAAGCATATTATCCTTTTTATATATTTCTGGATTTGATTTGCTAATTTTTTTTTTGAGACAGAGTATCACTGTGTTGCCTGGGCTAGAGTGCCGTGGCGTCATCCTAGCTCACAGCAACCTCAAACTCCAGGGCTCAAGCAATCCTTCTGCCTCAGCCTCCCGAGTAGCTGGGACTACAGGCATGGGCCACCATGCCCGGCTAATTTTTTCTATATATTTTTAGTTGTCCGATTAATTTCTTTCTATTCTTAGTAGAGACGGGGTCTCGCTCTTGCTCAGGCTGGTCTCGAACTCCTGAGCTCAAACAATCTGCCCGCCTTGGCCTCCCAGAGTGCTAGGATTACGGCGTGAGCCACTGCGCCCAGCCCGATTCACTAATTTTTTTTGAAAAATTTTTACGTTTATGTTTATGAGGAATGTTCCATAGTTTCCTTTTCTTGCAATGTCTCTGATTAGAGTAATGCCAGTCTCATAAAATGAATTGGGATGTGTTGCCTCTTCTTCCATTTTCTGAAAGAATTTATCTAACATTTGTATTACTAAATGTTTTATAGATTTCACCATTATCTGTTGTCTGAGCCTGGAGTTCTTTTTGTAGCAAAGTTTTAAATAATGAACTAAATTTCTTTAATAGACATAGGACTATTCAGATTTCTGTGTGTGTACATGTGTGCATGCACCCACACACACCAGTTGTGGCAATTTGGGCATTCAAAAAATTTTCCTATTTCATCTCAGTTGCCCAATTTATTAGCATAAACTTGCTCATAATATCCCCTTATTATCCTTATTATGTCTTCAATGATATTCCCTCTCCCATTCCTGGTATTGGTAGTGTCTTCCCCCCCCCTCTTTTTTTTTTTTTTTTTTTTGGATCAGTCTAGAGATTTCTGAATTTTATTGCTGTTTTCAAAGGACTAGCTTTTGACTTCTATTTACTTTTAATGTTCTTTATTTGCAGAAAATGCTGATTCTAATGCAGAGACCTGATCTGCTGTCATATTTATCATTACCATTATTATTCTAATTCAATAGAGAGAACCCTGTGCCCATTCAGAGTGACTTCCCCTTTTCCTTGGATATAGATGGTCTGCTCATTTAACCTTGGTACCACATGTACACCGCTCCTGGGAGCTGGGAGGTAGGGGTGCACAAGTAACAGCTGGTGTTTTAGTAGAAGAATTCTATCAAGAATTGCTCTCTAGATAGTAGTTCTTAACCAGGCAGGAACATCAGAATCACCCATGGAGCTTTAAAAACAAATGTATGTGCCTAAGCCACACCCACAGATTTTGATTCAATAGGTCTGGGATTGACTTGGGCATTTTAATTTTTTAAAAGTCTCAAGGAGGATTCTGATGGTACCCCAACTTGAGAAATCACAGCTGTGAATGGTTAGGACACTGGGCAGTTTATGTTAATGAGAATCTGAGGAACCGGGAGAACAGCAAGGCTACCAAGAATTTGCTTTTAGTAACGGTGGGTCTGAGGGCCCCAGACACATAAATGAGTTTATCTTATGTAAATATGTTGTAAAAATGGGGGAAAAATATGTAAGTGTATTTGTATTATTCTGTAATACATATGAGTACACATGGCTTAAATCTCAACGTGAGGGCTATTTTGATTTTAAAGTAATACATATGCATGGTTTTTAGAAAAATTTCAAACAGCACAAAGACACTGAGAATGGAAAGTAAGTCTCCCTCCCACGTCTAACCCCAGGAACCTCAAATCCCCTCTCCAAAGATAGTCATTGTAACCAGATTTGTTAAGAAACTTTCATCGCTAGTCCTAACACACACAAACAAATAACACCTTAAAAAAAAAGTTGAGGCATACTATACCAGTCTCATCCTAATAGATACTGAGGTTGTTACTACTCTTTTGCTTCTTTAAGAATGCACGTATGTGCATTCGTATATGCAAATATACCTGCAGGATAAATCCCTGGAAGTGAAATTATTGGGTCACAGGACATGAGCATTTTTAACTGCAAGAGGTTGTACCACTGTATACTCCTAACATATTTTATTTAATTTTTTTCCTTTGTCAATTTAGTTGTTTAAAATTGTACTATATTTTAACTTAATACTTTTTTTTCCAGTAAACTTTTTACAAACAGACTCAAGGTCATATTTTAAGTCAAAAAGGAAGAATTTTCCTTATCCCCTAGTATGTGATAATACAAATAGAGCTGTGTCTCCACAACCATCCATAATTCATGGTTAATCAAAGACCAGTGTTCTCATACAAATCCTCACAACCTTTATATTGGAGGCGGCAAATGAAACAGAGGTACAAGAAGCACTAGCCAAAGGAGAGAGTAGTAAACAAAACTCTGCTCTCTTATTCAATGATCTTTCATTTCAGGATCAGCACATTATGTGCAATTCTTCACACTAAAAAGATAATTAAAGCATGATTACAAGGAGATTGCAATATGTCTACATGTGTGTCTATGTGCCGTGTATGTGTTAAGAAAATGAAGGGTGTATAATAATTTTATTTGAGACCATGAGTTAAAAAGAAACTTTCCATGTAAGTTTGACAGATCACTGTAACTTACAAGGTCATGGAAATTCTTTATCAGCCCACAAAATTTCAATATTCCTTTCCATATTCAGTGCCACAACAAAGAATAATCTAAAGACTCAAAAAATAATCAGGGAGCATAGACTCATATACAGAAATATAGTATCAGTACTGTCAAGTACAGTTCTTCTTCCTTCTGCCTCACTCCCTCCCCTCGTCCCTTCCTTTCTCCAGTTTCTCGTCTTTCCAATTACCTGCCATATCTCTGTTTTGAGGGCCTGGCTCACATGATACTCCTGGTAGTTTACTGCTGGCAGTCATCTCTGAATCATTAGGATGATTCTGGGGAAAGCTGGCAGTGGAGGGATGATGTAGATCAGCACTTCTCAAACTTTAATGTGTAAACAACACACTTGGAGATCTTGTTAAAATGCAGATTCTGACTCTGCGGTTTGGGGACGGGGCCTGAAATTTTTCATTTCTAACAAGCACGCAGGTTACACAGATAGTTTAGGGTCCACACTTTTGAATGGTAAGAATATAGATAGTTTAAAAAATAACCCCCAAATAATTCATATTCAACTTTGGGGCATGTTTTACCATTTCAGTATGAGGATTCACCAAAGAGTAAAACCATGGAGTTAAGTCCCTGCAAGAGGAGGTGGAATAATAGTAATTGCAGTAGTTGATGGTGACAGCAGTTGCAGTAGTTAATAGTTATCATAGCGGTAGTAGGAGAAGCAGTAGTAACAGGAATTACCAGCAGGAAACATTTAAAGAGCACTTGCTATGAATAGATATTCAGGTAATCATTTAGTTATTCATTAAAATGCTGCAAGATGAGTACTATTATCTCCATTTTACAGATGAGAAAACTAAAGTTAACTTTCCCAAGACAGGCAGGCTGCAGAACCATGGTGTTACCCTGTCTCTAGTTATCTATCAAGTTCACCATCACTGTATCGTTAGTAATGGGGGTCGCCATTTCTCAAGTTGACACACAAGAGGAAGCAATTGTTTAAAGGCCTTCTCTTCTAGCTCCTGTAAAGTCCAGCTTAGATAAATAAATACATCATTGTAACTGATCAGTTTAGGTCAAGGTCAAGAAGAATTTTAAAGTAATGTTTGACAAAACAGTTCAGACAATCTACTTTTCAGTAATCAAGACTG
Source organism: Propithecus coquereli (assembly GCF_000956105.1). Lineage (NCBI taxonomy): Eukaryota > Metazoa > Chordata > Mammalia > Primates > Indriidae > Propithecus > Propithecus coquereli. The sequence goes on from NW_012154174.1 coordinate 6,454,659, forward strand.
GCTGTGCTTTCAGAGCCAGTTGAGATGATGATGTTGTTTTAAACCTCTTGGCTTTATTTGTTAACTAAGGTGTGATAGAGTAGAACAGTTTGCTTTTAAAGTTATCTTAAGACTAACTTTGGTTACAATATAAATTCCAACATATTTGGCTTCGAAGTTACATTTTACGCTTTTTAGAGATCAAGCTAAACATACATTTCTCAGTCAAAAACCCCTGTAGAGTAACCCGATCTGAGCAGGGGTGTTTTAACTCACTGCCAAATAAAAAGCATGATCACCTTATTCCACACACACAAATACCATTCTAGGATAGGCCAATTAATCATGAATATAACTTTTCAGACATTACATAATTTCTCATAGACTTGCTTCTAATGCCTGCCAAAGAAAACATCAATTTGTATCACTAGGAATAAATCTACACTTGAAAAGGAATGAAAGTTACAAACATGAAACAGTGAAACTCTGGTCACCTCTCTCATGCCATCCTCCCTCATAATTTCTCTAATAATTTTGTTTTATGAAACTGAAATAAAACAACCTAAAATGACATAAGCTGAAAAATTACATAAATAAAATAAAAATAGGGAAATCCAAGTTAGTTTTATACCTGCAGGAGTGGCAACCTCTAAGATATGACCAATGGTACTAGAAAAATATGTAATAAAGTCATCTGCACACCGCATCCTCCTAGGTCCTCCAGTATCACACACACAACAATACATTGGTACATTAAATCGCTTATTACTGTTTTTTAAATATTCCATTTTCCTATCTAAAATTGTTTTCTAAACAGATCTTTCACCCATACCTCCCTGGTTCATCAGGCATAAATGATTAATTTTAAAGTAATCCACCAATATTTATAGTCAACATTTTCAAATATAAATAATCAGCATAAGCCTGGTTAGTATATTATTTTAAAAATATACCCATTGGTCCAGGATTACCTTCCCCATGTTTATAAAATTTCTTAACAGAATATTTACAAGCAAAAAAAGTAGGAAAACAAAAGCAATAAATTATGCTCATGCTAACTAATGGCTGTACAAAAGATATATTAGATTTTAAAGGGGTATGCATATACTCACAACAGAATTACCTGAATAGTCCCCTTCCACAAACATTTTTAGGGTGTTCTCCTTCACACTATCCTTTTACAAACAAAATTAATTATTTTCCATTTAGTTAAAATTGGGTGGAAAAGTGCCTGCTTTTGAAACTTTCCTGAGGAAAAATCTATCGCCCTAATCATCATTACTCAAAAGCATGCAAGTGCCCATATATACATATGGTGCTCTGTGCGTTTAAACAAAGACCAAACCACTAACACCAGATCTTTCGTAGGTGTGTAGAAATAATCAGAACAGTGCTTCCCTGCCTTAGTTTTAAACTCTGGCCTCACCAGCCAGGATTTTGTTCAAACTTTACTTTGTATGTTTTGCATTTAAAAAGATGTATTTTTTCATTTTCTAAAAAAGATATTATATTACAATTCTAAATGTTTTTCCAAACTATGTAACTATATGTGTGTATGGAGATGTGAATATACATATATATTAATATGTACGTATGTATATGCATGTACCTATGTATACTATGAGGGCATGCTCCTCATTCTCTCCCCCAATCAATAAATAGTAATCAATAATAATAATAATAACAGCTAATGTTTACTGCATGCTTACTATGTGCCAGGTACTGTATTAAGTGTTTAAAATTATTTCAACAATCCTATGAGGTAGATGTTACTCCTGTCTCAGTCTTACTGAGGAGAAAATTGCAGCACAGACAGGTTAAATAATGGGCCCAAAGAGAGTGCTTTAAGTGACAGAGCTCGGATTCCAACTCAGACAGTTGATCTCAGAACCTGCACATTCACACCTCTGTGAATCTGCAAATTAGGAACACTCACCAGAACAGGATGGGATACTGTCATTACACACAAGTCAGAGGCAAAGGTCATTCTGGAAATGGGAAGCAGAGGTGAGTTTATAGTTGGGGTGGATATTAGAGGAAGAAGCTCTGGAAGGTCTACTCTTATCAGAGCAGATAAAGAGGAGCCCATCAAGAATTCTCTACTTAATTCAAAAAGACTTTTAGGGAAGATGGGATTTCTGGAGTTACTTAGAACAGAAGAAAAAAAAAGACAATTTATAGACAAGAGAGTCTAAAAAAATGATAGCACTTGGGAGGAGGCTCCAGAGAATAATGTAGTGAGTCAACAAAGAAGGTGCCACGTAGAGGAGGTGAAGGCGAATGAATGGAGAGGGCAGGCAGGGGACCTAAGCAGCAGATGAGGGAAATGAGATAATCCAGGCCCTGCTGGTGACTGACGTTGATGCATGGAGTGAACAGTTAAGAGTAGATGCAAAAGGAAATGAGAAGCCACTGCAAAGATTTAAGGAAGGGGTTGGCATGGTCAGGAAGTTCACATTCTAGGAATTTAGAAGAGAAGCAAGAAAAAGAGAAAGACAAGCCTAGAAGCTACTGACTTTAGTGGATTTCACAAAGACTGGTATTAGCCCGGATAAAGAAAAAAATTTGGGAGGAAAAAAAAGCCAGCCAGAAATTGTTCTAAATTCAATAAAGTCTTCAGAAAAAATTGCCAAGGCAGAACTTCCTAGTGATTCACTCTGCCAGTACAGCTAATTGCTTAGCAATTACTGGCCATGACGATAACAGAGACTGGAGACATTTTTAAAACTCTTACACTGTGAGGATCTATGTCTCAAACCCTTGAAATTTTTATCAGTATTTAGGTGTACTCTGAGCAAAGTTCTCTATTCATGTCACCAGAATAAAGATGACAGTTTTCCAAAGAAAACTGTTATGTTATCTCCTCCATTGAGCCAGAGTTATCCTCAGCTAAGGCGTACATATGAATAATGTATGCTCACCTGGAATGGTTAACATATGAGCATATTATTCTAAAGATACAGCTAGTTTTCTTACAGGCCAGATCGCAGACATTCCTAAAAGCCTCTCTCTTAGTTAAAGGGATAAAATATAAACATTTATGGGTGAAAAACAACTTTAGTAGCTTATTGATTTAGCTTTAGGAGTATTTCACAACTGAGTCCTTTTTAACAGCATACAACCAGAGGCATGTGTCTAATCAATACTGAACATCTACCTTGCAGTTGGAGCTCATGAATTAATCAACACCTACTCAAACTCAAAACCATCAGGCAAAAATCAACAGTGGCCTACATCTCTTTGAACACTGTAGAACCACTCAAACAATGTTATCGTTTATAATGACAAGAACGAACTCAAACACCGACCGCAATCACCAAATGGGTAGTCTTTACTCGTGATTTATTTATTTCTAGGTTGTCTCCTTTTCCCAAGGAACCAATAGCAAGCACTGAGGTTCTCATATGCAACACTTCCTATATGGCTATACTAGCCTCATCATGTAATGCTACAAACCAAAAGCTTGGAAGGGGCAGGGATTACCCCAAGGCCACAAAGCAAACGGGGAGCATGGGGAATCTGGCTCTCCACACTCTATTCCATGGTCAACAATTAGGCTGAGGGACCTGTTTCCTGATCAGCATGTTAAACAACACAGGAAAAAATGGTGTATAAGCAGAAAGTTTTTCCTTGTGAGCTGCAAATTGTATAAAGAAGCTTTTATTTCTAATTATGGTCATATAATTACAGACACTTTAAGGAGAAGAGCCTGTTTGTTCTCCCTGGTGTGAGCAACTCACTGATTCAGGCTCTTTCGGAGCCAGCAGCCAAGTGGCAGTGGCTCAGATCCAGGAGTTCCTGGAGGAGAACAGATGGACAGCTACCCTAAAAAAGAGCTCCCTGATGTCACCCAGCAATGAGATGTGAGAGCTCAATAAATATACCATCCTCATTCAGGTGTTGCATGTATAAAATAAAAGGGTTCACAGCATAAGTAGATATTTCTCTCACTGGGTAGCAGACAATACCCTGCTTGCCCCCCCCATTCTCTCCCTCACTTTATAATGAAGGCTCCCCAAGACTTCCCATTTAGCATAAATCTACTCCCTCTAAGGATTATTTTTTTAGTTTTCTATTTAGTGTGGTTAAGGGAAAATTCACATTTCATCTAAGTTTTCAGAACTTGTTATATAAAGTTTCTGAAAGGTAACTGCCCTGCCATGTATGCAGTAAAGGAATTCGGGGCACAGAATCTGGAATCAGACACACTGGGTATGATTCCTGTCCCAACTTTCCTAGCTCTACCATTTTCTAGTTGTGTGATCTTGGCCAGGTATTTGACTCCTCTAGGTTTTAGTTTCTACATCTGTAAAATTGGAATAATAATAATTGTAGGAATTACATGAGATGATATATATCATATGCTTAAGACAGTGTATAGTACGTTTTAAGCATCTCAAAAGATGTTAGTAGGTATGAGTCATTACTATATTTGATGCAGATATTTTGGCCAATCAACATTTTTTGAGCACCTGCTACTTCCTTAAACTGTACAAGAGCACAGACTCCCTATTCATTATGCCACAGAAGATTCAAAGATTGAGAATGTATGACCTGCACGCTGGAGAGTTTATAAATTACATGGAGGAGAGCATAAACATACAATTCAAGAATGTGCTTTCAGACAACATAATCCCGCACACATACGTGTTTCTTGCTTTCTTCAACAGTATACTCTGTGCAAAGTTGGCAAGTCACATTCTAAAAGGCAAGTTCCTTTACTCATTTTAAAAGAAAGATATAGTAAATGTTTTAAAGATTAAGTTTCTCAAGAATTATTCTATTTTCTATTGTAAGTTCATATGGCTAAAGAAATATTTGTGCATTTATCACATATGGGACACTATATTTAATACTAAAATTACGATTTTTGAAGTTTTATTTCATTAAGGCTATATAGATGGAACATAAATTATCAACAGAAGTTTAAAAGTTGAGTAGAGTCCATCCACAGGGCTTCTATAAGGAGGTGAGTTTTTACGCAAACTTTAAAATGGAGCGTGAGAGAGATTTCAGGCAGGAACAAACCTGAGGTAAAGGCAGTACACACGGGTGGCAAGGGGAGGGGTGGTGGTTGTGATGATGAAAATACACAGGACTTGAGCAAGGATTCATGCAGGGACAGGGAAAAAAAGGAGGTCCTTTAGATGGAGAGCCAACCTGGCAAGAGCCTCAAATAAAGAAAACAAAACCCTCTTAACTGACCACCACGTAACAGCCTCACTAGGCCACAGTTCTTTACTTACCCACAAAATCCTCCACACTAGTGGCTAATAAGCTATTGTCTAGGACACCCGTGCACTTCCGCTTCCACTTGTTGAGTTCTGGGCTTGCATTTGTTCTCAAACCTGTTCATGGCAGTTATGTCTGTTACTGTAATTAAGTACCTTGATTAAATATTGTTATACAACATTCAATGAACTATGTGCACAAAAAGTGTCGCAGTCTCTATGGACACTTAGTTGAGTGTTTTTAGACATATTTGATTAATAGTAAAAAAAAAAAAACGTACAAGATTAAGGGGGAAATTACAACCTAGAAGAACTCCACATTTGGATTGCTTTACAAGTGCCCTTAAAGAAACTGAGACTGAAAATCACTGAGAAAAAAGATAGGAAACTCCAAATCATGCTCAAAGAAAAGCCTGGAAGCTTCATCAAATAATTGGCAAATATACATACATGATGTATTTTAAAAGCTAAAATATTAATAAATGTTTAGGACAGATATAAAAAGGGTATGCACATTTTTTATGCCCTACTTTTAATCAACTTTTTTGATGAACCAACTCATTCCTATCACATCAAATAAAAGAGCTTCTACTAAAATGAAATCATTTTCTTTCATTCTTGAAAATTACCCAAAAAAACTACACCTGTAATAGGGGTAGAAATTTTTCTATTCAAACATATACATTTCTTGGGCCGGGCGCAGTGGCTCGTGCCTGTAATCCTAGCACTCTGGGAGGCCAAGGCGGGAGGATCACTTGAGCTCAGGAGTTCGAGACCAGCCTGAGCAAGAGTGAGACCGTCTCTAAAAAAAAAAAAGAAAAAGAAAAAAAGAAACATATACATTTCTATGTCTATACTTACTATGTCTCATTTCAGCTAAGTCTATGTGAATGAAAATAGCAGGTAAATTAAATATAATTCTCTTTAAATATTTTCCCCACAAAACACCAATCTGAATACTGAATTTAAACAGATGTTTGCATTGTATAGACCCAAACTTAATAAATTGTTTTCATTTTATCTAGCACAAAATAAATATATCTGGCACAAAAGGGGTCTAAATAGGCATTAAGTATGTCCAAAGTATCTTAAAATAATCAAAAAGGATACATATTGTAAGGATAATTCAGTCTGTGAAAAGCAATCATTTTCCAAATAATACAATTTGTCATTGATTGACTTCAAGACCTAAATAATATTCCCATAAAGAATGGTGGATTATCACCTACTTGTGCTCAAGTTTTTCTTGAATAGGTTAAAACACGGGGAAAATTAAGCCTAGAACGTAGTAATAAGAATTATTATTTTATTTCATGTGAATTCTTTTGCGCACACACAGCCTGCTTATAGATCTGAAACTAGCAGCCCATTAGGAGCCATATCTATTTTCCCATTAATTATCCATAGCAGGTTATTAATCATAATTGCAAACAATTTGCCCAACTGATGGTTACTTGGATTACTTGACATCACCATTTCACAGATAATTAGACTATGAAACCACTAAATAGGGATTGTGTCTTGGACTATGTCCTGTATATGATGATGAATACACTGGTGGCACTCAGTCAATGTATGACTAATGATAACGCTGCCATTCGTTTATTTTTTAAATACTTTATGTTCATAGAAAAAATATTTATCACAGGATTTCACTGTATGCAAGAGCATCTGTAACACAGGGTAGAAACAGAGTGTTTTCAAAACAGAACGCCTGGAAACATTAGCCAGAACTCAGGCAGACAGTATTTTGGGATTTTTTTGGCAGGTACATAAAATACATCAGACATTCTGGTCAAAAAACTAAACTCCCAGCTCTAGGTAGAAGAAACTAATTTCATTCAAGATAAATGGTTACTTTCAAATTCATTAAGAATCTCTAGTAGAGACAAGCATAAAATCATGAAAGATGTGTCAGATACAAGCAATGAGGCTTAAGCCACTACTACCTAGTCTTATGTAGCATTTCCCAGTACAGAGCACAAAAAGCTTGACAAATTTTTATATAATTAATTATAAATCACCAAACACATCCTGATTGTGGTGAGAATGCTACTTAGACAAAAACAGTCTGAACATTTTGAGCTCCAAGTTCTACCGCATAACAAAAGTGAAAAATATTCAGCAAGGGAAAACAAACGTTCTTGGCTAAAAGCTCAACTCCCCATCTTGTACTTATCAAAGTCATCTTAAGAGGCATTATTCTCATATTACTTTACTGTTGTCTAAAAACTAAACAATGTACATGCATTGGCCCAAGGTCAGTGCTCAATAAATATTTGCTGATTTGATGTCTTAATTTTTCAAGAAAGGGGCTACAAAACCTCTAAAGTTTTAACAACTGTGTATGAAAACTTAAGATTTCTTTCTCCAAAATGTTAAGTTCATATGACAAATGACATAAATGAACTAAGAATTTTAAGGTACAGACTGAAATCCCAGCCCTCCATCACCAACTAAACCAGTGATTCAAAATTGTTCTTCCTGACAGGAGAACAGATATTATAAACATCTATTTCTTCTGCAGTAGTGGATTTTACTAAATAATATTTATTTTTCATCTCTCTTCCTTCCTGCACTCATCACACTTAAAACTGAAATCACATACCATTACACTTGATTACCAACCAAAATATCTAGCATTCTCTGTTTCACATGCAAAAATCTTACCCATTCAATCACACCACAAGTTTCTTAAGAGAGGAGACTGTGTCTTACACTTCTTATATTCTCTTCAGGGTCTTAACTTACCATCAGGATATAACAGACTTTTTAAAAATTACTTATGTATCAAGTAAATGAGGGGGTGGGGGGCTGTAAAAAAAAAAAAAAGTAAATGATAATTTAACCAAAGAAAGAGAAAGTAAACTCTTGCATCTAGCACAAACAACGGATACTTGCTTTATTCAAATATCCTGGTTTATAGAGTAGGATTAACAATTTCAAAAATTTTAAGCAGAGTAAAAATTTTGATATTACAGTTACGTAAAATGCAATTTCCTTCTCCTTGAGTTTTGCATTGTACACTGATTATTACTACCCCTGATGAAATTGAGGATTTCCAGTTAAAAGAAATTTTCAAATAATAAAATGCCAGGTAGATCATTTCTTTTTCCTGGGGCATTTGTTGTTGATGAGTTTGGATGTCTGACTCATGATCTGAGTTAGCTTACATAAGCCTGTGGAGTACTCTCTCTTGAGTTTAGGGCAGCTCAGAGGGTCTCCTCCACCTAGAAGCATTGGAAAGAAGCACATGACCACTTGGTCTGAATAATTCCTAGGCCAGCGAGCACAGGATCCAAGGGCAAAGATCACTGTGGAAGCTACCAGTCTCCTGACAGCACTGCAGTAGTAGTGGATGCTTACAAACAAAGGCAACGGGGTAGGAAAAACAGAATCCATTCCAAGCCAGCATGAGAAAGAAACCTGAGGAAGGGCGAGCGGTGAGGGGCTGGGGAGATGGGGTGCTGAGAGTTCCCCCCAGTCAATAACCCAGCCCATCACTACTTGCTGACATTCTGACTCAGAAAGGATTTTAAATGATCTGGTTTTTAAAAAGGAGATTTTCAATTTCCCCAACAAGTCTGTCAGAGCCAAGAAAGGTTTCTTACAGCAGGCTCTGGTTGGCCAAGCAGAGGCACCTCCTGCTGAGCTGCTGGCTCCCCAGTTCAGATTTCCTGAAACACTCGGCTCTCCTGAGAGGTTTCTTTATACCCACAGAAACAGTGAGGTCTCACTCCACAGGGATCTGCTCTAGGCAGTCCCTTGCCAGTTGACAGATATGACTCCTAATTCATTAGCAGTCTGCACTATGGGGCATGGGGGGAGGGGTTTGAAGTAACGTACAGAAGCCTGAAAGGGGCCTTTGTCAAGCACCTGACTGGGCCAACACACTAATTGGTAGAGAACTGTTCATCACATCAACATCTAGGTCAAACCTAGAACAATGACGTCCTCAGTAAGATTTTATAATTGTATTTCTGGACTGTGTAAGGCGAGAAGAAATAGTGTAACAATATTAATGTCGATTATGATGATTCCACTGCCTTCCATTATTGAATATGCTAAACTCTTGCTTCATTACTACATTTGATCCTCACAAGCCTGTGAGAGGAGAAAGAATAAAGCTCCCAAAATGATGGAATGGGACACAGAGCTGACTTGAGTAGGTCACTCCTTTACCTGTTTCCTGGGAGAGCCAGAATAAAAGTCTCAGGTGTACACTGAGGAAGGAACCTAAATGGATACGTTCATTCATTAAACAAGCCTCTGTACCATGCCTTCATGTGAAGTGGCGGACCAAGCTCTAGGATTTCACAGATGTAACATGGTCCCTGCCCAAAAGGAGATTATATGGAGGGAAAATGTAGCATTTAGGCTGGGTCTTAAAGGATGAGTATGCGCTGCCAGATGAAGATGGCTGGAACGTGTGCAAGATGTGCAGAGGCGCAGACCCAAGAAAGGACCTGGGTCAGGTTATTAAAAGCCATTCAACAAACATAAAATAAAATCATAGTTTGCAATCTCTCCTATAGGTAGTATGAATGGTGTTTTCTTTTAAATATTAATAATAACATATCCCATTCTTGACTAGTCTAAAACCTCAAGTGTGTCTAATCTCAAAGCCAAATTCAATAATTGTTTATTGAGCATTCACAATATACATGTTAATATACACATTAGGTATATATATATGTGTGTGTGTGTTTGTGTGTTGTGTGTAAAAATATATACGGTACACACTGACTGCCCTGCACGAATCGCCCTTGGCACTGTGTGGTTATCTGTGCCTTATTTGTTTATTTGCCCTCCACCCTGCCATGCGCTACAAGCGCAGGCGATGCGAGCTGCATCCGTCTGCCTTCTGCTCTGGCTCCTGCACACACTCTATCACAAGCACGTAATGAGCACTCAATACATTCTTTCAAGGAATGTATATCGGGCACTGTATTATAAAAGAATCCCTAGTCTGGTAGAATTGAATGATGCCTAAAAATTAGTGATAATATCTGTTATAAGAGTTATTGTTAAAGAACTTTGAAAACACAAAAGAGCAAATAATCCAGTTCAGATATCCTCCTATACATCAACCTGTATAGACAATTTCCACCCCTTAATAATTTGCTTTTATAATAAATACTCATCCAACAGAACCTATGTTTTTCTGTGAAGGAAATTTAAGCAATAAAAGTGACTCAATTTCCAGGTATAGGTTTCAGAAAATGCTTTATTCTCTGCCAATCACTGTGATTACTGGTGCCTTTGTGATGATTACGGAAAAGAAATGGTATTATCAAGAAAGACTGGAACAAAACTAACCCTAGACCGCTTAGGAAATCCTCTCCATTAAAATCTGGGGGGAGGGGGACTGGTGAGGAGGGGAAAGTGTAGAATGATTTTCCCCACAATAAAAGAGATTTACATTTTGGTTCGGATACAGAGGCTAAAAGGTCTCCTGTATCATCCCCAAAATTCCAATATTAGATCCTTAAGCTTTCAGATGTTAAGAAATAGTTTATGCCCCAAAGGCTCAATTAGAACCAAGTTGGGAAAAAAATAATTCAAGAGGAAACTGTCCAACTCCATCATCTGATTTCATCACGTCAGTAGGAAGCATTTAACTGGCCTATAGAGAGACAGAAGTGTGGTTCTCTTGGCCAAAAGGCACAAAATTCAACTTTCTATTTTTCTGGCAAAAGAAGGAATGTCCAACCACCATAGAAGGAAGTCACAGAACGTCTAATTTTAAAAAGTTACTCAATTTCATGGTTAAGTGGGGGGGGTGGGGGGAAGGGCATAAAAAAAGAACAATTTCATGGTTAAGAAGTAATATTTTGATGGTAACATTGTCATTTTTAAAACCCAACCAACAAGTATTAAGTAGGGAACATCGGACTAAGATAGTTATTTCCAAGTAATGTCCCTTCTTCTCAAAGTTAAACCTCTTAATATTGACTTGGCTTGTAACATGGTTTTTAGTCATTCCCATTCTTTGAGTCTTTGCCTAATACAAGCTTTCATTTGATTACACCACTCCCATTGATGTTTATAAGAATGTCCTGCTATTAACTTCTAACCCAATTAGTCACCGAACTGGCAGCATACATTGCTATTTGGAAGCCAACTGCTTATGAAGGAAGTTTTCAAAAAATCTGAATAAAATGAGTTGTATTATGACCACTTTATTTATAGTTTTTAAAGAAGTATTCCAGGAAATCTGCAGTAACAAATTCAGAGTAAAAGCAAGTGTCAGTCCAGGGAACAGGGGCCATTTTGAATAAAAATAGGTTTAAAAATATAATGGTATAATCCACCTTCTACCCTGTGTCATCTCTTCCCTTTACTCTCCTACTAATACCTCTGTTCATCTCAGTAAATAACTCCATCCTTCCAGTTATTCAGGCCAATAACCTTGAAGCCTTCTCTTTTTCTAACACTCTGCATCAAGTTCATCAAGAAATTCTGTTGGCTGTACTTCAAAATATATACTGAATCTGTCCCCTTCTCACACTCTGTCCACTATCACCTCTGGTCTAAGCCATCATATCTCTTGCTTGTTTTATAGGAATATCCTCCCAGCTGCCTACAGCTTATTCTCAACACAGTAACTGGAAACATCTTGTTAAAACGCTGAGTCAAATCATGTGCCTCCCCCTGCAAAGGCATACTGTCACTCTCGGCAAAGCAAGCGTCCTTACAATGGCTCCTGAAGCCTGGCATGTGCTGGGGCCTTCCTCCCAGTCTCTGCCCTCACCTCTTACTACTGTCCCCTCTCACTCCACTCCAGCCACATTGGCCTCCTATCTGTTTCTCAAACACATCAGAGCACATTCTCATCATCAGGCTCTTTGCACTTGCTGTTCCCTCCTTCTGGAATACTCCTCTATGCATAGCATGCTCTCTCACTTCCTTTAGAAGTTGAATTAAGGCCGGGCGCGGTGGCTCACACCTGTAATCCTAGCACTCTGGGAGGCTGAGGAAGGACAGCTTGAGGTCAGGAGTTTGAGACCAGCCTCAGCAAAAGAGAGAGCCCATCTCTACTAAAAATAGAAAAAATTAGCCAGGCAACTAAAAAAATAGAAACAAAAAATTAGCCAGGCATGGTGGTGAGGGCCTGTAGTCCCAGCTACTTGGGAGGCTGAGGCAGGAGGATCACTTGAGCCCAAGAGTTTGAGATTGCTGTGAGCTAGGCTGACGTGACAGCAATCTAGCTCAGGCAACAGAGCAAGATTCTTGTTTCAAAAAAAAAAAAAGAAGTTGAATTAAATATCACTTTCTCAGGGGGCCTTTCCTAATTGAACTATCTAAAATAGCAATCTTGCCTCACCACACTGTCACTCCCTAACTCCCTTACTCTGCTTTATTTTCCTCCATAGCAGGTATCACCAGCTGACAAGATACATACTTACTTGTTTATTATCTGCCTCTTCCCATTAGAAAGCAAATGAATTTCATGAGGACAGAAGCTTATCTGTTTTGCTCCTTGCTGTATCCCCAATGCCTAGAACAGTGCCTGACGCTACTCAGGAAATAGTGGTTGAATTAATGAATAAATAAATGAATGAATGCTAGACTTCCTCCTTTCTACTTCTCCCACTCCTTTTCCATACTACTTCCACTAAGAGAATCGTCTGTTCATGACTCATTGATAAGGTTGCCTTGTATTTATGTGTCAAAGATCTGTTGTAAACATAATTCTTATTATCATACCTGAGCCTTCACCCGATAAATAAATAAGAACTTGAGAAATCAACTCACTTACCTTCCCACTAAACATTAGGTGCTTGAACCTTTCCAATAACCTCTGCCTGTTTCTAAGAGCCTACAGTTTCTTCTGCCACAGTGTACAATTCGACTGGTGTTTCCCAAACCTCAGTCATTCCCAGACCATCCACAGCAGTTTTGCTTCATCAGTATATCGCCTGTGCTATTATTCTTAATAATTTTTTAAACTTGGTTCACCCTTATTCTTTAAAAAGAAAAAAGTATGTAAAAAGAAACTCACCTTAAGTAGTAACAATATCCATGAAATCACAAGTTTAAAGCAGTAAGGTTTTTCCCACACATCAAAATATAAGAATGACTACAGAAATGAGGTGTTCGTCCATGGTCCACCACTGATGCTACACATATCATACTCTGGGATTCATTATAAGCCAAAAAGTTTTCCATGGGGCCTGCGACACCATTAAGATGTAAAACAAACACACACATACTCTCCCTGCCCCCACTTTGTTTTATAACATGTAAGAATTGAAGTCACAATAGAATCAGATTATCTACTGATTTGAAATATATCACGAAGAAATGTCTAAATTCCTGGTCAGAGTAACTTAGGCCATCAAAACTAAGCCCCCAGAGGGAAAACCTATTCAATTATCTGTTGGGTCCTTGTAAAATATTACCTCCTAAAATGCTCTAGTGAAGAGCACACGTGTACTTTTCTAGAAAAGTTCTTTTTCTGACCACTATTACATCTATCTATCTATCTACTGTCTCTTCTTCTTTCTTTTAGGAGAGGGTTGGTCGGGATGAAGGGGCCCCAGGAGGCATTTCCTAAAATTGACAGGTTTCTTTATAATAGCAATTTTGCAGGTTTTTTTCCAGTGCTTTATCAAATTTGACTTCTAAAGCTCACTCTTCTACTTTAAAGAATGATATTAAAAATCCCTAATTGAGAACAATACTCTTTTACAAACTAAAAAGCCATTCTTATGCTCAAACACGTTTTAAAATGTGAGAATTCCAAACTTGCTTCAGACAACCCATCCGATCACATGAGTTATTTTAAGAAAAAGACTCGGTTAGACATGTCTACAGAAGCTAATACTAATGTGCTGTTCTTCCAATGAAAAGGTTACCGACCTATCAGTAGGAGTTGTCTTTTCTGGCAGCGATGATAGATTTGCCTTGTCTTATCTACACCCCCTGCTCTGTCCCATAATGAGCCATAGCTACATGTGCAAGACAGCTGGCAAGGGGGAGTCAGGGTCTGTGGCCATGGGCCAGCGCAAAGCTTACCAATCTACTCAGAGCCTGGACCTGTGACCCGCACCTCATTAGCACCTTGCTCTAAGCAACTGAGCTGCCACAAGAATCAACAGTGGCTTAAGCATTTTGTTTACAAGTGAAACAAATCAGGTCAGTCTGACAACCAATAGTTCAAGCAGCCACTAGAGAATTGCCAAAAGTACACAAGAACCAATGGTGAGGGAGAGTTATGAGAGTCTGACAGTCCTACTTGGGGGCAGGTGCCCACCCAGAGCAAGCATGAGTTTGGAAGGGGAGTGAGAATGTAAGAAGCAAGTCCATTTCTAATATATCAGGTATTCGGTGGTGCATGTTAATTAAACACAAAGGGAAAAAAAAGGCACAGCTACAACTCACTAAAAGATACCCTTCTTAGTGGTTAGAACATACTTGATAGAGGCATAAAAAAGGAAAGGACAGTTTACACCAGGAATTGCAAGCTTAAAAAATCTACAGTTTAAAAATATTTATATTATAGTGACCCATATATACATTAGGAAACCATTTGATCTTAAGGCACATTGAAAGAAATAAAAATAAATCCACAGCAAATCAAGCTCAAAAGAAGTCACTATACGACTATTTTCATTACAAGAATTTTGGGTTTCCAAGAAATCCAAATAATCTTTCCTTTTAAAGTACACACAAATTAATATTATTAATAAGAAAAGCTCCTTGGATAACATTTTATGCCCAGGATTTCAATAGGTAGTTTAATTGGAGTCATCCTACTTTGGGGTTGGGGTATAAAAGCAGCCTTATGAATACAGCAGAGAAATCACCAGAGTTTGGAGAACTGCCCCTGGATTAGTCAATTGACCAAGAGACAGTTAATAGTGAACCAATTATCCACTTACCATTACATTAAACGCTTATAAGATGGACAAGAAAAATCACACCAGGACCTTACCCACAAAGTTTATGATCTGGCTGAAAACATAAGGTTAGCAAATGTTAAAAAATAAACAATCCAACTAAAATATTCAACTAGTTTAGGCAGTAAATGCTGGAGGCATTGTTCTGGTGATGGCAGAATAGGTAATTCATACCAATCTTTCTGCTAAAAACAATTTTTAGAGCTGGACAATATATTTAAAATATATCTTCATAAAAACACCAAAGAGCTAACACAATAGGGTTGAATTATCAGTCAAAAATTGGTGAGGACAGGAGGCCAGAGAGATAAGCCCAACACTCTGAGCCACATTTGTTACGAGGTTATTTACCAATCCAAGAAGTAAAACCAATGTGAAATTCTGGTGTCCTCTGGGTGGGTCTCTAGGAGGACAACCCCTTCTGTAAACTGGGCCACACACAGTGGGGAGTGAACTGTAAGTAACAAGTCTGTCTACACATGGATTTGGAGTCCAACTCACAACACCTCAATCATGAACCTGGCTTGAGAAGGCCTTACACTGCTCAAACTAGGCAGAAGGCAGAGCACATGAAAATTCTGGTTCTCAAATTATTTCTACAAACACTTTTTCAAAAACAATATCCAGCATATAATCAGGCATAGGAAGAGACAAACAACATGAATCAAAACCAGCAGAAACAACAAAATGAAACCCACAGAAACTTCAGACATTGAAAATACACTCAAAGATTAAAACCAATTATATTTACTATATTCAAAGAGATGAAAACCAAGCCTAAAGCTTTTGATAGGAAACTATAAACCATAAAATACGACAAATTTGAGAAATAACTAAATACAATTTTATAACTGAAATATACAATAACTAAAATTAGGAACTTAATTAATGAGTTTAATGGCAGATTAGATAATAGTTGAAGAGAGAATTAGTAAGCTGTAATTGAGAAGAAACTATTCTGAGTACAGTCCAGAGAGAGAAAGAGATAAAAAATACAGATGGGAGGGTAAGAGGCATAGGGCATACAATGAGAAATTCTAACGTAGGTTTGGAAACCCAAAAGGAGAGTAGAAAGAGGATGATGCAGAAACAATATGTAAAGAAATAATGGCTGAAAATTTTCCTGAACTAATGAAAAATAATCAATCCTCAGATCCATATTGGAATAAATAAAAAGAAATCTGTATCTAGATATATGGCAGAAAAACTTCAAAAAAAAAAATCAAAGAAAATATTTTTTAAAGCAGCCAGGAATAATATCTTCGATGTGTTCAAATAAAATAACCACCCAGAATTCTATACCTTGTAAAAATAATCTTCAAGAATGATGCTATAGTTTGGATGTCTGTCCTCTCCAAATCTTATGTTGAAATTTGATCCCCAATGTTGGAGGTGGAGCCTAATGGGAAGTGTTTGGGTCAAGGGGGCGGATCCCTCATGAATAGATTAGTGCCTTCCTTGCAGAGAGAGGGGATAAGCGAATTCTCATTCTATTAGTTCCCCCAAGAGCTGGTTGTTAGAGATGGGTACCTCCCCCCTGTTTCTTGCCTCCTCTCTTGCCATGTGATCTTTGCACATGTGGGCTCTCTTTTGCCTTGGACCATGAGTGGAAGCATCCTGAGTCTTTCACCAGATGCCCAGTCTTCCAGCCAGCAGATTCATCAGCCAAATAAACCGTTTTTCTTTATAAGTTACCCAGTCTCAGGTATTCCTTTATAGTAACACAAAGTGGACTATGTGGACTAAGACAAATGAATATAAAAAAAGCAAAAATTATTTATCCCAGCAAACCTATACTCAACAAAATTCTTCTCCTCCTTCAAGACTCAATCATATATTTGTTCTTTTTTTTTTTAATCCACTGAGCACCTAGATACAACACACTGCACATTCTAGGCAGTTAACAAATGCTTGCTCACTGAACTGCCATGTTGCTCAAATATATTACAACTAGAACCAACCACTAGAACGTATTAGAACAACAACAGAATTTGTTTGTTTGTTTTCTTTGCTGCTGTATCTCCCTCACCTAAAACAGTGCCTGTAACATAATAGGTGCCCAACAGGTATTATAAAATGAATTCATACTGTTAACAGAATTTAAAAGATATTAGATGCTACTATAACGTAAGTATTTGTTCTCTTTGTTTCTCTAAAAGGACAAGAAAAATCTTAATGTTGCATATTCTAAAATTAGAACACTGATTACAAATTAAATGCTCATAAGTATTGATAACTTGAAATTAAAATTTTAAAAGCCAAAACTTATCCCACAAGGATAAGGATGTATTTATTAATAAAAAGCAATGAAAAACAATAGTTCATAACTACCTTTCTAGTTTCATCTCTTACTATGCTCTCCACATATTCTATGCCCCATTTCTATTAAGTGATTAGCCAGTCTGCAAACACACCAGTCTTCAACACATTCATTCTGAATGTTGTTGCCTCTGTCCATAATGTTTTCCTCTTCCATTCCAATTCTCCAAAAGGAAAAGTGTCTTCATTCTTGAAGGTCCAGATTAAATGTCATTTCTTCTGAAAAGGCTGCCTCAACATTATTAGTCACTGAGTAGGTAACACTCTCCTCTCTATTCAGATAGCACAAAGGTACTCCATTGTGTGGACACTACTTGTCTGTATGTTGGCCCACCTCATTAGGTGAGGGCCATGTCTCACCCATTCTTTTATCTACCTACCCTCAAACCCAATCTTAGTGACTAGCGTATACTAAGTATCCAAAACTGTTTGCTCAGATCATGACAGACAAAGAATAAGTAACTTTATTAACGTATTATAGGAGACTAACAAGAAAGAATAACTAAAGGCAGGCAATGTGGGATCCTAGATTGGATCCTGGGACAGACAAAATACAGTAGGTAAAAAATTGGTGAAAGTCAAAGAATTGCTGTAGTTTATAGTATTATACCAATGAATTTCCTAATAATTTTTTTGGTAATTGTTCTATGATTATATTAACATACATGATTAACATTAAGGAAAGCTAGGTAAAGGGAGATATATATAAATATATATAAACTCTGTACTAGTTTTTACAATTTCTCTGTAAATCTAAAATTATTTCAAAATAATTACTGAAGTTCTTGCTGGCTTGAATTAGTCTATCAAATTGTAGAAATATAACAAAGAAATGTTCCATTTTTATACAAAGTTCCCAGATACATAATGTAAATAAATAATGGAAGGGGTCAAAGGAAACATTCCCATAATCTATACTATCCAAATTGTTACCAAGAATGAATTTAGGTACAAACCCATCAAGTATAACTAAGAACAAAGCCAACCAAATAAACTATGTGATAAGTACAAAGCAAATTAAATATACCTGCAAATAGGGTCTACAGCCAGTGCAGTCAATAAAGACACATAACTCCTAGCCACCACTATAAGCATTCTCTGGATAATATGGAACTTGCTGATATACAGAAGAATATCGAAGTCATAATACATGAAATTCAATGCTACTGGGCAGATATTTCATTCTGACACATCACTGCACATGAAACTAAGCTCTATACAAAGCACTGTGCTATGCTATAGAATAGAAAAATACATCCCTGAAAAAATTGTTGCGATTGTAAAAATACAAATATGGGAGGTCGGTTTAAAAATATTAATTATCAAGTAAAACACCATACAAGAAAACATTTAGAACTACAGATATAAGTAAAAATATAAAACTGATCTACAAGACAAGTTATCATTAAGGCATTATGATGTCTCACAGGGTCACTACAATAGCATATGCGTATAAAAATCATAGATTTTAAATTCTACCATCATAAGCAATGTAAGCAAATTTTAAATCATCTTTAGGATATCAATAACTACGGCAATGGGCAGCAATACTGAAGCTGCGGATTTGAATTGCTCTACCAGCACATGTAACCTTTGGAAACTGTTTCGATTTAAGACAAAGTTAACTACGTAATTTTTTATCTGAAAGACCGATGATGAAGGAAGGAAACACTCTTTTCATTCTACAGACATTCATTGCAACTTAAGATGCATCAGGCACTGTCTTAGTGTTGGGGATACAGAAAGATACAGTTCCTGCCTTATTGGGGTTTACAGTGAGACAATACTAATAAATGTGACATTATATTAGTAAAAAACAGGAGACAATAGAAGCTTAGTACCTAGTCAGAAAGGCCTTCCAGATTCAAGTTACATTTCACTGGGATCTAAAGATGAGAGAGCGTTAGCTAGACAAAGAGAGTGGAGGTATGGCACGGGGTTCCTTCTGAGGCACCTTCTGTGATGGAAGATCTGCAAGAACACGGGACATGACATTTTCTGGGAAATGGGGAAAATTCAGAATGCAAATGTACAGTGGGAGGGGGAAGAGTATGCATTTATCAGCCTGTAGCATGATTCTGAAAAACACATAGAAACTTACATGGATGCTTTAAACAACTGATTCTTGTAAGCTTGTAACATATAGTTATAGCTCATCATTATGATTATCACTGTGAATAAACATGTACTTTTGCCAAAGTAAGAGCATGCTTTAATGAAAAGCTGTTTTTAAAGATATTTTGTTTTTAAGGAAACATTATAAACTAGTCTTTGAAAACAAAGTAGACTGTGTCAACAGAAAAAAAATACCAATTTGCACTGAGTGTACACTGGACTCATATCCTAACTATGCAGGCCTTTCAAATTACTGAATTCAAAAAAAGATGCCTCATTATTAGAGAAATTCCTAATTTCTTGAGCCAGTTGCTTGAAAAAGTTGCCAATTTTGGCTGAAGTCCCTTACTCATAAGATCCTAAAATTTTCCAGAAGAAATAAATTGCTTTCACCTTTGCAGTAAATAAGAATTAAATGTGATAAGCACTGAATTAACTAAATCCAAATTAGTTCTAAGCATCTAATATTGAAAAAATTATGTTAACAGCTACCCGCATAACAATCCTTCGATTTAAAAAGAATGCATATAAACAACGAGATTGAATTTCATTTCTCATATTTTGTGAGAACAGCATCTGTTTTCTGTCACAGAACTTTTAATTTCTGGATTAACTAATTACACTCTGATATAGCAGTAGTAATACACTGGGTGAACAAAATGCTACAGACTTGCCTGATAAATAACACTTAAGGCTCATGCTAGGCCTGAGGACAGCTGTACTGTACCAGCCCAGAGAGTCGAATAAGCAGGAGACACAGGCACTGGGCACAGCTCTCTGCTGGGGAAGCCCTGGGTGGTGGTTCCCCTGCAGGTCAAGTTACTTCATATCTCCAGACACATATCCATTAGCTGGCCTTGGGCTTACAAGTTTTCTTTCAATTTTGTGCATTCTCCCTCAAAAGGCAAATTTCTAAACTATAAGTTGTTGCTAGACTAACGTCAGGTAGTAAGTTTAATTCAATCCTTGTGAATTCTAGAAGCAATTAACATTATGAGAGTACAGTAGCCCCTACTTATCAGTGGTTTCACTTTTCCACAGTCACCTTTGGCCTGAAAATAGCAGAGTACAGTACAATAAGATATTTTGAGAGAGAGAGAGAGCAAGAGAGACCATATTCATATAACTTTTACTGAAGTATACTATTATGATTGTTTTATTTTATTATTAGTTATTGTTGTTAATCTCTTACTGTGCCTACTTTATAAATTAAACTTTATCAGAGGTATAATATAATATGTATAGGAAAAGACAGCATATATAGGGTTTGGTACTATCTGCATTATCAGGAATCACTGGGGGTCTTGGAGGTAGATAGAGGGGACAACAATATTTAAAAATCTTGTTTAAAGTTTACTGAAGCATGCTTAATTTCAGATTTCTCAGCAAAACATATCTGCAGAGTTACCTAACATACATATGAAGTAGCTACGTTGAACAGCTTATTACACCAAACCTCCCCCTCCAAGTATTCATATCCATTTCTCTCTCTTCAAGTCCTAAACTCAAGTAATACTTCACTTGACACTTATTTATCTCCAGGATTATCATATAACTACCATTTACGTTTAGATATTTTTTTTTTTACAATTGACTGAACAACTCAATCAATAGCTACAAGGACACTCTGCTTTCAGAGCCACCAGCTGCTCCAGCTGCTGGCTCCCCTGGGGCTGGTGTTGGAGAACCAGGCCGGCACAATGAGACATGATCACAGAGACACAGACATCAGGTACAACACTAAATCTTATGGGTCATTAACTGAACTTGACTGTAATTAGGCAATGCCACAAAATAAGAAATGAAGGAGACTATCCCAATATGTGTACAAAACACAGGACGACTATGTATCATATCCTCTTTTGTATTGGTGATTTTGAAAGCCCAAAAACTGGATATGGCTACTCATATTATAAATGGCATTCACAGCTGTTATAACTGATGTTAAAGCAAGAGGCAGAAATAGGAGAAAGCAGAGTGCTCACATAATAAACAACCTTTCTACAATACAGGCAGAGAGCCAAATAAAAGAGACACAGATGAACTTCTGCATAAACAGGCTCACAATACAGGAAGTTACATATCGGAATGACTACTTATTATTATACCTATTGGGAAGCTGGAATTCCTCATCACTCACTCACACACACGTGTACACACACACACACACACACACACACACACACGACAGTCAATTAACACTCCCAAATAGCCTAGAAATTAGAATATTTGCCGATTGAACTTGACAGCTATTGAAGAAATCCTTAGGAAGAAATCAGTCTAAAAGTCCTTTGTAATATAAAAGGGAATACGATATAATTTTTGAAAAGTACAGAATCTGCTTTTTAAAAATTAATCATAAGCACTTATTGCATTTTTACCCAGGTTATAAATATAATAAATGGTCATTGTTGAAAATGGAGCAAAATATTTTTAAAGAAAATATAGCTTGAAATGGATTTAAGAATCTCAAATATTACAAAATAATAATTTTAAAAAATCATGATGAGAGGAAAGACAGGGAAGGCATCAAGAGAAACCAGCAATATGCTTTCTATAAAAATGGCATGGAACTATAAAAATGGCAGGTAGACTAAGGTCTAAAGTGAGTGCAGTTAAAAACTATGTTCAATAAATTTTTTTAAAAGTATGTTCACACACACAGAGTCACACACACATATATGCTGTCATTTAAGAGAATGAATCCCAGAGGAATGCAAACAGTGTTTATCAAATATCCTCACACATACTGAACTCTGCTCATCTACCCGCAGAAATCAAAGAGAGATAAAGTTACTTTGAGGATTTTAGAGGAAAGATGTTTCACAAAATACTCAATCTCAAAATATATTTTTAAAAACATACTCTTTAAAGAAGGAAGAAAAATACACAAGACACTCTCCTCTACCGGGAGTCAAAGAAAAGGATCTTGAAAATAGCAAGGGTAGACTAGACTAGACAGATGAACACCTCAAGCCTAAGATTGGGGAATTTACTGCATGCTTTCTTCCATAAAAGATGAGTGGTGATATCTGTTTTGTACAAGTTTAAGTTTCCAGGCCTAGACAAACTTCTTCTCAAAAGCAAAAGGATTTACCAGGGATGCTGCTCAAGTCCCTTATGTTTGAAAAATCAGGGAAAGTGAGAGAGATGCCAGACGACTCAATATGGACAAATACCTCCAAAAAAAGAAGAAAAGTCAAGGAACAAAATTCAGAAACTTAATTAAAATCAAGAAACTGCTGCACTTGCCCTCAGCAAAAACTTTGGAAAAACTTAAACAGATTGTTTCTGCGTGCCCACAAGTGAAGTGATTGTTAAAAGACAAGATGGAGTCACTAAGCACTAAATCTCAAAAATTAGGCTCATGTCTCCTCTTGAGAAGGTTGCTGAACACTTAAACACAGAAAATGCCACAAGGGGTACTGGGATTTCAAAAAGGCATGTAACAGATTCTTTTCATGACATAATTATGGAGAAGGGAGAAAAAAATTGTTTAAAGACAGTTAGAGGAGGTCTTTCCTTTGTCCCATCCCATCCAATAGACACATGACCTCAATAAAGCAAACGAGGCTAAACAGTGAGAATGTTAGGCCTGGAAGCTGGGCATTTTGCTTATCCTATAAATACTACAACTGCTCCACAAAATTTCCTTTGAAACAACGAACAGGTAAAGAGTGCTGAGTATTCCACTTAAAATACGCAAAGAACTTGGGGAAAGAAATTTAGGTCTTAGGTCTGCTGTAGAACCCAAGCACGTCCTAACTTAAGTCAAAAACACCTTTGGCCATAGAACCCCCTCAGAAAGCCAGTATCCATGCAGAACCCCAGAGGGCTGAAAGTAAGAAGCACACGGCCATGAGGCAGACGAGGTGAGCTGGGAGCTTATGCACAAAATGGGACGATTAACCAGGAAGATGTGGAGAGTCCAGTTAGTGCAATGCTAACCCAAATCTGAGTAATTCTGCCTGCTATCCAGACAATGAAGAGGTGGACAGGGAACAATTCTTCTGCATAACCAAGGGAGTAAATTCTAAAATTGATTGTAGAGAAAAGGTCTGGCCTTACTCATATTTTATTAATGTAAGGCCAAGATCACCATCTCTCACTGTTACTTTTCTGATCTCTCCTGTCCCCATTGCTTACTCCCCCCAGAATCTCTTCACATAGAGACTTGCAGCTGTGAAGTTATGTTGTGATTAAGAAATCTTGGTTCAGAGACCAAAGAAGGAGAGAGAAGTTGGGCAACAATTCACAGCTGATTTGCGGAAAAGGAGCCAAGGCAGAATTTGAGCTGCAGTAGGTAAGTCCCTGGGGCCCACCAGAGCAAAGGTAAACATAAAATAATAAGAAATATATAAAGAAGAAAAAGGAACAAAGAACTTATATTAGGATTTAACTGATAAGAGGTTCTTTAAACCCACAAGAGTATATAAACTGTAAAAGCAGAGAATCAGGAGGAATATATCCAGTTGACCCATATAAAATTGACATTTTTATAGGACCAAAACAGTTCCATATCAGTGTCTTAGTTTGTTTTCTGTTGCTTTTAACAGAATACCTGAAACTGGGTAATTTATAAAGGAAAGAAATTTATTTCTCATAGTTATGGTGGCTGAGAATTCCAAGGTTGAGGCGACACATCTGGTGAGGGCATTCTTGCTGGTGCAGACTCTCTGCAGAGTCGCATGGCAGTGCAAAGCGTCACATGGCTGAGTGTGCTAGCTCAGGTCTCTCTTCCGCTTTTTATAAAAGCCACCAGTCCCACTCCCACGATAACCCATTAATTGATTAATTCATGGATAAGGGCAGAGCCCTCATGATTCAATCATCTCTTAGATCCCACCTCTCAATACTGCCACATTGGGGATTAAATTTCAATAATGAGTTCTGGAGGGGACAAATATTCAACCATAGCAATCAGGAATTTTATAAAGTTTAAAGGAATAACCACTGCAATGCTATACATTGGAAAAGCCATCATGAAGCAAATGACTGACTTATTCAGAGTAACTTATTCAGAGTCTTACTGCACTGGAGAGCACCAGAATGAATAGAAGTTTCAGGCTCAATATTAAGGATGCACCTTCTGACAAACAGGACAGCCAAATTAGGAACTGGAGGCATGCAAAGAGAATGGAATAACCCCG
Organism: Propithecus coquereli; assembly: GCF_000956105.1. NCBI lineage: Eukaryota > Metazoa > Chordata > Mammalia > Primates > Indriidae > Propithecus > Propithecus coquereli. The sequence continues at coordinate 6,479,358 of NW_012154174.1, forward strand.
GCTCAAGAGATTTCTGAATTGGGTGGTCTCTAAGATCCCTTCCAAAATGTTCTCAAAGTTCTTGCCCATTAAGTCTAAGCAAATTCTGGTGGATTTGGTTGGTTCTGTCTGTAGTGAGAGTAGACAGGTAGATATGAAAGGAATATAAAGGGGTCTGGAAAGGAAGCCTTCACTGAGCTAAAGGGACTTAAACTGTGAAGCTGTGCCCAGGCAGGTGTGGGATGGGCAGTTTGGGACAGCCTCTGGAGGGCATTCCACAGTCTGAAGCTCTAGAACAGGCCCAGCAGGAATGAGAGGCCATGAATTCAGTTCAAACCCTCTTGGGCAATAAGTCAGGAAAAGTGGGCTGGAGCCAAGACTGTAACACATCGTGATTCCCAAGCTCAGGTTTACACCAAGAAGGTTGTTCACTCTAGTCTTTTAAGTATAATTTATAGATAAAATGGAAGACCGAAGTAAGAAAAGGCATAATTTCAAAGTAAGTAAAAGGACAGAAATGGTCGTTTCCTCATCTTCTTGGATTTCTCTTGCCCTGATCTCTTTTCAGGATGCATTCCTTTAGTATCTACCTGTCTCTCTACTCTTACCACAGAGAAAACCAATCAAATCTATCAGAATTTGCTTAGATTAAATGGTCACATGTTTGAAATGCCACAATATTTAGGATTCAGACCAAAAAATAAAAACAAAAATTCTACAGCAGGGGTGGAGAACCTGCAGCCTTAAGGCCACATGTGGCCTTCTAGGTCCTTAAATGCGGCCTTTTGACTAAATCCAAATTTTACAGAACAAATCCTGTTATTTTTATTAATACACCTTTGTTCGTCTGTCATATTTTTATTTTATTTTTAAAATGAACATATTTAAAATACCAAAGAATAAAATAAGGTTCAATGAAATAATCCTCACAGATTGACTGGCACAATTAAAACATTAGTAAGCCATAAGGGTTTAATTGACAGATGCTACGCTCATGATTTAGCTCTAACTTCCCCCACCTGACTCGCACCACTACTGCATGAGGCTGGCTGGTTGGTGAGAGTTTATGGGGGTCGAATACACCAGTCTGCTATCAGCTTTTGACAACAGTGCACTCTTGTTTCTGTTTGGAGTGAATTTGTGAATAGCTACAAAGCTCGACAGTATTTTTTAATTCTGTTTGCTTAACAGCCCATCATGTCAAAGAAGACCAAGAGAATGGTGAAGAAAGAAAACAGATTTTTTAACGAGGATTGGGAAATGCAATAATATCTTGTTTCTGCTAAAGATAACATGATTTGCTTGCTTTGTGATACTGCAATATCAACATTACAGAAATTCAATGCTCATCAGCATTATAACACTCAGAAGGACCACAGATATTTTAAATTAGAGAAGTGTGAAAGGTTTGTATTACAGAAATTAAACAATAAAAAGCAAAAGCAAAGACAATTCTTTCAAGCAGCTATAAGAGCTGGAAATAATGCCACTGAAGCAACTTATATAATAGCTTATATACTTGAGAAAAAAGGGAAGCCAGTCAGTGATGTAGAAATTGTGAAAGAATGCATTGTCAAAGTTTTAGGATGCTTAGATCTCGATAACATTTCAAAGTACAAACAACTGCCTCTTTCAAGGAGAACCATAATTGATCAGCAGCATGAATTAGCCTTCAAGTTAAAAGAACAACTTCATGCGACATCTCAAAAGGAAAATATATACTATTCAATTGCTTTGGATGAATCAACTGATACTACTGATTCAGCACAGGTTTTATACTTCATTCAGGTCATAACAGAAGATTTTCTTTGCTACAAAGAGTTACTCGTATTGGGTACTCTTGCGAACAGAATGCAGGCAGTAGGTATCTTCGATAAGTTTCAAGATAAATGTTATGGAGTTGAACTGAATTTGGTAAATTTAGTGAGTGTGTGTACAGATGGTGCACCTTCCACGACAGGAAAACATGAAGGGTTTATTGCACTGATAAAGTATTAACAGATTCACGTGCTCTTATTTCTTTTCATTGCATCTTGCGTCACCAAAGTTTCTGTGCTAAATCTATTTTAAGTGACACTTTGCAACAAGTTATAAGTATTGTTAATTATATTAGTGCAAATGCAACATGGCATTGTCAGTTTCATAACACCCTAAAATTGAACCATGAGGCATTCAGTGTGGATTTGCCATATCATTCTAAAGTAGGTTGGCTATCACAGGGAGAGGTATTAGCCAAAATTTTATCTCTGCAAGAACAGACAGTTAAATTTTACGACAAACAGAATCAACAATGTGAATTACTGAAAGAAGATTTCTATAGGAATGCAGCATTTCTGTGTGATATCGTGCCAAATCAAAATGACTTGAATATTTCTTTGCAAGGTAAAACTAAGTCTATACATGATATGTGGCAAAAAAAATCCAAGCATTTTGAAAAAAGTTAACTTTTTTCAAAACACTCCTTCAAAAGGAAATTTCATATGAACATTTACCCCAGTTAGAAAAAGGTCGCTGATGAGCAGGATGATACATGCAAATCATTGAGGAATACATAGCTGTTACAGACTTATTAATTGGAGAATACAACGAAAGGTTCACTGACTCTGAGAATCATGACATCACACTCAAATTAGCATTTCAGCCTCACCTAGTTCATACTGCCAAGGCACATAAAGATCTATAGATGGAAATGTTTGATCTCTCAGTAGATGACATTTTAAAGTCATTATTTGATGCTAAGAAAGTTCTAATGGAAATATAGAAAAATGCAGAATACCCACACCTTTGACTACATGCCCAAAAAATGCTTTCTTGCTTTTCAACCACTTATTGCTGCGAATCTACATTCATTCTCCTACCTAACCCTAATCAAGATGCCCTTAAGGTCACCAATGACTGACACCCATCTAGAGCAGTAGTCTCCAACCTTTTTGGCACCAGAGACCAGTTTCATGGAAGACAACTTTTCCACGGACAAGGGGATACAGTGCTGGGGGAGGGAGGGTTCATTACATTTATTGTGCAGTCAAACCTCTCTGCTAATGATAATCTGTATCTGCAGCCACTCCCCAGTCTAGCATCACAGCCTCCACGCCACCTCAGATCATCAGGCATTAGATTCTCACAAGGAGCATGCAAATTTGACTCCTTGGTATGGGCAGTTTACAGTAGGGTTTGTACTCCTATGAGAATCTAGTGTCTCTGCTGATCTGATAGGAGGCAGAGCTTATGCAGTGATGCAAGCGATGGGGAGCAGCTCTAAATACAGTGAACCTTCGCTCACCTCCTGCTGTGTGGCCCAGTTCCTAACAGCCATGGACCAGTACCTGTCCACAGCCCAGGGGTTGGGGACTGCAGATCTAGAGGATCGACTGAAACTGTGGCTCTCCATGCTGCAATCAAATATTCAAATGCTTTCCAACAAAAAGCAGACACAATAAAGTCATTGAAAGGTTAACTTTAAAATTAACAGTTTTCATTTTTTTGAAATTAAGTACATAGTAGTTAGATTTTTACAAAATAATGTACATTTTTAAGTATACTTAATTGAAGTTTCTTGAATGTGGCCTTATTTGATTACAGCTAAATTAATGCAGCCCTCCAACAAGAAAAGCTTCCCCACCCCTGTCCTATGGTTTTTGATTAATCAGTTGTTGCTTCATTTTTTTCTATTTTTCAGACCAGATTTTGCTATATTTCACTCTTAATGATTTACAAACCATACTAAAAATATCTCATTATGCTTATTAAACCAACTTTTCTACATAATTCTTATCACAATGCTAATTAGACCATGTCCACCTAGCATTTCCTCTGTAATGAGAATATACACCTCAGATGAAATGTGAGAACAGCAATATACAGCATACACTTTCTGCACTTATGTGCAAGACAGTGGCATTTCAAGGGGTGGATGGAAGAAGTGGCCCACTCAGAGTGCAGGCAATATGGAAGTACCTTGTCAGTGGAGAATTTAAAAATAGTAATAAACCAACTAAGAGTCAGTTTGCCTTTTTTTTTTTTTTATCACCCTATACCAGCAATTCTAATCAATCCTAACTCTTGCCTGCTGAGGCTGACAGCTCCCATCCCAGCCTCCTTCTTCTTGGTGCACCCCTACTGCTCAGCACCATACTAAATGCTTTACAGAGACTCTCTTTTAACCCTCATTTTATAGGCAAGAAAACAGAGCTGAGCTAAATGGGGGGAGAGGGATTTACCCTAGGCGGCTGATTCCCAAGCCTGCATATACCTACAAGCTACCACCATTCAAGGAAAAATGAGCAAATGGCAGCAGAAATCCTCAATTCGGCTCAGGTGAGAGAGTCAACAGCTGAGTTTGAATGTCGTCTTTCATTAGCCTACCTCCTACCTTTTCCATCAGTCAATCAACAACTGACTGCCTAGAGCCCAGAGAACACTTTCTACTTATTAATTTATTGCCCATTTCTTGACGGTTTCCCTAGAGAGCAGGCAGGTTAACTCTGCCAACATACCTAGTCACTGTAGCCTGAGGCAATGATCTTTCACAACAGACAGGTAACTGTAAAAATCTACCTCATGAAAACATTTTGGACTCGTTGGTGTTCATTTTAATGGGCAAGGACATATATGTTTTTACGTATTCTTAAAATTCCCATAATAGAAAATTTTTTTCTTAGTTGCTTTAATTTTAGACTATTCTTTTTACTGTAAGTCACTGTATTGAGAGCATGTAGGATATAAATAATTAAGAAACAAAAATACATTTCTTCTTTGGCTAATAATTTAACTGTGCAAACAATTCATTTCCTCTCCCCAATTTCTTTATCTAGTAAGTAGAAGTTTAAGTTACAATCTTCAAAATTCCAGTGAGGGTAGAATTTCTCTAATAATCTAAAGTCCTTAGACCATAAAACTACAAAAAGGCCAGTCCTACGAGGACCTTGGAAACTATGGTGAAGAAATTCCCCCTCACCCCATCCCCAACTACTACAGGGGAAAGATCAGAGAAATAAAATTGCCTCCACAAATTCATAAATTTTAAAATCAACACACACTGATCGTGAGTAGAACTATGTAGTCACTTTAGAGATGTGAAATAACTTCCAAGCCTGGACTTCCAAAGACTGGATGTATTAACACAGCCAAAGAAAGAAGGTGTCAGACAGCAGGGTAGTCATTCAGCAATGGATGCTATAGGTAAGGAACATGTAGTAGCAGAATTCTAGATGGCCCCCCAGATTCTGGTCCCTAGTATACATCCTGTGTAATTCTCTCCCCCTGAGTGTGCACAGGGCCAGGGTTTCAAAGGGGTCAGAGATTGGAAAGACTGGAAGTATGTGAGAGATTCTCCAGCTGACCTTGAAGAAACAAAATGCTATGCTGTGGAGAGGGTCACAGGGCAGGGTACCCTCCGGGAGCAGAGGACCTCAGTCTTACAACCACAAGACACTGAATTCTACCAACAACCAGTGCACTTGGAAGAAGACCCTGAGTCTCAAATGAGATCACAGCTCCAGCTGACACTTTGGTTTCAGCCCGGAGAGTCGTTGAGCAGAGGACCCAGCTAACCTGGGAAGGCTCCTAAAAGAAAAGGGCCAACCAACTTCCTGCAGGAGACACCCCATGCACCACACACGCTGTCAAACTTCCCATTCCTTTTAAAGCTATTAGGATATTTCCCTATTCCTTTCCCATATCACTAAGTACTATGCATTGTTACTTTTTATTTCTCCTGAGCCGCAATCTTATCAATGTATTTTGCACACTCACAGAAATTGAGTTTCGTAAAAATAAAGCAAAAAGCATAGACCAAATACTTACTGAACATCTATCTACTTAGTATGAGACACTGTTAAGTATTATGAAAGGTGAAAATAACATTACCTTAACTCTTCTCAAAGGGGTTGACAAATAATGCAAGCCAAAGAGAATATAAAATGATTAATGATGTCACATTTAGTACTAGTCAAAAGGCCAAGAATTAATAAAATATTTATACCAAACTCACAGTTTTTAATACAGGTCTCATAGCCAGAGTATTCCTAAAGATGCCACTAGTAACAAGTAGACATGAAGACGTTTAAAATATTACTGCTATGATGCTAAATGTTGGGGCGTGTTTAATGTGAATATAATTTTTATGTGAAAACAAGCAAAAAATATATTAGGAGAAATACATCAAGTGGTTAGCTATTTGAATAGTGGGATTATAGGAGATTTTAACTGCACTTTCATTAATTTTTTCTCATTTTTTTCCAAAAAGCATATGGTACTTTTATAACCAGAAAGTATACATACAAGCATTTATATTGGGCACGTCACGGTATCTGCCCCCAACCAATCTTTCTTTCAGGCCAAAAAATGGCCTGTCCATAACTCTCTGCTCTGAAAAGCACAGGTAGTTTTGAAATGGCACAAAAAAGATTCGTAGAGCCACTCAGACCCATCCATCTGGAAGCTGAACAAGGAAATAAACTTCTTAACTGCAGGAACCAGAGCTGAAAGGATACAAGAGAGCTGAAACTAACAAGGGCCTCAGCAAACCAACGGCATGAGAGAACAGAAATGAGGAGTAAATAGAAGCTATGGGGTAAAGAAAAAGACGTAGAACAGAGACTGAGGAAGCCAACACAAGAAAGAAGAGAGCAGAACAGGCTATTTGCAAAGGAAGGCAAAGACAGGGGAGAAGAGCAGGGGATGGATGGGTGGACGGGAAGACAGACAGAGCTACAGCGACAGTCTAGTCCTCCTGGTGCTGCTTTGATTTCTGAAAAGTTTCCAGACCCCTTTTTAACAAATGATTTTCCATTCCTTTCAACCAAGATGAGCCTAACCAAAATGGCATTAAAAACATTACTTTCATAAAGCTAAAAATTAAAAGACAGGTTTTAAAGATCTTCTAAAAGACAATTTCTTAACTTAGATTTTTTTTTTAACTTCTTTAAATCCCAGTTCCTCTCTAAAACTGGTAAGAATCTCTGAATCTCCTTACTCCCCAGCACTCACAAACAGAACAATCCCAGCCAGAAAAGGATTTGCCTATTAGCTACGCTATCTCCACCAAGACAGCAGCCTTATTAAATTACAACTGTTTGAACAAGGTCAAGCACTCAGAGTTTAATTCAAAGTGTTTCCAGGTATAATGCTGTCAGGTCAACTTAAACAAGCCAACAGAGGCTTGGAGCCTGATTAAATATTAAAACAGAATCTTTCACATCTGTTTTTACCCAAGGATGAAATTACTGTACATCACTTCAACCAGCTCATTAATACACTACACACACATCTTGCTTCAAAGGTTACAGGAATATCAATGCTTCAGAGGCCTGCGGTGAAACCTGCTCACACAGCCAGAAGTGAGGTCACTGCATACTTTACAGGACGTCAATATTTCTTTATAAAATGTGAAAGATAATCAGTTAGACATAGACACATTTTAAATTAAAGGATGAAAACCTCCATGAAGATAACCCAGTTGCTTTTGATCTGAACCTTTTAATCATTCATTCAGTTGGCTTTGATAGGTAACTCGATAGCATACATTGAGCAAAAATTTTCATTCAACGGTAATTATTTTATAAAATGGAAGGTTGTCATATCCAAATAGATGGCCATGGTGATTACATTTTTTAACTTGCAAAAGCACAAATATTAAATATAAAAGGTACATGCAAACATTTTAAAGCACAAATACTTGAGACACTCAAGAGTTTATATTTTCATTGTGTATTATGTGAAAGAGCAATTGAAGATTTGCTGCTTTAGAAACTCCTATAACAGGGAATGACACCTGGACAGTCTAGAATTACTTAGAATACTTCTCTGTGTTTAACACGCCCTCCCCATCTACACTCAGAGAAACTGTTTTGTAGTACTGTCTGTGTCACAGACTGTGACAGCTATGATTTGGGGTTGCTGCACACATTTCCCAGCCACTCCTCTTCTTCTGGTACATCGCCCCCTCCCCCTCCCATCTGGGGACCCCACTGGTCCTTGACAGCTGTCAAGACAGTGCCCTTACCCCATAGCCATTTGGTTGGGCATATCCCTCAAACCACAGTCCATATGACCCTGGTGACAGTGGCTGGTCTAAGGTGTGGGCATGTGCCTCAAGCAGGCTGTTTCTATGTGTGTTTGGAGGCAGGAATTGCTCACCTGGCAGGAGGTGTGGGCAGCCATTTCCCCTTCCCAAAGGAGAGAGCCAATATGCAAAACATGCCTGTAGACAGACAGAGCAGAGCTCGAGATGTACAGAAATAGTCCTGACCAAATCCTCTGATCAACTCGAGCCAATTGAGTCTAATCCACCTCTACTTTCTGTTTTGCACATTAGATTTCTCTAGATAAGTCTGGTATTAATTAATGTTAACATCATCTATGTTTAGATATTAGCAATAAGAAAATCAGAAAAAGTTATTCTGACCCAAGGTGCAGCTAAACTCACATTTCCTCTAATACTATCGACTTCTTTCTTTTCTGAAGTTCTACAGAACTTCTGCACTATACAACACCATTTAGACATTTTATCTTGCACTGCTTTCTTACTTCCATATGTGTGATTGATTTAACATTGTAACAATATTGTTGCTATGTATTAAAAAGAAAGACTGCTTAAATTTAAGATATCTTAAATTAGTTCAATATAGACTAGAACAAGGATGGCAAATTCTAGTTCTGTGACATTTGACCAAAAATAATGATGCTGGTATTAACGTTACTTGTGGAATCAGTTTCATTATGACACTGCTATACCTCACATATTCAGTTTTCTTTTCAAGAAAAGAGATGGCTATAGTAGGTCACTTACTTAGGAGGGAGTAGTGACCAAACTTTATAACCAAAGGATGATTACCAAGTGATAAAACCTTCATAATCCAACTTGAACACTTCAGGCTAAGGAAAAATTATTCAAGAACCATTGTTATGGTTCATTTGGAATTTTAGAAATAGCAGTTGCTTTCATAAATACATGAAAACCATTTTCTTTATTTGGATTCACTGATTTTAAATAAAGGAATGATTTGGGAGGTGAAAACCAAAGGTTCATTTTTCCCCCAAAATATGGTTATATTTGAAAATGAAGGTGACTATAAGCAGAGAACTGTTTTAGCTTCTTTTTTTCCACTACAGCACAGTAGTAGACAGCACTTCAGAGGAAAAACCCATGGGCCACAGAGCCAGGAGACCCAAGCTGGAGTTCTTGCTCGATCACTCACTGGCCCTCTGAAGATACAATAAAACAGAAAACGCACAAAACTTCTTTTGAACCTGTTTTCTTAGCTGCACAAGAGTAACGCCCACCTTACTCGCAGTATAAGAGTGCAGTGAAGACCCACTAAGATGATGTTTTAAAAAAACACGGCATCATCTGAAAGCAATACACAATTATAAGTTGCCATCTACTTTCTAGAGAAAATGAGTTTACATATCATGTGCTATGTGCAAACATAATTTTAATTAATTGTCTTCCAATTTTATAAATGAGAGAACAAAGCTTAGAAAGGTTAATCCTAACTTGAGCAAAGTCATAGCCCGGGTAAAAGAAGTAGCTCAGTTCAAAGCCTGCATCCTTCCCCTTACAACACTGCCTACAGGGACCGCAGAACAAGGAAGCTATATGCTTTGACTCATTGAGGATCCAAATTCTAGGTGGTTTTACCTTTTCATACTAATGCATTTCACATTTGTTAAAAAGATAAGGCCAGGCACGGTGGCTCACATCTGAAATCCCAGCACTTTGGGAGGCTGAGGCATGAGGATCACTTAAGGCCAGGAGTTCAACACCAACCTGGGCAACACAGCAAGACCCTGTCTCTAAAAAAAAAAAAAATTTAAATTAGTCAGGCATGGTGGCAGGCACCTGTAGTCCCAGCTATTTGGGAGGTTGAGGTGAGAGGATTACTTGAGCCCAGGAGTTTGAGGTTGCAGTGAGCTATGATCACACCATTACATTCTAGCCTGGGCGACAGAGTGAGACCCTGTCTCTTAAAAAAATAAAAATAACTAAAAGTTCTATAATAAGCATTTTGTTGTTCTTTTTTACTAAAGAAACATAAAGGCCATCCTCACCTGTAATCAAAAAAATGCAAATTAAACCAAAATGCCACTATTCGCTTATCAGATTATTGAAGCTTTTTCAAGCAATGATTATTGCTGGTGAGAGCATGGTGAGCTATGAGGACTTTTCTATTTCTGAGCATATGAATGGGGACAGGGAGGGGAGCTGTGTATAAATAAATATTTCTTTTCTTAAAAGTGATTAAGTAGTATGTAATAAAATGTTTAAACATCTGAAAAAAAAAGAAAATAGATTTATTGTTAATGAAGAAAAAGTCCAACAAATATACATAAAGGAGTAAGGCCGACAGTGTTTGTTGAACAAAATAACTTAAAAGTATCTATCTGTTATGCTTGGTATAGCTAAAAATTCTAATTTAACAGGTCAAAAATATCTGCAGCTGAATTATAGTTAATTTCCTATGGAGTTTTCAAGTTTTAAGGAACAAAACAGCCCCCAAATTTTCAATTTCTGGAACCAAAAAGTGACATAGATTCCTGTTTATAGGTTCCTAGTGTTCATTTACTGAATGTAAACTGTAATGAAGACATTTAAATGTTTGATAGGATGGGTTATTTTTTTTTTTAAAGAAAAGCTGAAACTTCCTGTCTAGTGACTGAAATCATGATACAAGTCGAAAGCATTTAAAAATCAAGTCCATATTGGATGAAGTTCACTGCTAAGACACAAAATAGATGCCAGCTTCATCTTTTATATTGTGTGGGATGCAAGCAACATGTCTTGCTAGAAGGTAACAGTAAAGTCTCCTGGTCCTGGTGACTTAACGGATTTTCTCTGCCCACAAAGCTTAATGCAGGTAAACGGATATAATCAACCTAATGGGACTGAGGGATAAGGCTTGTGCCTACCACTGTGGCCACCAGAGTGGAGAGGGCGAGTTGCAACAGTGCCACTAGACTTGCGCCACCACTCTAGGGGCACCAGTGCATTCTTCCCCGTGCAGAAAACAGCACTACTCTAGGTACACAATCAGATTACTTCTGGGACAGATATTTCTTGTCATGTTAGGGTGGGGGGTGGGCTCACCGGAGGACGTGCCAGGGTTTGTGTCTGTGCCTGTGCTTGTTTCAAGGGAAGAGAAGGATGCAGTGAAACCAGAGGTTAGGCTCAGGATTATAATAAAAGCTTTTGAATACTTACCAAATAGCCTCTCTGAAATATTAAACCATTAAATTTAAACACCAGTAGTTAATAAAACACAAAGCAATTTGTTTAACAGACAATAGAATTCCAATACAGCGCAATCTTACACCATACACAAATTCACACTTGAACAATATAATCAAGTAGAGTAAACCATACTAAATGTAAAATCAATAAATTCTTTTTTGACTGTTAACCCCACACATACACCAAAGAAAAGGCTATAAGGATTTTAACAGAAGGAAATTAATCATCATAATACTTTGGTTCAATACTGATCTACAATGAGATAATTGGCTATTAATACAGTTTACTTGAAATAAGATTTAAAGCAGCACGTTCAAAAGAAGCAGAATTCATTAAACAACCTCTCAAAAGGATCATTTCCTCTAATTATTGCTTTTATAAGAGAAGACAGAGGCAACCCAATGTAAGTTCATAAAATCTACAATTAGCTGCCAAAATCTTACTAGATAAAATTAGAAGAAAAAGGATATTTGGAAGTTCAACTGGTAAAAAGTTCTTTTATCTTATTTAAAAAGGCATTTGCTCTTTCTTTCTACCCATAATCATTCAAAGTATACAAACATCATGGGCTAGATATTGTGGTAGGTCCATGAGAAAAAAGGAATAAAAAGACAAAACAAAGCTGGGTGTCCCAGGAGCTTACGGTGCTGGGGTGGAGGGGAGAAGAGTCATAAGAAACCTCCAAACTAGTGTCCTAACCTGAGCTGTACGTAAGAAGCCATGGGAGAAAAAAGCAGCTGACCAGTTGACTAGAAAATCTTCACATTTGGGCTTAGTCTTAAGGAGAAGGAGGAGGAGCCTAAAAAACAAGGTCAAGCAAGAGGGAAAGGATGGTATTCCATATTCCAAGCAAAAAACAAACAAAACGGTGTCTGAAAGGGTACAAAATGATGAGCTAGAATATTTTTAGGGAATCTTTGGACAGAGAAGGATTGAGTGGGGGTGATGGTGGGGGACATAAAACTGGGTTTTATGGGAAAAGGTTAATGGGAACAAGGATAAGGAAGAAGAGCGTTTTGGTCAAACTATGGAATTAATTCAAGCTTTATGCCTTACTCAATAGGGCCTACTGGGAAGACATTTAAGATCTGATCAAAATCAGTCATGTTATTTCCTAAACCTTTCGGTATTTCAAAGTATTTTTTACTTAATGCTTTAATCACAAAAAAAAAATGTGATTCAAGGTCAGGGTGAAAAGGCAATGTATGGAAATGGGAGAAAATATTTTCAAACCATCTGTCTGATAAGTGGTTAATATCCAGAATATATAAAGAACTCCTACAAATCAACAACAACAAAAAACCCACGAATAATCCAATTTAAAAATGGGCAAAGGGCTTTGATAGACATTTCCCCAAAGATACACGAACAGCCAACAAGCATGTGAAAAGATGTTCAACATCACTAATCATTAGGGAAATACAAATCAAAACCTCCATAAAGCCAGATGCAGCAGTGTGCACCTATAGTCCACGCTACTCAGGAGACTGAGGCAGGAGGATCAGACTACTTGAGGCCAGGCGTTCAAGGCTGCAGTGAGCTAGGATCACACCACTGTACTCCAGTCTGGGAGACAGAATGAGACCCTGACTCTAAAAATAAATAACTCTTAGAATAGTGGTTGGTAAAGGCTTGGCAGGACTGGGGGAATGGGGAGTTGTTTAATGAGTACAGAATTTCAGTTTTGCAAGATCAAAAATGTTCCAGAGATCTTTTGTACAACAATGTACATATAATTAACACTGCTATAACTATGCATTTAAAAATGACTATGATGGTAAATTTTATGTTAGGTGTTTTTTTACCACAATAAGTAAATAAATAAACACAAAGCAACATAAGAAAAATATGATTAAAGGTTGCAAAGTTTCAGGCTAATTCATAAGGGATCCCTAATGCCAATATAGGGATGTAGCTCTTATTAATGTCTGTATACTAAGTTAGGAATTTTACAGTGTTCAGGTTGTAATGAAATTTCAAATTTCTCAGCCAACACAGTAACTGCTAGCAAGTGGTATGCTTGAAATCTGCAGGGTATAAAATAAATGAAAATGCACTAAACTCTAAAACCCACTCTAGTCTTCCTGTGCTGAAATCGTCAACTGTGCCATCAGGGAGGGCTATTTCAGGTTTTAGTAATTTATCAGAATTATTAATTTCTAGCCAGAGTTTATAAATCTTAAATAAAGAAAGCCAAACTTTCAGGTATTAAAAAGTCCAGTCTAGACTAAATCAAAACTAATTTTATCCAATGTGAAGCTTTTCCCAAGACCAGCAGTGAGGAAAGAGTGGGGGCCAAGGAGTGAAAAGGGGCCAGTGTGGGGTCCAGTCCTCTTCGCTATAAAGTATCTTCTGCTACTTGCAGCAGTCAAAATGCCAGCTCTCTAGTGAGATCCCTTCGCTGGGACCTCCGTGCTGCCTGATGCAGGCAACAAGTACACTATGGCTCCTCTTAGCGCCAGCCCCTGTGTTTCACCCACCCAAAGCCCCTCTCTGCTGGGGGCCCAGACCTGGCAGGCAGCCTTCAGAGGCAGGGAAGGTCTTTCAGGATGACTCAAGGCCAGCTGTCCTCCATGCAGACCACCCAGCCCACAGGAAATGTCAAGCATTTTTGCTGCCCTCTCTCTCCACACAGTGCCCCCAAGGGCAACTCCAGCTACATAGCTGCTCTCAGATGAGAGGAAGACACCAGTGTCTGTATTCACACACATCCCCAAACTCCAGGAGAGCCACACCACACTCTCCAGAATGCTTTCTCAGGATTCCATTCTAATCCCACAGTGGCAACTCTGTGGCAGCTCAATAAAGCGCCAATCTACCCTCTTGCAACCCCAATCTCTGAGTAGCTCCCTTGAGGCCTCTCTCAAATGCTGAGGGAGGACAGAGAGAGGGGAGGCCCTCACATCTGCCAGGGAAGAGAGCCCTCTCTACTTGGAGCTCCTTGTATGGAATTCATTTCTAGTCTTCTCTTACATGGGCCAATTATGGGGTGGGACGTACAAGCTGCTAGACCCATTTGGCCATCTCTTGGCAAGTCCTGCAATGGATGCTTCTAGAATCTCTCTTCAGACTGTATGGGTACTTACCACCTATTGGGTACAGTTTTGGGACTTTGGTCAAAATTTTAGACAATAGGAAAATTCCCATTTAACATCCTGTCACGGCCGGGCGCGGTGGCTCATGCCTGTAATCCTAGCTCTCTGGGAGGCCGAGGCGGGCAGATTGTTTGAGCTCAGGAGTTCGAAACCAGCCTGAGCAAGAGCGAGACCCCGTCTCTACTAAAAATAGAAAGAAATTAATCGGACAACTAAAAATATACAGAAAAAACTAGCAGGGCACGGTGGCGCATGCCTGTAGTCCCAGCTACTCAGGAGGCTGAGGCAGGAGGATCGCTTGAGCCCAGGAGTTTGAGGTTGTTGTGAGCTAAGATGATGCCACGGCACTCTAGCCCGGGCAACACAGTGAGACTCTGTCTCAAAAACAAAACAAAACAAAACAAAAATCCTGTCACATATATTTGTACAGTGATAGGATAGAAAAATGATAAGGACTGTATCACACTAAGGTCCAAACTGAGGTGCTCTGTTATCATATGCCCAAGGAATCTCACAAAGTTCTAGGATTCCTCAGAAGACAGTTTGAAATTCAGCTCTATTAAATATTCAAATAACTGCACAAATAAGCACTGTTGCACAGAAAAAACAGGTCGACACTGCTGAACTCAACTGCTGATTGGCAAGCCGTGTCACTATGCAATAGCTTGAACTATCTGTCAACCAATGCTCAAAAGTTCTCATTATATATACAAAAGGTGGTTAGAGGTATCAGTGCGAAATGTACAAAACTGAAGGCTAAACCCATGTGTATTAACTCTGATGTGTGCTAGCAGGACTATCCAGGAAGGAAATCTTGGTAATTTTAGTTAACTCTACTGCCACTACTAACTATCGCTGCATTTTCTAACACTTTCCAGATTCAAACTCCAGGCTGGAAGTAGTCAACAGGCTAAGCCTAAGAAGTCCACCCCTGTGGCTCCTAGGAGGCAAGAACAGGAAGCGCCCACTGAGCTTTGCCGACTTCCACAGCAGGAGGTAGGCCCCACCACCGCTGACCAGTGGGCAACCTATAGTGGGCAGCTAATGTCCATTATAGACATTCCCTGTCCTCTTCCTTAGAGAACTCCAAATATATGTCAAACAACACGGGCAATGACAAACAATGTTATTTCTGCCACTCCACATCACATGCCAATATTGTTCCAATGAAAAAATAATTTATAAGAGCATAGCTCTGATCACTACCACAACCTGCCATCATCAGTCAGAGCCAACAAAAAATGAAAGCTCCCAGAAGGGCTAAAATCATTAATGCAAGGCTGATGACGAAGATGACAGGAGATTATTTAATTTTTTAATGTCAGATCATGTTAATTGTCATGTTTAAATTTGCAAATTGTTCCTTGTTAAAATACCCATTTACTAAAATGATAAATAATACATGTTGTGACACATTAGTGAGACTGTTATTTTTTAAGCATCACAGACACAGATGAATAACCATTTCAGTACAATCCCTTGTACCATTTAGGGAAAAACAAGATCTGGTAAGTTATATAGTGGCAGAAAAGGCAAGAGTTGCCATCACATTTCCCTACCCCAAAGTGACCTCCGCATTTCAGATTCCTAAGGTCAGGTCAGCTCAGCTCAGCCAGGCACATGCAGAGCCAAAACCAGAATCCAGAAAGTTGACCAGAGGCTTCCTGCCAAAGGCAGCACTTGCAACAGCAGCACCAGCTAACATCAAGGTTGAGCTGGCAACAGAAAGATGGCCAGGTTTAAAAGAAAGGCTGTAAGGAATTGCCAGGAAAAAAAAAACCTGTTCCAAATTGCACTACAGCAAAGGTAACAAGGATCACAGATTTTCCTAAATAATGTCCACCCATTTTCATCCCCCACTAATCTTGCTCAGTAAACCTTTCATGTTCAATTTCAGCTCTTCATATACAGCTTAGCTCTTTGCCTTAGTTGAATGAGGATAAACACCAGGGATCTCCTTTGAAAGAGCAGTAGTTATTTGCAAATGGTGGAAGGCAGAGAGCAAAAACAAAGTTTGTACACAAATGTAATTTTGAAACTCAACCATGTATATGCAAAAAAAAAAAAACAAAACACCTCAACCTGTGCTCTATATGCCTTTAACACAAGATTTAAACATATATATCATAAAATCCAAGAAAATAAACTTCAAGTGACTATATTTTAAGTATCAAACCAATGATGGTACCAAAAAATCCTTGGCAACCAAAAGATTAAATGAAAAACATGAGTCTACTGAATTAAGGTCAAACTCCTAAACCTGGCCCCCTCAGCTCTTCATGGTTTGGCCCTGACCTACCTTTTTCAATTTTACTTCCTACTGCTTCCCTTGATAGATATATTGTCCAAAACTGTACTACTCATAGTTCCTAACATTCTCCTTTGTGCCTTTGTGCACAGTGGTGAGCCTGCCTTCTTTTCTTTCTGAAATACCTCCCTAAAAATCACGTGTCCAAATTCTGCCTTTCCTCCAGTGATCAGCCCAAATGACATCTTGGCCAAGAAGTTTCTCCATTTCCCAGGTAGTGCTCTGTCCTTCCTCTGCCTCCCACATTCCTGGCAATAAGCTACACTCTATATACTCCATACCCTTTTTAGAGAGTCATCTTTGTTTCTAGAGTCACTACTAAACTCTCCATGTGTTTACCTCCACCATGCAGTTCTTACTGTGGGAGACACCCACAGTACACCTTGTTTACATGCAAGGATCCAAGCACAGCCTGCCTCCAACCTATGGCAGGCCATCTCCGGCACCTTGTTAAGCTCCTCAGATTTAAAAAACCCATTTTCACCTTTGGCTCTTCTTCCCACTAGGGTTTAGCTCTCTACCCAAACATGCATTTTCCTTTCAATGGCACTGGATAATGCTCCTCCGTTTGACCTATTTTCTGCCTCACCATACAATTCCCATTCACGGAGGCTCGCCCCAGGGAACTCCCAATCAGGGATGGGTCACCCCACAGTAATTATCCATGGCTAATCTGGTGCCATCTTGCAGGGTGAGAATTTCAGTCTCTTCATACAGATGTAAAGGTTCCCATGGAGCAACTGGCCCTGGGCTCTGGAGTTCTGCTCCTCCCTCATCTTGGACCTCAGCTCTCAATTCTCTCCCACTGAATCTTTTCAGCTACTTAACTTCTTAATGGAGTTGAACAATCTCTCAGCCACACAGACCTTAAGGTTCTCAGACAAGGCTGAGTTTCAAGCATAGTCGCACAAGTAGAGAAATGGCTCAGATAACACAGACATCCAACTCTATCTTCTCTAACATAAACATATATTTAAAATTTTTTCATTACACAATAATTGAATACATTTTCACTGTAAAAAATTCAAACAATATAGACAATACAGATGAAATCGAGTCTCCACCGATACCTCCTCAATCCCATCCCTTGTCTTCCTTAGAGTCTTTTATTATTAGTGCATTTATATATCATCTTTCATCAAATCTAAGGTCTCATCACTTATAATGTGCACTATGCTTCACCAAGAAAGAAAAGATGCTTAAACTATTAAACTATGCCACCAGTTGTTAGATATACTGATTTCAGAAATGTTAAAATCTGAAAAGCGTGTTTTAGAACCTATAAAATACAATACATATAAAATCTAAATGAATTTATTTTATATATAGATTTCATATGGACAATACATATAGAATCTATAAAACAATACATATAGACATAAGTCCAGAGTTTATGTAAATGTGATAATTTTGTATCTTTTTTTCACTAAAAATACATCTGAGAGAGCTTCCCATATCAGCTGCATATGGATCTATATCTCACTCTTCTTAGGTGCTGCATAATATTCTGTATGCTGGCTGTATGGCTGTGCGTTTAATCATTCCAGTATTTCACCATTAATAACAATGCTGGAATGAGCATGTGTTCATGTGTATTTCACTAGACGCAAAATTACCAAATCAAAGGTTATGTGATTCTGTTTTCACAGATACAGCCAAACTGCCTTCTCCAAAAAGGTCTGAACAATTTATATGCTCACTACATGAAGGATACCCATTTTCCTCACTGTTGCCAACACAGAATATTATTCTCTTTAATTTCTGCGAATCTGATGGGAGAAAATCATATCTGATTACTTTAATGTGTACTCCCTAATTATTGTGAAGTTAAGCATCTCTTTCTATTTATTGGCCATTTGTTTCCTTTCTATCAATGCCTTTTTATATCTTTTCCCATTTTTCTATAGTTTTTCTTATTGATTTGCCAAAGGTTCTTTATATTCTCTATGTTTATCCTTTGTCTATTATGCATGGGCTATTTTCTCCTAGTCTGTTGTTTATCTTTTAATTATATTTGTAGTTTTGCCTTTGGTGATACAGACATTTCAAATCTTTGAGCAGTCAAATTTATTCATCATTTCCCATCTGTATCCAAGATTACTTACACATAGGTAATATTTTCTTCTAATATGAAACCCATTCTTCGCAAGCTTCACTGGGTTCTGGCCAGGCAGTGCGGGAAGGGATATGGGATGCTATCCCACAACCCACAGGCCAGAGAATTTATATACAGCTATCCTAACCTCATCTCTGAAAACGCAGGTGCCAGTCGGTGCTCTGCCAGCCTGTGGGCACTGTTTCCGGAAGGAGTAGCCAGTTCCCCTTCTTAATGTCGGAGGCAGAAGCCTAACCCATTCCAGACTACACACCTGTGCCAACCTATTCAGCCTAACATCATGGCTCAAGACCAGAGACCGAAGACCTGCCACATGGAGAAGCAAGCATCCCAACTATCTATGGCTCAGTTCCTGGGCCAGGTGTGGCTGGATGCCTTGTGAAAAGATTGCCACCCCATCCCCCTTTCCCTTAAACTCAGATATAACATACCACCTGTGGAACTGTGCCCTGACCTGGCACAAACAAACCCCAAGGCATTGGGTAACTTGGATGACTAGATCCTGGTCTGACAGGCCCAGCTGCCAAGACACAGTCCATGTGAGACAGTCCCCTGTTCCCAGGGAGGCAAGGGGGAACGGCTGGCTCTTCTCCCTCCACATCTGCACCATGAGATCAGGTCATTAATTCCTCTGCGTCCAGCTGGCCACTGCTTCCACGGTCTCCCTTACAAGGTACACCATAATCTACTGCTCCCTGCCTGTCTGAGCCTGTCAGGCCCTCAGGACTCACCCAACTGCCAGAAAGAGGACCCAGGACAGTTAGGTTCCGAGTTACCTGACTCCAAGCAGTGCCAAGTGAGCTCTGGTTCCTGGAACAGTGGAATACACCAGGCTGTGGATGAGTCAGAGGATGGTGGGAACGCACACCCCTCTACTATAAGGTCATGATTTATTTAGCCAAGAACACAGCATTTAATGGGCAAGTAAGGTGGCAGCACAGAATACGAGCAGATGCAGCCTATTTTTCTGTGGCTTTTCCTTCGCCCCTGGGTTTCCAACTAAGAGCACAGCCAACTATAATATTGAGTTCAGGTGGGGTCCTGACAGATTTAAGAGAGAAAAAAAGCTGAATTCTTGTTGTGACTTTTTAATACTCTGGCTTACCTAATGATCTCTACAGTTCTGCTTAAGGGACTATTTATATACATTAGATACTCCCTGGTTGGTGAGTCAAAGTCAGCATTTTCAAGAATTCCTCCTTACCTAGGGTGGGGGTGGGAGTGGAGATGGCACCGTGTCCAGGTGTCTCCCCCTCCAGCTTCCCAGAGTCTTGGGAAACGTCATCTTCTG
This sequence comes from Propithecus coquereli, assembly GCF_000956105.1. NCBI lineage: Eukaryota > Metazoa > Chordata > Mammalia > Primates > Indriidae > Propithecus > Propithecus coquereli. The sequence goes on from NW_012154174.1 coordinate 6,499,380, forward strand.
GGAACAGTAGTGACCTGAGAGGCCTGCTCAAATAGGTGAACGCAGCAGAGCTTCTCCCAGGGCACACCTAAGAAAATCCCAATCCCATCTGAACCCTCTCTCATCCAGTGAATCTTGTACGTCAGAGCCAATATGCAACTTAAGAACCCACTTGGCATTCTGTGCTCTGGAAGCTACTCCCTTAGAAAGAGGCTCCCCCTTGCCCTCTTCCCCAGCAAGACTCAAAACAAAAGTCAACTCCTCCTAAATTCCACTCACCTCTCGGTTCTCCATGGCACTTACCACACTTCTTCATACTAGAAAATATTTTCTAAATATTTGTTCAATTAATTATATTGGAATTATTTTTGAAATTAATTCTTGCCTTCTCAAAGAAATTCATTTCTAACACAGTTAGGTTTGATTAATTTGTATCTTTCTTAAAGAAGTCTCTCCTCAGAGCTAAAAGCAATATTATCCAATATCAACTCCAGATTTAACTAACTTCAACTTCCCAACCTAAAACAGGAAGCTTGAGAGCCTAAAGATGGCATTATACTAAATGGAGATTTTCTACATAGTCTAGATCTGTGCTGTCCAATACAGTAACCACTAACCACATGTGACTATTTTAATTTACATTTTAAAGAAAATTTAAAATGTAGTTTCTCAGTCTCATTAGCCACATGTGGCTGGTGGCTACCATATTGGACTGTGCAGACAGAGAATATTTTCACCATAATAGAAAGTTCTTTTGGATGGTGCTGTTCTAGATGTACTGTAAATCTTGAAATCCTGAAGAATCCTTAGCTTGTAGCTAGTAAGTATCATATCATCAAAGTGCCATAATTAAATGTAAAAATACACTGCTCTTTTAATTAAAACAACAGAAGGAAATACTCTCACTGATGAGTAGAGCTTTTATAATAATAGATTCGTCTCATCACAATGAAAAATTTAAACACATCATAAGTCTCATCTATCTCTGGTTGCCAAAAGTAATGTGCTATGCAGAGGGCAATGCATTCTTGGAGTTGCATGAATCCTCTCTCCTGACAGATAAAATTTCTGGTTAATGGTCACTTGGGAAACTATTCTTTTTTTTTTTTTTTTGACAGAGTCTCACTGTGTTGACCAGGCTAGAGTGCTGTGGCATCAGCCTAGCTCACAGCAACCTCAAACTCCTGGGCTCAAGCGATCCTCCTGCCTCAGCCTCCCGAGTAGCTGGGACTACAGGCATGCGCCACCATGCCTGGCTAATTTTTTCTATATATTTTTAGTTGTCCAATTAATTTCTTTCTAATTTTAGTAGAGATGGGGTCTCGCTCTTGCTCAGACTGGTCTCGAACTCCTGAGCTCAAACAATCCGCCCACCTCGGCCTCCCAGAGAGCTAGGATTACAGGCATGAGCCACTGCGTCTGGCCAGAAACTATTCTTTATATAACTCTTAATGGCCTGGGTTGAGTAGAGTATGCAAAAATCTAGAAAATTTTCAACCCAGTGATTTCGAAATGTATATATACAAAACCAAAATACCTAAGTCTTCTAAGAGTTCAGAATCTGATGCTAGGCAGAAGGTGTCCACGAATATGTTAAGTATGTAAATTGGAAGAAACCATCCCTTTCTCTCTCCTATCTACACTAAATGCCAAGGTCCCTTAAAAGATAAAATACGTACATAAGGAAGTTAGAGAAAAGGGATCTTTTACTCCTTTTATAGACTTCTAGGAACATTGAGATGCATTCAGTAGCACGTTGGTAAAAGTCCTGGGCAGCAAAGTTTCAGCATCTTAATAGAAAAGCTTTTCCCCTCACAGTGAAGCAATGAGAGGGCCAACAAGTGCGTAATTTTTAAAAATCAAAACAGAAGTGGATAATGATGGCCAGAAGTGTAGGCCCGGGGGCAGAAGACAAGATAACAAGTCATTCAACAGTATCAAAGTACATTGGAGTCTCAATTCTACACATTCATAGTAGGTATTTGTGATGTTCCCACTGGGCTGGCCATCATACTGTATAATAAATTGAGCTTTAATTACCGAAGATCATTCACCAACTCTTAATGAGACATGCTCTATCTGAAGGACTACTCAAGAGGATCACAAATGGCACACAACTTTTTCTGCTGGATCTTAAAGCCTATGACTAAAACCTAATACCAAAGAAAAGGTCAAAGGAAATACATCCCTAAAATACTGCCAGGAGGGCAGACGGAAACGTCAGGGGAAGCCAACAATCGGGACCTCAGTAATGTCAACTTTAACTAGCACTTCACCCTTTCCCCTTCAAATCATCTCACAGTCCTAAACCAGAGATAATCCTTTTAAATTTGACACTATTGTCCTCGAAGAGCTGTTTGTCATCCTGAAATCAAACTGTATTTTCTCCTTTGGGAGCGTGCATGTTCTATATCAAGATAGGTAATCCTCAGACAATGGCAGGTAGAACCATACTGGGCTCAGATATTGACCTTGATTTTACCAAAAAAATTTTAAGTGGTAAAAATTTCATCAAGGTGAGAGGAACAAAGGAGGAACATGTTTTCCCTTCCATTTTACACATGCATTATTTCAATTCCATTGCCAACTGTTTGTAATCTCTTTATAAACTCAGGAACTCAAAAGAAAACAGTATATGAGTCACTCTCCCAATAGCATATAAATAATGAGAAATACATTCCCAAATGCATACTATCATTCCCTGAAATTTTTATTTAGCTGTTTTTAATAAAGAAAATCCATATGGTCATCAAAAGCATATTACAGGCAGGTTACTGATTCTGATATAGATTTCTTAAAATTCAGAAGAAAGTATGTGGACCAAACAAGCATGAACATAACCACCCTTGGAAAAGATGTGGGTTTTTTTTGTTTTGTTTTGTTTTTTATTTGACACAGAGTCTCACTCTGTTGCCCAGGCTAGAATGCCGTGGCGTCAGCCTAGCTTACAGCAACCTCAAACTCCTGGGCTCAAGCAATCCTACTGCCTCAGCCTCCCGAGTAGCTGGGACTACAGGCATGTGCCATCATGCCTGGCTAATTTTTTCTATATATTTTTAGTTATCCAGCTAATTGCTTTGTATTTTTAGTAGGGACGGGGGTCTCACTCTTGCTCAGGTTGGTCTTGAACTCCTGAGCTCAAATGATCTGCTTGCCTCGGCCTCCTAGAGTGCTAGGATTACGGGTGTGAGCCACCGCGCCCGGCCTGGAAAAGATGTTTCAGAGGCAAAACAAAATGTTTTAACTAGAATTTATCAGGTCTCTAAAAAATTTCTTTACTCAGACATTAGGGAAGAAATTAACTTCTAAACAAAGACAATTTTTAAAAGTAAGCAATCTTACAAAATGTTTATCTAACAGAATCCAGGCATTCTGGCTACAGCATCTCTATTGACATACCTTAAAAAACCACAAATTATTATGAAATAGGTCTGGAAACATTTGGCCCATGTAGAAAAAGTCTTTAACAAAGAAAGGCTTCTTTCTAAATTACATTAGTATTCAGAAGGTGGAACAACTATAGGTGCACAGCACTAGTCTCATATACAGTAATACCTTTACTAATAAGGGAATGTGTCCGAACATAACATTTCTTTTTTACAAAACTTAATTACCGGAGGCTAGAACTGATAGGCACGGGGATGAGTTCCAGGGTATCAGATAAGAGAATGGCTGCAGAATGAAATTACTGTTAAATATTAACTAAAAGTCAAACGTGCAAGAAAATATAAAATATGCACCAGTTTTAGGACGAGGTTGAAGAAAGGAGGCAATAAACCAGATTAACAGTAACAGTAAGAAGAAAAATAAGAAGAATCTCTGTTCAAGCAGAGAACAGGGGACAGCAGGTGAAATCTTGGAGAAGGGGCAGAGCTCTGGGCTCTAAGTGAAGGGGAAGAGGAAGATCACGACTCCTGCAGCCCCGCAGACACATCGCTTCAGGCAGAGAAGCAGGGGGAAGAACAGGTTCCTTCTGACCCCACTCCCCCATCCTATGTCACCCAAGGGTCTACCTTAATGCTCCTTTCAAGGTCAACCTCAGAAGGAAGCCTGGCATAACAGGAGAGCCTCTGGCGTCTAAAACTCCACCCTCATCTGTGTGTGGCCACTGGCATGCCTGCGACATAGGGTTTAACATGCCAATTCTGCATGAGATAACATACAATTGTTTTCAGTATAACCAGTCAAAAACTATCAGTGAATGATATCAGATTCTTGTGTTGTGACAGAAGGAAAGAAGGCAGAGCACAGAAGTTATGAGGTGTTTGAAGCTGGTCACAAGGCAAGGTCAGGAGGCTCAGGTGGTGCAATCGCCACTACTGAGTGATGTGCAGGCTACGGCCGGCACCTCACTTTATACAGAGTAGCTCAGTTAAGCCTCACAGCACCCTCACGGCTGAGGTGAAGGGAGCCATCTGGAGGCAACTCTGATCCATATAACCCCCAAATCTTGGAAAAATAACCCTGTCCAGTGAGAGTCAAATTATATAACCAATAGCGAATATTAGAGATACGCAGCCTCCTTAAAGAATCAGAGCAAGATTTACCCGAAGACCCAGCAATTCCACTCCTGGGTATGTACCCAAGAGAAGTGAATACATGCGTCCACACAAAAACTTGCATGCAAATGTTCATAGCAACACAATTCATAACAGACAGAAACAACCCAAATGTCTGATAATGAATAAACAAAATGTGGTATATACAAGGAAATATTATTCAGCAACTAAAAGGAACAAAGTACTGACACATGCTACAACTTAGAAGAACTTGAAAACATTATGCTCAGTGAAAGAAGCCAGTCACAAAAAGGCTGCATACTGTATGATTCCATTTATAAGAAATGTCTAAAACCAGCAAATCCACAGAGACAGAAAGTAGATTAGTGGCTGTCAAGGGCTGGGGGAAGCAGGGAATGGGCAGTGACCACCAGTGGTACAAGATTTCACTCTGGAGTGAGAAAAATGTGCTGGAATTAAATAGTGGTGTTCACTGCATGCATTTGTGAATGCACTAAAAAACACTGAATTACATACTTTAAAGGGGTAAATTTTATGAGATATGAATTATACTTCAATTAAAAAAAACATACTTGCCTGAAGACAATAACATATCCAAAGATGTCCATTAGAAGGGGAGACGAGTCAAAAATAAAAGCTTAGAAGGGGGGAAAAAACAAAAATGACATTGTCTAGGCAAGAAGTTTCATTAGCAGAGGGACTAGGAATCCTGAGCTTGGTCCCACTGGAAAGGCATCTCTGAGCAGCATTAGCACTACAGAATTAACCCCAGGCTGCTGGCAATGTGAAGAGAGCCCCCTAAAGTTGGGTAACACAGCAGCAGCCCTAAGAAAGATCTCTTGTCAAATTCTCATGTGCACCTAGCAACTCCCCTGGAGTTCTGCTTCCACGATGCTTCCCTGCTCCAACATCACTGACTGCTCATTGTAAATTATTAAGCTGCCTTTCAGTCTTTTTAAAGCCCAAAGTGGTGCCAGTCTCAAGAGATAACTCATTTCCATATTTTTGGACCACAGAGGATAAAGGAAAAGATTAAGATAACCAACCATCCCGTTTTTCCTAGAACTGTCCAGGTTATAGCACTGAAAGTCTTGCATTCCAGGAAACTTCTCGGTCCCAGGCAAACCAGGATGGTTAGTCACCCTCGATAAGACCCTGAGCTTGGTAACAATACGAAGATAAAGTTGCCCCAACTGGGCAGGTACTGCATAGATTGACTGATGCAAAACCCATTCCCACCATCTTCTCCTTTGCCTTCTAACCAAAGAGACTGGGAAGCTAAATTCTCGACCTCCCACACTACTTGCTGCTGGTGACGGCCATGGGACTCAGCTCAAGCCAATGAAATACAAGCAGAAGCCCCTGGGGAGTGTGTCAGTTCCTGAATTAAAAGGAAGAAGTGTTTGCTGTTACCCTTGCTCCTTTCCTCTTACTCCTACAGAAACAAAGAGGTGGTGCCTAGACATGAAGAAGCTATTTTGTGAGAATAAGTCAAGCATGAGGAAGGCCTCTATGCTAAGGATGGTGACTCAGGAAGATGCAAAGACCCTGTGCCATACACTGGCCAGACACTACTTACCACTGCCCAAACATGCATCTTGGATCACACCTGCGATCCTCTGAGCTTGCCAGTCCCTCTGCCTAGAATGCCTTTCCTACCTTTTTGGGTGGACTCTGACTCTAAATCTCAACGTAAAAACTACCTCTCTTTGCAAAGCCTTCCCCAGCAAAACAAATTTCTCCTTCTGTGCTCCCACGGTAATTTGTTCACCCCAAGCCCAGACACTCAGCCCCCAACATTAATTGTATGGTTGGTTACTGGTGCACTCACTAGGGTCTCCCTGGTTTACCACTCTGTACTATACCCATAATAGGCACTCAGCAAACGAATGAGTATGAAATATTTGCTGACTCACTGACTGGACCAGTGACCCCCCCCATTCCTCTGAATTTCTTAAGGGAACAAATAATGTCTCGCTCATTGCTGTATCCCTAACACAGGCAAATCTGAGCTGCCCAATAAAAGTTTGCTAAACTCACTATCATCACAGCTCCTCACAAAAATGTCTCCATTGAGCCGTGACTTTGCCATCCCTTTTTGAGGGCTGAGAAATGTCTTTTCGGATAGGGGTTTAGTATCATTCAGGGAGGCTTCATTTCAAACACGTATTTCTGATTTGTTTGAAATTTTTCTTATTGTACAACCAGCATGCGTTATTTTTACAATTAGGCATTTCCACTTAACAGAGGAGGAAACAGAGTGGGAGGAAAGACTGCCAACGTTATTACTCATTGATGATAGCAGGGTTAGAATCCAAAATAAGTTACTCCTAAATTCAGGGGGAAAAAAAAAACAGGAAAAAAATTCTCTCCCCTCAAACTTCTATGCTTCCTTATCTGACAATGAGAATTTCATAAACCAACATCTTACTCTTTTCTCCTTGGATTCCAGGATGTTTAAAACTAAATTACTCATTCTAGACATAAGGCTTATCTGTTCTTTCATCTTAATTATTTTTGATGCTTTGAAAACAGATTAGCCTATTGAACATATTTTAATAACCTAAGCAACATAAAATTTGTTGCAAGCATAGTGTAACCAGCATCCACAACACCCGCCACAACTGAAATTAGGCAGAGCCACTTTCTGCAGGATAAAACTGCATTAAACTCTTGAAAACAATTATACGGCTCCCAAATTTTGGCAAAATCAGGCCCCCCATTCTTCTAAATTATTTCAATAAATTTTAACAAGCTTTTTAGCTTCAATTAGAATTGTTAAATCGTTACATATTTAAACATCTTTAAAAGTTTTCTTGTGTCAAGAATTAGAATGGGCCAGGTGTGGTGGCTCACACCTGTAATCTTCGTACTCTGGGAGGCTGAGGCAGGAGGATCCTTTGAGCTCAGGAGTTCGAAACCAGCCTGAGCAAGAGCGAGACCCCCGTCTCTACTAAAAATAGAAAGAAATTAGCTGGACAACTAAAAATATATAGAAAAAATTAGCCAGGCATGGTGGCGCATGCCTGTAGTCCCAGCTACTCGGGAGGCTGAGGCAGGAGGATCGCTTGAGCCCAGGAGTCTGAGGTTGCTGTGAGCTAGGCTGACGTCACGGCACTCTAGCCCAGACAACAGAGTGAGACTCCATCTCAAAAAAAAAAAAAAAAAAAAATGCCCACATTGACACAGAACCTCAGCTCTTCATTATTTATTTTGCTCCCAGAAAATCTTGTAGTTGGCTTAATTTTGCCTTGGAATAAAAGGTCTACTTAAATTGAGAAACAGGCCAGGCATGATGGGTCACTCCTGTAATCCCAGCAATTTGGGAGGCGAAAACATGAGGATTGCTTGAAGCCAGGAGTTTGAGGTTACAGTGAGCTATGATCCCACCACTGCACTCCAGCCTGGGAAACAGAGCAAGACCTTGTCTTTATTTAAAAAAAAAAAAAAACAACAAAACATAGTGAGACTCTATTTCTACAAAAAAAAAAAATAAGACAGGCATGGTGGCACATTCCTGTACTCCCAGCTACTCCAGAGGCTGAGGCAGGAGGATCGCTTCAGCCCAGAAGTTTGAGGTTACAGGGAGCTATGATCATGCCACTGCACTCCAGCCTGGGTAAGAAATAATTCTGTATAGTAACTACTAAAGCAGTAGCTCCTCAAAATAAAATTTTCGCCTTAGTACTCAGAGATGCCTTAGAAATAGTACTACAAAAAGCAATCAAAAAAATGAAAGTGGAGGTTGGGGGTGATAGCTGATGCCTGTAATCCTAGCACTCTGGGAGGCTGAGGCAGGAGGACCACTTGAGGTCAGGAGTTTGAGACCAGCATGAGCAAGAGCAAGAGCCTGTCTCTATGAAAAATAGAAAAATTAGCTGGGCATTGTAGCAGGCACCTGTAGTCCCAGCTACTCAGGGTGCTGAGGCAAGAGGATTGCTTGAGCCCGGGAGTTTGAGGTGGCAGTGAGCTATGATCATGCCACTGCACTCTAGCCTGGGCTACAGATTGAGACTCTGTCTCAAAAACAATAAATAAATAAAATAAATAAGTATGTTAGTAAGTAAATAAATAAGTAAATGTGAAGGTTACCTTTTAAACAAATCTTTGTATGAAAAAAAGTAATGCTAGTCACAAAGAAAGAACATTTATATGCATGTTCCATGGTTAAATAAAAAAGGGGAGATACATTTATATTGTTGGAGCTCTTCAAATAAGTGAGTAATGTTGACATGAAGTTTCAAATGTAAATATTTGTTATCTTGGTTTATAAATTTCATGATGATAAAATGCTGTATACAGAGCCACTAATTAAAAAGGAATCTATTTGTCTTATAGAATACTTGAGGTTGTATGTTTATGCAAGACAAATAAAATGGTGCACACTAAAAAGGAACTTCATTGGGTAACAAATTCCTCCTGTTAATGAAAAGAGATTTCATTTGTCAAATCTAAGAAGGGGCCAGGCGCAGTGGCTCACACGTGCAACCCTAGCAGTTTGAGAGGCCAAGATGGGGGGATCATTTGAGGCCTGGAGTTCAAGACTAGCCTAGGCAACATAGTGAGACCTTGCTTTTAGAAAAAATAAAAAAATTAACCAAGCATGGTGGCATGAGCCTATAGTCCCAGCTACTTGGTAGGCTGAGACAGGAGGATCACATGAGTCCAGGAGTTTGAGGTTGCAGTGAGCTATGACCAGGCCACTGCACTCTAGCCAGAGTGACAGAGCAAGTTCCTGTCTACATACATACATACATACAGACACACACACACACACACACAATCTACGAAGGCCTTCCAGATGATAATTTGTATAAAGATGCAGCAGTAGGTATAGTAAAAATTATCTCCCCTGACCTCGAAAGTAAGGAAGGACAATATCTGATCAAGAAACAGCAAGTTAAATGTTTGAGGAAAAGGAAGACAATTTTTCATTACTTTTGGTTTTAGGGTTACTTGACATCACCATGTAATGGTGATATAGTAATGAGGTCCCCTCACTATTGAAGATTGCTTTAATTTGCTACTCCAGAGAACCAGCTAAACAAAATTGATTACTGCACTGCATATACAGATGACAGCCAGTACTACTATTATTTACTTACGTACTAATCTGGAATCTAGACCTTAAGCCTGAATTGATTTCTTATAATAGCCACCACTGCCACAAACAAGATCTTATTTTGCACCAAGAATGTTCAAAGCACTCTGTTTAGTAACTAATTTAATTTATTCAACATTTAGCCCTATGAAATGAGTACCATTATCCCTAATTTACCAAATGAAAAATTTAAAAAATTTTAAAAACACGTATTTCAAACCTATAGAACATACAACACCATGAGTGAAGCCTAATGTAAACTGTTGGCTTTGAGTGATAATGATGTGTCAATTACAATATGTCATCAGTTGTAACCAATATACCACTCTGGTGAGGGATATTGATAATGGGGGAGGTTGTGCATGTGTAGAGGGGAGGAGGTATATGGGAAATCTCTGCCCCTTCTGCTCAATTGTGCTGTGAACCTAAAACTCCTCTAAAAAAATTAAGTCTGTTCTTTAAATACACACACACACACACACACACACACACACACCCCATACTTCTCACACACAGAAGTAATTTCTCAACATTAAGTCACTTCTCTAACCTTACACACAGCATTCAATATCTGCTGACTGCAAGACTGGAAGCGCAGGATGACGATGAAGTCAACTTCAGAAAACACTGACGTGTAGCCCACCAATCACTGAAGAAATAAACAACATAGGACAGCTAACAGTAGCCATCCAAATAAGTTTGTCTTTTGCTTTCTTATTCCCATGGGGACTACGGGACCTCTGTGATAACATAAATTTCTTCTACGGTAATCCTGTACGTGGCTTTCCAATTTTTGATGGCAACTTAAAGTAAAAAATGCATTTTACATCATGACAGAGTATATACATATGTACATATTAAACTAAAACAGAAGCTTCATGAAACATTACTTACCCTTTACACAAGGCATGCTATGGTACTTTTTTTTCTATTTCTCTCCTTTTTTTTCCCTTTTAATGCTGACAGAAACCCCACTATGTTGATTTCATAATCAATTAATGGGAGACAACTCAGTTTGAAGAACAGTGATTTTATGCCTATATTTTGCTTTTCTGGGTAGAGTAAAATTTCAGCCTACACTTGATAACTCTGAATGAGTCACTTCATCCCCCTGAGTGTCACTTCATCGGTGAAATAAATACTCGCATTAACTATTCATAGAGTGGCTGAATTGAGTAAGAGAGGGGATAAGAATACCTTGGGAGAAGATTCTATCGGAATTCAGTCTGCAACCATCAGGGTGTGCCGAGGGGGCAACATCTGCCTCCCTCTCTCCCTGGCACTTCATCCAACCCATTAGCAAGTTCCCTTAGTTCTACCTTCAAAATGTATTTCAGTCTGTCTTCTCCCCACTTCCCACTGTCACATCCCAGTCCATGCCTCCATCATCCCAAAAGCCTGCCCTCCTCTCCCCCACACAGCAGCTTCAGTGACCTTTAAGAAGTTTTATTTTGAGGCTTGGGTGGGCGTAGTGGCTCACACCTATAATTCTAGCACTTTGTGAGGCTGAGGCAGGAGGATCGCCTGAGGCCAGGAGTTTGAGACCTGCCCGGGCAACATAGCAAGACCCCATTTCTTTAAAAAAATGTTGTTTTGAGAAATGTCAAACCTACAGAAAAGTTGTAAGAATACTACAATGAACACCCATATGCCCTTAGCAATTTGCCACTTGCATGCACATCCTCTCTCACTCTCTCTCTCTTTTTGTCAACCATTTGAGAATAAGTTGCAAAGAGCATGACTCTTCACTCCTCTTAAAAATAAGGTCATTCTCTTCATATTCATGATGGGTTATTAAACTTAGCACATTTAACATTGATGTAATACTATCATCTAATAGTCTGTACATGTTCCAAATCTGCCAACTGTCCCAATACTATCCTTTATAGCAACTATTTTTTTTCCCCAATCCAAGATCACTTATTTTATTTAGCTGTCACGCTTCTCAGTGACTTTAAAAACACAAATTAGATCAAACTGTTCCCCAACTTTAAACCCTCCACTGCTCTGCCCTGGTTCTCTCTGCTATGGCCACATTAGCTACTTCCTCTTCCTCAAACACAAGTACTGGACCCTTCGAAGCCTCCTTGAGCCCTGCAGCTCTCCTCAGGGACTCTCCAAAGCACCACTTCTATAGCCACACGCTTGGGCTTCTCTCTCTCTTGCTTTACTCTTGTTTTCCTTCATGTCACCACCACAGTCTGTGATAAGCTCATTGGTTTACTTGTGTATCATCACGTTCCCCCAGAAATGTCAATTCCCTGAAAGCAGGGGTGTCCCTGAGAACAGTGCTTGCTCAGAGTAGACACTCAACAAATATTTTTGAGTGAATAAAAGAATTAATAAACAAATAAGAAAAAAAAGTGGCTGTCCCAGTGACATCATCATGTAAAGCTCTGCACTAACAGGTACAAGTTGGTAAGACCTTTATCTCTGCCACAGAACAGGACAGTGTGTGGTCACAGCCAAGGAGCATTCGCATTAACACACTAAGGGAAGCACTGCGAGGGGTGCCAAGATGAGCAAGAACATGGCCTGGCGTGCTAGAACAAGGAGCGAGAGTGCTAGAAACACACACACCCTCAACTCAAAAGAGAAAGCCCACAGCGTTATACAAAAAGTCCTGGCTCTGGAATCAGAAGACAGGGTTTGACTACCCTCTGTAGCCCTAACTCTCCCTGGGCCTCGATTTTTTCACATGTTTAATAAGGATAATGCCTACTTTAGCCCACCTGACAGCAAAGGATGCTCCAAGAAAGAGAGTGGGTGGCAAGTCCTCTAAAAATGAAAGGAAAACAGGCTCCTGAATAGATGTGAGGGGGAAGTAAACTACAGCACACGTCGGCAACAGTAAGTTACCCTTCACTAACAGCAACCTAAGTGAAATGCCTGGCGTGCTGTCTGGCACGGACACAGTTCCCCTCCACGCTTGCTCAGCCCCGTTTGGACCCACACAGAGAGCCTCTCAAAGCATGCAAGTACACGCTAACAGAACCTCAAGGACAACAGAAGCGGCTTCTGGGCACGTGGGCTCCCATCCCTGCTGCAGTTGGTGCAGAGGCTCCACGACCATTTGTGGGCACTGTGCAGACGCACGGGCTCAGCTACATGGCCTATAAGGTCCCTTTCAACACCGAGATTCTCTAATTATATAAAATTGGATTAAGTATGTGCCTACTACCCATAAACAACAGAGGCAGGCAGTATGGATGATAAAAATAAGTTTAAAACATAGTCTGTACCTCCAAAGAGCTTACAACCAGCTTAGAATGTCTAGGCCCGCAGAATGGAAGCGTTACAAATAGTACAAATGGGCTAGACAGACAATGAAGAACATAATGCTACAGCATTCAGAGTAGGAGAAACTACTAGAAGCTGGGAGACTTTCAAAGAAGAGGTAAAAGTTTTGCTGGGATGTGAGGCCATGCAGCATGTGGCTACTTGAGTATATCCTCCGCTAAGTAACATCAGTGGTAGTTTGCTTCTTCACTGCGGGTTCTGGCGTCAGCTGGACACCACGGCCATGTACTAACATCTCCAGGACAGGAGGCATGTCTAACTGCTGTTTTAACATCCAGCACAGGCTCCAGAGCATGTGGTGACCTGGCAAACATTCTGCTACACAGAGCAAGATGACGTGGGATAGCGCGAGGGAGGGAAGAAAGAATGTGGAAGAACCCCCTTCCACAGTCTGGAGGAGAGAGGTGTGTCTACAGGAAGGTTGACGAGGCGCCAAGAGCAGCATGGGCACAGAACAACGTGTGCATGAAGTGGAGCAGGGCACTAGTGGGCAATTATCTAACTCTAGTTTCCATTTGCTCTCCAAGCTCAAAGGCCGATCTTATACTCCTCAGTTCAAAGCAACCAGTTTTTTTTTTTTTTGAGACAGAGTCTCACTCTGTTGCCCGGGCTAGAGTGCCGTGGCGTCAGCCTAGCTCACAGCAACCTCAAACTCCTGGGCTCAAGAGATCCTCCTGCCTCAGCCTCCCGAGTAGCTGGGACTACAGGCATGCGCCACCATGCCCGGCTAATTTTTCTATATATATTTTTAGTTGTCCAGCTAATTTCCTTCTATTTTTTTAGTAGAGACAGGGTCTCGCTCTTGCTCGGGCTGGTCTCGAACTCCTGAGCTCGAACAATCCACCCGCCTCGGCTTCCCAGAGTGCTAGGATTACAGGCGTGAGCCACCGCACCTGGCGGCAACCAGTTTTTAAAATGTCAGAGATTAAAAGACTTTTGTTTTTATTTGACTCCCTCCATTTTTTTCCATCTGCAGACTGTACATAAGATTTTTATTATAACAGGTAGTTGGCTTTCTTACACATCTGGAGTATCTGATTTTATTTTAGACCTTCTTAATAATCACTATCTATCCCCCAGGGTATGTATAACACACATAGTCTCTTCTTTAAACCAAATTCTAGCCTCAGACATCGATAGATCAGAAGCATGTCTTTCATACTCCAAACATATGCATTGTTTAATTTGTTTTATGAGCTCGCACAAGTGTTTCACAGAAAAGAAATAACTGTTAAAATTATCTCTTTCATTAGACAATTTACGTTTAAACAAGCAAAATGAAAACATCAATTGGATCTTTTTGAAATTAGTTGGTATCTGATTGGGAGACTCGCTGGTCATCATTAAATAAAGAGGTCCTTGTTTGTTGCTGCTCATCATAGATCAAGACATGGAGCAGAGGCTGGGCGCGGTGGCTCACGCCTGTAATCCTAGCACTGTGGGAGACCGAGGCAGGTGGATCGTTTAACCTCAGGAGTTCAAGACCAGCCTGAGCAAGAGCAAGACCCATCTCTACTAAAAAAATAGAAAGAAATTAGCTGGACAACTAAAAATATATAGAAAAAATTAGCCGGGCATGGTGGTGCATGCCTGTAGTCCCAGCTACTCGGGAGGCTGACGCAGTAGGATCGCTTGAGCCCAGGAGTTTTAGGTTGCTGTCAGCTAGGCTGACGCCACGGCACTCTAGCCCGGGCAACAGAGCGAGACTCTGTATGAAAAAAAAAAAGAGACATGGAGCAGCCCCAGTGAGAAGCTACTCAACTCTAAAATGCAAGCCAACGTATGCAATCCTGATAATCTGCCCTTGGGACTGGCAATGTAGATCTCATGTTTGAAATCTCTGTAAGTGACCTTAGAGTGTCAGGAAACATATGACATGTGTCTCCTTATCATCACAAACACACCCACGAAAAACCCTCCAAGTCTAGTGAAAATTTGTCCAACTGTTTCTGCGTGATGCAATAAATGGAAACTTAATGTTAGTTAATAAATAACATAACTACTTGCATTCATTCAACAGAGGTGAGCAAAGAGATGCAGTCCCTGTCTTCAGGGAGCTTTTCCATCTAGAGGGGACAATTTAAGTTAGAAAATAACCAAACAAATAAATATATAGTTACAGACTGGAATAAGGGATAATAAGAAAATGTATAGGGTAGTTTGCTGGAATTACTAAAGGGACCTCATTTAGACTGGGAGATTCAAAGAGACAGGAAAGTCTTTAAAGAATGACATTTAAAATTGAAAATATTTATGAAATAACACTATGTTTTCTAAAAAACAATGCATAGTTTCATATATGCTTTGTTTAGTTATGTAAAAGGATATGCACATAGACAAATCTGGAAGGAAGTAAGCAAAAACAAAAGAGTCATGTTAAGGGTGAGATTCTAGACAGTGTCTCACCCCTCAAAAATTTTCTTTAACGTTGTACTATATTAATATTTTTACCATTAATAAGACAAGCACAGATATAGAATCTGAAGGCCTAAAGGAGAACTTGGGCATTTCCGGTTCACTCTTAAGTTTGACTGTAAAACTACAGTTCCGTAACAAAGCTGATCTTCATTAAAACAGCAGCAGGGCAGAATGGAACATGAGCCTGGGAGTCTGAGAGCCCTGGACTCCAATATGGCCCAGCTGCTAATTAGCTGTGTGACACTGGATGGTTACTGAACCTCCTTGGGAGGCTGTTTTATCATCTCTAAGATGGAGTTAATAAGACCTGCCTCATAAAGTTGTTGTGAGGATAAAATAAAAGAGCATATGTAAAAGGCCAAGTCCAGTGCCTAGCACAGAATATGTGCTTAATAAATGTTAGTAGACATTATGATCATTACTATTATATAAATCCAAATGAAAAAGTGAGCTGTGAATCAAAAATCTCCAGGGCCCAACAGATGACCAAACTAGAGAAATTAAATGGTTCCCCATTAATCACTGTTTAATGATTTTTCTCTGACAATAAGCAAATCAATTAGTAGCTATAGTCACTTTCTCCGAGGCCACCTATATTGTACCCTGAGTTAAACCAGAAGGATTAGTTCAAGAAAAATTCTCCTAGAGAAGAAATAAGCCGTACAATTTCAGCAACTTACTAAAAACAATTAAGAACCTCTTTATTAAAAATGAAGCCTCCTGAAACAGTTTCCAGAAATTGAGATGGTATCCATATAAAAAATGACAGATTAAAAACAAAATAACCCTACAAAGCAAAAGTTCTATAGCTGGAATTTGCCAAAAGATGGCATCATTAAAGCATGCTTTTAGTTTCTAGAAATTTATGAAAATAACCTAAAAACAACTCCATTAGACGTTCACGTATCTTCAAACATAGACTCTGCTACAAAATTAGAATGCTTCTGACATCAAATATTATGAAACTATATTTTCTTCTTAAAACATTAGGTAAAAAAATTATCAAGCATTCAGCCACTCAATAAACCATTGTTTCAATCATTTAGCTAATTGAGCAAAAAGTAAACGCATTTTTGTTCATTCACTTCCATCAGAACACAAAACAGTGTCAAAAAAGGAAGAAGGCTTTCAATATTGCTTTGCTGAATACCTGGATTAGACTGACCACCCTTTAAGATAGCCTTTGTGTACTTCAAAACCCAAACCAAGCCACATGGAGCAGCTGCTCACTGACCAACTGGTCTGCAGAATTCAATGAACGACAAAAGGTTACCTTAATTCAATAAGATAATCAGCACACATTTACCCACCACCCAGAGTCTAACCATCTGCAAGGCGGCAGAGCCAAATGCCTATAAAACAACTGGCAGTGTGCAGACATGTCCTCGTGTCCCTCATGTCAATGAAATTTCTCTCTTAGCAACAGCTAAAAAGAAGCTGAACTTTCAGAAAATCTCAAGATATCATGATCCAACAACTTGTTAGTAAGTTATTTTGAGTGCCACTGAGATTTCCAGGCCAGATGGGTAATATGTTTTATTCAATTGAGTCCTGTACTGGGATAACAAAATGTGAGACAGACACGATCTGGATCCTTTCATTGTTCAAGAGGCAAAGCGTCCTAGTGCCTTCCAAATAAGAGGAACAATGCAGAAGAAAGAAAAGAAAGAAAGAAAGAAAGCACATAGCAAAAACCCAACTACGAGAGCAACTTCACAGCAAGGAACCAATAATTTTTTTAAAGATCTCAATTGGCTTTATTGTGCTTTTATTAATAGAATTGGGCAACATTTCATTCCATAAAATAGAACAAGTATTCCCCAATAATAATTTAGACTGCAATATCTGACATCTACCCTAAGCCAGAACACCACTCAGCTAAATGTGCATCTACAGTTATCAAGACTACCAAATAATAATGATAATTCAACATAGGTTAAAAAAAGACATTAATAGGCACTATAAACAGAATTCAATACAGAAGTATTCAAATAGAAGCTTATTTTCTTTCTCACACATTATACTTAAATCACCTGATGCAGTATTTCCCAAAGTGTGGGATTCTATCACTAGTGGTACTCAAGACGCTTTGAGGTGAGACTTGAGAGGATACGAGATGAGCTGAATCACACAGAGTGAGAAAGTTGTTCCCTTTTCAATTTTCTTTCATACCCTCCCCTTCAGTCAAGGAGAAAGTCTCAGTTTGTTGCTAATATATCTTTAACACCTCTCTAATGCTTGCTAATCTTTTGAGAAACTGGGCCTCAGGCTCCGAGCCTTGGCAGACAACAGTATCCAGCTACATTTTAATAAAACTTTTAAAATAATAACTTTCACAGTTATCTTCTATTTGTGGCAAGGAATGCTCGTTTTCCACTTAAAATAATGATACCGACTCCTCTTTCAGTAAATCTACTAAGGTAAAGAAAGGAAGGCAATTTAATTTTTTCTTTTGCTTTTTTTCAACAGTGGTATTCCTTGTTAGGCAATATAATTTTTAATGAATATCCTAATTACTTTTCCAACTTTACATTTTGAAAATATTTCAACCCTACAGAAAAGTAGGGTTGAAATAGTGTAATGAATATCTATACATCCTTCACCTAGATTGACCAGTTGTTCACATTTTTGCATCCTATCTTTATCTATACCTGTATCTATCTATACTCACACACATAATTATTTATACCCACACACTTTTGTTATGGTTTTAGCTGAACCATTTAAAAGTAAACTGCAGACATCAGGATATTTCACCATTAAATACTTCAGAAGGAATCTCCTAACTCATAAAGATAAAATCCTTGATAACCAAAACGCCATTATAATAGTGAAGAACATTAACATTAATGCCATTAATTTCCCTTAATATCTAGTCCAAATTCAAATGCATACAATCATCTCCCCAAATACTTCTTTTAAATAGTCATTCCTCAGTATATGTGGGGGATTGGCTCCAGGACCCCCAAGTAAACCAAAACCCGCACATACCCAAGTCCTACAGTCGGCTCTACCTAACCTGCCTATACAAAAAGTCAGCCTTCTGTATAGGTGGGTTTCACATTCAGTGAATACCATATTTTTGATCTGCATTTGGTTAAAAAAAAAAAAAATTGTGTATAAGTGGACCAACACAGTTCAAACCTGTGTTGTCCAAGGGTCAACTGTACTTTTTTCTATGCATACCATTTGGTTGTTATGCTTCTTTAGTGAGGCAAGATGAAAGAAAATATTAAGAAAATAATTGATACAGACAGTATATGAAACCGGCAGAAATTGTGATGGAGGCAAACTTTGGTTTGGGAAACACTGAACTAACTAATGGCTTGAAGGAGTGTGGAGTAAGCAGTCTAAATCTGTGGTCCCCAATCCCCACCTCCCGTGGTATATCGCCTGCACAGCAGGAGATGCGCAGGGAGCCAGAGAAGCTGGCATCACACATAAGCTCCACCTCCTGTCAGACCAGCAGAGGCATTAGATTCTCACAGGAGCATGAACCCTGCTGTAAACTGTGCAAGACCATGCGAAGGATCTAGGTTGCACGCTCCTTGTGAGAATTTAATGCCTGATGATCTAAGGTGGAGCTGAGGTGGTGATGCTAGCGCTGGGGAGCAGCTGCAAATACAGATTATCATTAGCAGCAAGGTTTGACTGCACAATATATGTAATAATGCACTTGAATCATCTAAATAATAAAAAAACATTCTGCCGTTAAACTAAATTCATATTTATAGCAAACAAAGCTATGAAGAAAAACATTTAAGGCCTTCCTTTTTTATACAGGGCCTTGAACAAGGACTGAGAAAATCAGAAGATTACTGTCAGGCCATACGGTTAGATACCAAAATGTTCATTAAAAATTCCAAAGCTTTACATGGTCAAAATAACTAGCTCATTTCTCTTATTGAA